>NC_143552.1:107866875-108202500 GCF_054136105.1 Typopeltis vanoorti
GTACCAAATGTACATGTAGTAATTTTTTTGCATGTGTGTAAGAACGTAAAAAGCAACACAAGCATAAATAATTCACTTCCATTCCATTCCATTATGCATTCACAGGCTGTACTCTTAAATGTGATGCACTTTCTGGTATGCCACAAACAGCATCCTTTGCACAGTGTGTTCAACAACAAAATGCAACTGACTTGGGACTGATGTTGTGTGCATGTTTGCTTTATGTCGCATTTCAGCACTGGCAAATTATCAGGATAATCCTGATAAACCTTTTGAGAAATCCCCAGATCCAGAAGTCAGGGAGATCAGATCAGGTGAACGAGGCAGCCATGCAGTGGGAAACACACGGCTGATCACCTGGCTTCCGTGAAATTTTCTTGAAGAACCACCTGTACAGATCAATTGATTTGTAGAGGGATCCATCCTGCAGGAAAATGACTAAATCCATGCACAGGCACAGCTGTAGCTGTGACACAACAAAATTGTTTATCATATTGCAATACCTCTTGGGAGCAACTGAGCAGGTCACAGAACCTGACTGGCAAATGTCCTCAAAGAAGAGTGATTCAGTGATAAGATAAGCAGTAAACCTGCACCAGATAGTAACTTTTGGTTATTATTATTATTATCAATACCCGACCCCCATGGAGTCAGACTCATCGTGGGAGGTACTCACTATTGCATACAATGCTTATCCAACCTCGTCTTAAACTGATTCGACGTGTCCACGTTCACAACACACTCAGGCAATGCATACCACTCACCAACCACCCTCCATGCAAAGAACCTGCTTCTCACTCCTTTGCTCACACTCTCTTTATACAGTTTCCAGCAATGGCCTCTTGTTCTACTTCCCTCTCCAATTCTAAGAAAAATCTCTTCCATATCTGCTTGATAATAACCCCTAACCAGTTTATATGGCTCAATCATATCTCCCCTCTTCCTCCTATTCACGAGGCTCTGTAACTTACATTCCCTCAATCTGTCCTCGTACTCCACATTCCAAAGACTACTGACTACCTTTGTGAATCTTCTCTGTACCCTTTCCAACATATCCTCATCACCATGAAAACCCGGTGATCAAATCTGTGCACAATAATCCATATGAGGCCTGATCAAGGCCTTATACAATGGAATCTTCTCACCTCTCTATTTCTAAATGTCAGGGTTCTCCACATCATTGCCATTATTTGATGTGATGTCTTCACAACTTGTGCAATGTGACCCCTGAATTTTAGGTCCTTGTTTACCATCACACCTAGATCTCTCATCTCCTCTACTTCTGATAAAGTTTCCCCACCAAGTGTATACTCGGCATCCCATCGTTGCTTACCATATCCCAAAAACATACACATACAAAACCCATTTCTGTATTCTACTTCTCACCAATCTCTTCAGGACCTTCACCACAACTCCAGATATAGAGATCGGTCTATAATTTGAAGCTACAGCCTTATCACCACCTTTATGCAGTGGAACAATTTTACCCTTCTTCCACTCCCTTGGAACCTGTGCTGTTGCAAAACTCTTGTTAAACAGGCATGCCAATGCTACTGCTAGTTCCCTGGAACAATCTCTTAAGATGCATGGTGATATTTCATCAAATCCTATTGCCTTATTAACATCAAGGTTATTTATTTCCTCAAATACCCCCTGTTCACTCATAATTAAGCTATCCTCTGCTATGTCAATAATAAATTTAGTTTAATCCTTTATCCAAGTGTGAGCAACCAAAGTTTGTGCCTGAAAATATCTTTAGGACTGGGGTAAGGTAGTACAACACTGGACAACTCGTAGCAAAGGTGGACCAAGCTAACATCACTCCTATCTCAGTATCTCCCATAATGCAAAACGCATCTCCTTGCAGATATGTATAATGTTATGCATTAAGGGAAAGGCCACTACCAAGACTAGTTTCGACCTTTATTGAGGTCTCTTTAGTGGGAGCCAGGCCCTGTAGTAGAGATACCAGGCAGAAGCAATAGCGAGGTCATCTTTTCCTATAGGAGTTGCCAAAAGGTGTGCCACCTTTTTATTAAATTACTCTGCATTTAGAGAAAGATGTTGAAAGTTTATTTTTCACTTGGTTAGACTATAATAAATTTAGTTTAATCCTTTATCCTAAATTTATTATAGTCTAGCCAAGTGAAAAATAAACTTTCAACATCTTTCTCTAAATCCAGAGTAATTTAATAAAAGGGTGGCACACCTTTTTGGCAACTCCTATAGGTAAAGATGAATTGCTTCTGCCTGGTATCTCCACTTCTGGGCCTAGCTCCCACTGAAGAGACCTCAATAAAGGTCGAAACTAGTCTGGGTAGTGGCCTTTCTCTTAATGCATAACATTATACATATCTGCAAGGAGATGTATCCACATTCATCCATTTTACACCAACCTTATTCAGCCTTTTGGCCTTTGGGATACATTCGTACATTATTGTTGCTACGTTTTCATACATTCGTAAATAATTGATGCTATTATGTATTTCTTTGTAAGTTCCCATGCAGCATTTATTTCCTTACCACTTAACTCCTCTTTCCATGTTATAGCTCGAAGTTGTCTCCTAAGCTTATCATAATCACCAGCCTTATAATTCCACATATATCCTCTCCTCGCAAAAGCCTGCATATGACTAGTCACAACACAGGTGATTACTTCATGATCCCTTTCACCAACTGGAGGAAAATGTGAAACCTCTCTAACAATTACATCCTCTGATGAAATGATGAGATCTAGAACTCTTAATCGTCGCGTGCCTTTCTTTATATTCTGCCTGAGATAATTACCTCTCAAGAACTTGAGAAATTCACTTTCCTTATTCCCAAATGCTATCTCTTCATTCCTATCTATATTGCCATAGTTAAAATCGCCCATAATAATTACCCTTCCTTTGTTAACTAATCCAAGTTAGTTAATGCAAAGAAAATTGTTGTTCTGCATGCAAGTTTTGCATAGCCCATACACAGCAGTTGTGGGTATTCACATCTCTGTTCAAGTGAAAGTGAGCCTTATCTCTCCACAAAATCATTCATAGCCCCACAGCATCCAATTTCCCCCTCGAGCAAGATAATTTAAACCAAATGTCAGTTGACTTTCATAGTCCTGCAACCGCAACTCCTATATCAGGATTATTTTGAGTGGGTAGAAATGCAGAATCTGCCATAAAATTTTCCAGACAGTTGTGTAAGGTACATCCATGCGGCTTGATATAGCACATGCATTGCAAGAACCAATGCTGTTATTCATGGTCTGCTCCACAATGGTAGTAGCAACTTCATTCATTTGTTGGGAACTGACTGGTTTGTGACTCTGCCAGATCTAACTTCCAACAGTCCCGTTTCTTCAAAACAACTAATCATTCATCACAGACCACATGAAGGTAGAGGACCCCATCAGCATTTCTTCAAGTGACAAAATTTGTGGAGTTTAGCAACAGCATTGCAATTGTTTAGATAGCACAGCTTCATGAGCAAAACAAGTTGAGACAAGTATCAAGGTTAGTGCCATCACTGTGGATGGTATTAAGAACTAGAATGAAGGAAAAATTCTGTGTCCATATCTTTAAACCTTCCTGCCGTGTTGCATGATATGCAAATTCCATGCATTTGATGTTTACAACACCCTATGGTGAATTTTGTAACTACTTTGTGTTTTTTTTTTTTTTTCTCAGATATTGCTTCTGCATAATGCACAATGTAATGTTGCAAATTTTCACAGCATTTGGATCATTCGATGGCACTCCACAAGGCTTTAAACAGAGATACATTAATTTTGATTACCCTGTACATTTAAAGTATTTTAACAAAATAGACTGAATAATATCCACATCCATAAGGATGATGTAGTGATGGTAAGGTGACTATTGAAGAAGACCTAGTGGAATTACTGAATGTTAATTTCATAAGGATGCTATTTCATAAAGAGCCTCCATAACTCATTTAATATAGACAAAGCTCTTTGGTTGGAAAGACTTGGGTTCAATTCCCGTCAGTGACGTAAGAACCTTTATCTGGTCACTTTGGTGAATGGTGAGTTAGCCAGTCTCATACAAAGGGAGGGGGTTTTTTTCACCTGAAAAATGGGTGTTTCGTCCTCCAGAAGACACGCCAGGCGGCATGGGGCTAACCACCTTATCATCGAGTTACGGTTGCAGTTATGAAGTCAAAGAATAGTTGGAAGGTCGTGGGCACTTAAATGCCTGTTAGGACCACAAATGATGCTGATGATGATGGTATTTCATAAGGTTGCCAGTACATAATGGTGGTAGCAGACTAGAAGTGTCAATTATAGGCCAAACTTGTGTTTCATCAGTAGTTGCTAAGATTTTGGATGTAAATAAGGCTGTGGGACTTGATAATATATCACCACATATTCTGAAGTGCCAGGGAGTTGACACCGGCCTTGACATACATTTTTAATACGAGTCTTAAACTCGGTCAAGTTCCTAAGGAGTGGAAGGAGGGCAGGCTTGTGCCACTTCATAAAGGAGGTGATAGAACTCAAGCATCAATCTATAGGCCTATCTATGTCTCAGGTGCTGTAGTTAAGTTGCTGGAGAAGCTTGTGAGAACTAGGATCCAGAATTGGGTTGACAACAAGGGTATTATCTTTGATGGACAGCATGGATTTGCTAAAGGGAGGTCATGTTTTAGTAATCTACTTATTTATTACAATAAGATGATTGCTTCCATGGACAGAGGAGAAGGATACACAGTAATATACTTAGATTTTACAAAGGCTTTTGATAGATTACCACATGATAAGTTGATAGTCAAACTGGAGTGGATGGGATTGGATATTAGATTGAAGACTGGCTATCTGATAGGTGTTATCAACAAGTTGTGTATGGGGAAGTGATATTCAGGAAAAGGAAAGTTACTAGTGGTGTGCCTCAGGGATCTGTTTTAGGGCCGTTGCTGTTTAACTTGCATATTAATGATTTTGGATGGAAATATTCAGTTGTTTGCAGATGATGCAAAGTTGGGATGAACCATGAAGAGTAGAGAGGATGTTGCAACCTTGCAAGAAGACCTGAATAAATTGAGTGATTGGGCACAGGAATGGGGATGTGAGTTCAATGTTGCAAAATGTAAGGTTTTAAAATTTGGAAAACAAAGATGGGATGCAGAATTTATGCTTGGTGAGGATACATTGTTGGAGGTGGAAGAAATAATAGATCTGGGGGTGATAGTGGATAAGGATCTGAAATTTAGAGGACACATAGCCAAAATTGTGAAGACAACACAAAGGCTTCTGAGAATGATGCAGAGGACACTGACTTGTAGAAATAGGGAGATTCTTGTTCCATTGTATATGGCTTTGATTAGGCCACACATGGACTATTGTGCCCAGATTTGGTCATATGGTTTTTAGAAGGATGAAGAGATGTTGGAGAGGATCCAGAGATGACTGACTAAGGTAGTTTCTGACCTCTGTAATGTTGAGTATGAGGAAAGATTGAGAAGATGCAACTTGCAGAGTCTGGTGGACAGGAGGAGGAGGGGAGATATGATAGAGACCTATAAGTTATTAAGGGGTTGTTATAAGATCAATGCTGGAGAGGTTCTACAGAAAATAGTGGGAGATCAGGAGAGAACCAGAGTTCATCCCTGGAAGCTGTATAAGGAGGGTATGAGTAGGGGAATGAGAAGCAAGTTTTTTCATGCAGAGTTGTGAATGATTGTTTAAACATACTCAAATTCTGCAGAGAATTTGAGTATGTTTAAAGTACAGTATGATGAGCTGTGTGTTTGATAAAGGACCTCCGAAAAGAGATCACTGCTACTTTCATTGTCTGAATGTATTCAAAGATCGAGAGTTTAAATAAGACAAGTGTGAAATGAACGAATGAAAAAAAAAAAAAAAAAAAAGAAGTTACCCTACAGAAAAAAGTTGGTCAAATGATTTTAGTGGACATAAGGAGAATTTAAGAATGAATATCAGGAGATTATTGAGAACAGTGAAAGATAACAGTATAGTGGGAAAGGTTGTCAGTGTGTTGATGAGGTATGATAATGATGAGTTGAGATGGAGAGAGCCAGAATCTTCAATGGTTATGCTATTGAAGCTGTGTGAGGAGAAGGAAGTACAGTTTGTGGATGTATGGCATGTATTTGAGGGAAGAACGAAATTATACAGATGTGATAGATTACATTTGAATTGCTTTAGAGGCAAGTGTACTGCAGAAACTGTTGCTAGGTGGAAGTGTGATGTGTGTTGCAGCCAAGAGATCAGAAGTAAGAGATGAAGTGAAAGATCAAGAAAGTGGTACTGAAGAGTCAGAAGTGCTTGGCAGTGGAAACAATAGTAGTGTGAGAGATGAAGAGATAGCAGAAATGCAAGAGGAACAGGAGGAGTCCTGGTGGACAGATTAAGATGGCATAGGGAGAGTGAATGTTGGAAGGAGTAGTAAATGTGTGTATGGGGGATGATCAGCATAGAAATGGAATAGATTGGAGGTTAGTTGGGAAGTTGAGACTGAGTGGATATGTGGTAAGCAGTGATAAAGGTGATTGGATAAGGGCAGGTGTGGTGGGGAAATCACAACCAACAAGTGGTTGGGTAGGACTGGTTGTAGACCTAAAAGTGAACTACTGTGTTTATTTACAAATGCCAGGAGTATTAGAAATAAAGGAGAGGAAATAATTTAACTGATTGAGTTTATTCACACCGAAATCATTGGAATAAGTGAAACATAGTTGAATAAAGATGATATGCTAATGGGAATAAAAATGGAAGGATACGATATTTTTCAAGAGGATAGAAAGAACAAGAAGGGGGGGGGAGAATGATGCAGATTATAGTAGGGGAATTATGTCCACATAAGGTAAACCTGAAAGAGGAAAATATTGGCAGTGTGGTGTGTGAGATGGAGATTGACAGGATGAAATTTATTTGGATGTTACAATAGGTGGAAATGTAAAAGGTGGTGATGAAGAAATGTATAAACAACTTGGGTCAGTGAACAAAGGAAGGGCAATTCTGGATGATTTTAATTATGGTGGTATAGATTGAATTGAAAAGAGCATTTGGAAATTAGAAAATTAATTTTTTGAGAGACAACTCTCTCAGGCAGCATGTAAAGGAGGGCACACGAGGATCAAGAGTTTTAGATCTGGTCATTTCATCAGAGGATGTAATTGGGAGTGGAGTTTTGCTTTCCTCCAGTTGATGAAAGTGATCACCTGGGCATGGTTAGTCATATGAAGACCTCTGTCAGGAAAGGATATACAGGTAACCCTCATATAATGCAGTACTTATACAATGCAATTTTGACATGGTCTACAAATTGTAGAAACCCTTTATCTTTTCATATATTTTTCACCACACGACTCAAAAATCAAATTTTATCTTCATTAAATTTGCATCTCCGCATATTGCGCATATAGTTATAAGTATTGAATTTATATTAGGAGAAATACCCTTTAGCATGCATGTACGTCAATTGTTTACCATATAAAATGTTTATTGTTGAAAATTGTCTTCGTTTGCTGCCAGGAAAGCACATTAAAAATCATAAGCGTGTTAATCTCAAGTGCACTTTATTTTCTAGTGTTACATACAATATGTAATGCTTTTTTATGTAACAAAAATTATTTTTATAGTCATGGCCACTTAGAGGACTTACAATATGGTTGAAAATGAAATTAGTGAATTAATTGATGGAGAAATAGATTTAAATGAGGAGAAACTGACAATTAATAGATGATGTCGAACCAAATGGCAGGGAAAGTTCTGCCTAAGATTCTGATTGGGATGAATCTGTTAAAGAATTCAGTTTAAAGAAATTAGCAGAAGGATTGGACTTGACAAGAAAGTTAGGAAGTTATTTTACAGATAATGATCCTTCAATGGAGCACTCTGGAAAATTCACAAGACAATTGGATATTTGTTTAGCTCCATATTATGAACTTAATAAAAAATTGCAGCATAGTGGTAAGCAAGGTCTTTTTACTGACTTCTTGATAACTAAACTAGCCAATGTATGCATTGAGAATTGTACAAATGATGTCCAAGAGATATCAAGTGATGATGACATCCAACCACTCATAAATAAAGAACATCTACAAAATGTTCGTTTTGAAGACAGTGATGACGATTAAAATATGCACTTTATTTTATTTTGCCTAAAACATTTGTGCATTATGTGCAAAAGTTTATGTACAGTTTATAAGTTTATACTATGTATTTGTTTCATAGTTTGTTTTCTAAACTTACATGAATTACCTCGATTAAATAGAATATATTTTGTTGAGTATGTCATTGTTGTTTATATAATTTAAAATAAAAAAATAAATAAAAAACGATTTTGGAACATAACCCTACTTTTTCTATGTGATCTAAGTCTCGCATGATGCGATTTATATAACACGGCATTTCTATGGAACCTAATATCCGCGTTATACAAGGGTTACCTGTATATGGAAGTACAAGGCTGGTGATTATGACAAGCTTGGGAAACAGCTTATAAATAGCATGGAATGAGGAGTTGAGCAGTAAGGAAATAAATGCTGCTTGGAACCGACCAGGGCTTCTAACCTAATGTCCAATCCTCACCTTCTCGTGGTGCACCCTGTTGGGTATCTACTTGAATACTGAACAAACGAGGATGGGCTGGCAATTTGGGATTTAGCCGACCAAATTGTATTCTTATTGGTTAAACCAAAATAAAAAATGATGGTACAACATGACAAAATTTCATGCCGGCTGGGGCGTCGCCCGGTTAAACAAGGGCCCTGTTGTTTTCGCCAGGGAACCAGGGCAAACAGCGAAAAGTCAGCTACTGGAACAAATCTGAAAACAAACCCCAACTCAGCATCACCAGAGTTAAAGATCGGTACTATCAATGTAAGAAGCCTGAATGGCAAAGAAATGGAGCTAGCTGAGAAATTAGATAAATACCAGATCGACATAATAGGGGTGACTGAAACAAAAAAGACCAAAACTGGTGAGATCTTTCTGAGTAATAAATACAAAATGTTATATTCAGGCAATGACAATCAAGGAAAAGAAGGAGTAGCCATAGTATTCTACACAAAATACAAGGCTAATCTTCTTGAATGGCAGTCAGTCTCAAGTAGAGTAATGTAGGCAAATATGAGAATGGGGAACTGGACAATGAGAATTATTTGTGCCTATGGTCCCACAGAAGGATCTACTAAGGTAGAAGTGGAAGAATTTTTTGAGGCTTTAGAAAAAGCAACTGACACAATGAAAAAGGAAAAGTTGGTCCTTGTTGGGGATCTAAATAGCAGAGTAGGAAATGATTGTGAGATATACAAAAATATTTTGGGAAAATTTGGAGAAAAGAGCAAAGCTAATAACGGCAAATATCTGTTGGATTTCTGCTCAGGACATGGACTGGTTATTACTAACACCATGTTCCAACATAAAAATGTGCACAAATTCACATGGAGAGAAGAGGCTAGGAATAAGAAAAGTCTCATTGACTATATTATTGTTGATAGTGATGTTTTCTCCCTGGTGCAGGACACCAGAGTGTACAGAGGATTTGAAATTGGAAGTGATCACTATTTAGTCTTGAGCAGGATAAAATTGAATTTCATATTGAAAAGAATAACATGTAAGAAAGTTTTAAAGCGAATAAAAGTTGAGCAGCTCTCAGATGTGAACTGTAGACTAAAATACACAAAGACTATTGAAGAAAAAATGAAAGAGTTTGAGAACAGGAATCAAACCTTGGAGATTCAGTGGCAAACTCTGAAGAAAACATTGATTGATTCTGCTAGAGAGGCATGTGGTGAGGTTGTCTGTAAGGATAAAAAAATCAGAACTCCTTGGTAGACACAGGAAGTTAAAGAGGCAGTGAAGGAAAAGAAGAAAGCACATCAAAAGTTCCTGTCAAATAAGTCAGCTTTTACTCTTACAGAATACAGAGACAAATGTAAGAAAGCTAAACACTGTGTAAAACTAGCTAAACAAAAGTCATGGGAGGACTTTGGGAAGAATATAGAAAATAAATATCAAGAAGGTGGCAAAATATTCTGGAGGTTGTTGAAGAAGCTTAGGAATGGAGGAAAGAGTGCTGTAAAAGGAATTAGAGATGATAAAGGTGACATGAAAACGGGAGAAAAAGATATCCTTGAAGTATGGAGTAATTCTTTGAAAAACTGCTAAATGAAATAAGCAGTGATGACAGCACAGTGGTAAAAAACACTGCCCAGGCATGCAGTCAGGAATACATATCCATACTTGAAGTAGAAAAAGCCATCAAAGGCTTGAAATGTGGAAAGGCAGCTGGAATAGATGATATTCGACCAGAAATGCTGAAGTATGGTGGTATAAGAGTCTTACAGTGGCTGCACTGCATAGTTCAGAATGCCTGGACAGAGGGACGAATTCCCGATGATTGGAGTAGAGCTCTCATAGTACCCATATATAAAAAGGGAAATAAAACTGCATGTGAGAATTACAGAGTTATTTCCCTTCTGAGTGTCCCTGGCAAGATCTATGCAAGTATATTTGAGAAACGGTTGAGAAGAATTGTGGAAGAAAAGCTTGGTGAAGAACAAGCTGGATTCAGGCCAAACAGAGGCTTTCAGGATCAGATCTTCACTTTACAACAAATAGTCGAGAAAGCACGGGAATATAACAAAGATCTGTATTTAAGTTTTGTCGATTTGGAAAAGGCATATGACATGGTGCCAAGAGAGAAGCTATTCGATACGCTGCAGTTATATGGTGTCAATCAGTGGGCATTATATCAAGCAATACTTAGTCTTTATTCGAGTTGTAAGTCAGCAGTTAGAAATGAAGGAAGTACAGGAAGATGGTTTAATGTTAAATCTGGTGTGAGACAAGAATGTACATTATCCCCTCTGTTATTCATTATCTATATGGATCACATTATGAAGGAAAGTGGTATTAAACATAATATCAAAATTGGAGATGTTAATGTCAGCTCTTTGCTTTATGCGGATGATGTTATACTTCTAAATAAATCCGCTACAAGTCTTCAAGATTCTCTGGCTAAATTGAATAGCTGTTCTAATAGATATGGTATGAAGGTCAGCAATAAAAAGACAAAGACAATGAAAATAGGCAGAATCATTGAAAATGTCAACTGTGTTGTGAATGGAGAACCTGTGGAACAAGTAAAACATTTCAGCTACTTAGGCACGATTTTTACTGAAGATTGTAAACTAAATATAGAAATAGACAACAGAATCAGCAAAGCTGGTATGGTGGGAAGTCAATTGAATAAATTCATGTGGAATAAGAGAGAAATTAGCCAGAACACTAAATTAGTTGTATACAAGACAGTGTTCAAACCAGTTTTAACTTATGGATCTGAGAGCTGGGTCAAAAGTAAAACACTTGAACAAAGACAAGAGGCTGCAGATATGAGAGTCCTGAGAAAGATTATAGGTGTGAACAGATGGCATCAATGGCAATATCATATTAAAAACAAGGGTATTAGGAAAGAACTTGACATTGTCAGCATCCAGGAATGCGTTAGCAGAGCTAATCTCAGGTGGTATGGTCACCTAAACAGAATGGGCGAGGAAAGATTAGCAAAACAAGTGTTCTCTGCCAGGTTGGCAGCAAAACGACCCAGAGGAAGACCAAGATAGAGATGGATTGATACGGTTCAAAGTGCCTTAGACCAGTGCTTCCCAAGCTTCTGGATGTCAGGGCCCCCTTTGGAAAAATTAAAATATTTCACAGCCCCCCTCGAAAAAAATCGTAACATAGACATATATTATTATAATATTTATTGTATTTATATTTAATACAAAACATACACAGCGAATATTGCAAATATTAAATTTTTAGCATCTTACATACACACTTGACATGGCACATTATCTCATATTTTTATATAGATAGATATATTGTTATTGTACATATGCAGTAGTACAAGCACATGAAACGTAAAACGATTAGTAATAAAGAAAGAATTAAAAACATAAAAGAAGTTTAATAACAATTTAATGTGATAGATGTGTTTCAATGCTGCTACACCAATATCAGGTGAAATATTTGAAACTGCAATTCTTAGATTTCTGCTTTGAAATGAAACTTTTATGAATACTCATATATTTACTAATATTCATTAAGCGCCGAAATACGCAGGAAGCAAAATTTGTGAACCCGCACCAATGTGTGATTTTTTTTCAATTAAAATATAAAAAATAAGAAAAAATAAAAATTAAATAGATTCTTTTAAGATTAAAAAAAATCTATTTAAGTCTTAAAACATTTTCAATTTGTTTTCATTATTTCACGGTCCCCCTCAACAAAACTTGCGGCCCCCAAGGGGGCCACGGCCCGCAGTTTGGGAAGCGCTGCCTTAGACAATAGAAATATAAGATCTGATAATGTTGGAGTCTTGACAAGTAACAAACTGATTTGGAGGAAAATTGTAGATAGGAAGTTAGTAATGATATAATTTTTTCATGTAGTACTATCATATCCTGTACACCCCTTGTGGGTACATGACAGGAATTTGATGATGATGATGATGATGGGAGCTGGCAAAGAAATACCTAACTCCATCAATGTGTGAATGTATTCCAAAGGTCAAAAGGCTGAATAAGGTTGGTGTAAAATGGATGAATGAGGGGGGGGCAGGCTTAAACATGGAATCTGGAAGAAGAACAAGAAGACACTTTGGAGGCAGTACAAGATGAATAATGGTAATAATCAGTTACATGAAGAGTATAAAGAACAAGTTAGGAAAGTGACTCAGTAAGAACAACAAAATAGCAGTATGTTATGGTAACAGCTGCAGAAGACATTGCTGAGGTATTCGGTGATCAGTATATAAGGGTGTTTCATATAGAAACTTAAGTGTAGAGAAGGATAGTTTAATTGTGAGTGAACAGGAGGTGTTTGAAGAAATAAGTAACCTCGATGTCAACAAGGCAATAGAACTTGATGAAATATCACCGCACCTCTTAAGGGAATATTCCAGGGAATTGGCCATAGTATTGGCATGCCTGTTTAATATGAGTCTTACAACAGCACAGGTTCCATGGAAGTGGAAAGAAGATGAAATTGTTCCACTGCATAAAGGTGGTGGTGATAAGGCTGTGGCTCAAATTATAGGCCAGTCTGTATATCTGGAGTTGTGGTGAAGGTACTAGAGAAATTGGTGAGAAGTAGGATACAGAAATGGGTTCATATCAACAGTATTCTCTGTGGTTATTAGTATGTTGTTTTTTAAAGGGGGATTATGCTTTACGTAACTAACTTATGTATATCAAGGTGACAAACGTGGACAAGGGAGATGCATATAAAGTGATATACTTAGATTTTGCAAAAGCTTTTAATAGACTGCCACACAACAAGCTGTTAAATAAATTGAAAGGAATGGGATTGGATTGGATCGGTAACTGGTTATCAGATAAGTATCTGAAAGTTGTATATAGGGGGTACAGTATCCTGACAAAATAGGTCACTAGTGGTGTGCCACAGGGGACAGTTTTGAAACCATTGTTGTTCCGTTTGTATATGAATGATATTGGAATGGGTTTAACTAGTGTGATATGCAGCTGTTTGCAGATAATGCAAAATTCAGGAGAGGAATAAAGAGTCAAGTGGATGTTATGACCTTACAGGATAACTTGAATAGATTGCATGAATGAGCAGGTAATTGGAACTATCAGTTTGTTGTTGCAAACTGTAAGGTTTTGAAATTTGTTAAGCAATAATGGGATGTAAAGTATATATACAGGGTGTTCGGGATAAATTTGACAGTTTCGTAAGGAAAAAGAAAATCTTTGTATCTATTAAATTTAATGAATTGACAAAAAAACATTACAGGCAGAGTTAATTACAATACTATCAACAAGATTTACTCAAAATAACCACCATTAGCATCGATCACAGCTTCAATTCTGCTTCGGAACCTCGAACAAGCTGATGCTACAGTCTCCCTGGGAAGGGCCGCAAAAACTGTTTTAATTTTATCCATTAACTGGGCTTTTGTATTACTGGAAGTGCGATTGGTGTCTTTTTCAACTGCGCCCCATACAAAATAATCCATGGGGTTAAGGTCTGGGGAGTTTGGAGGCCAAACATTTGGACTGGTGAAGTCGTAGAAATTTTCAGACAACCATTTTTGACTTTTCCCAGAGGTGTGGCAAGGGGCCGAATCCTGCTGCCATACATACGGCCTACCATTGGCTACCCTTGTTATCCAGGGCTTGACTACAGTTAGCAACTCCACGAACAAAGCCCGAATTCCAATGCCAGGGTTCTTCAACACCTGTTCCTGCAGATTTGTGAGGAATTCTGCTGTACGAACGCAATCAGATCGTCTGCTAGGGATCTTTCTTCTTGCTACATCCTCGTAGTCACCATTGCAAGTCTCTAGTTCATGCCTGATTGTTTTTACTGTATTCAGGGAGCATTGGGCAGCAGTCGTAATATCCTTATTTTGATGGCGGGCACGAATCATCATGATACAAGTTATTCTCTTCCATGATTCAGGTGGGTTCCAGCTATCCATCCTTTCTGACATCTTGTATATGAATGAAGAAGGGTCCAAACTTTTAAATGAAGAGAAGTGTGTGTTAATACATGTAACTTACGGAAAAATATAATTAATTATAAATATGTCAAATTTATCCCGAACACCCTGTATATATATATATATATATATTCTTGGTGGGGAAACTTTAAAGGAGGTAGAGGAGATGAGAGATCTGGGAGTGCTGGTGGACAAGGACCTGAATGGCAAAGGCCACATTGCACAAGTTGTGAAGATGTCACATCGAATAATAGCAATGATGAGGAGAACCCTGACATGCAGAAATAAAGAGTTTATGATGCCATTGTATAAGGTCTTGATTAAGCCCCATATGTATTATTGTATACAGATTTGTTCACTACGTTTTCATGGTGACAAGGATATGTTAGAAAAGGTCCCGAGAAGATTCGCAAAGTTGTCAGTGGTCTTTGTAATGTGGAGTACAAAGACAGATTGAGACATATAAGTTAGTCAGCGGTTGTTATTGGGTTGACATGAAAGAGGGTGTTTCATGGAATGAGAGAGGGGGTAAAACAAGAGACAAGCCCTGAAAATTGTATGAGGAGTGTGTGAGCAGACAAGTGAAGAGGAGGTTCTTTATGTGGAGAGTGGTTGGCGAGTGGAATGCATTGCTTGAGTCTGTTGTGAATGAAGACACATTGAATTAGTTTAAGGTATGGTTGGATGAGCATCTTGTAATAATAATACAATTGGGATAAAGACAGCATTATGATTATATGAGTACAAATGCAGACAAGGAGGGTGACTCTTTTGATAAGTGTAGCAGAAGTGCAGTATGAGCAGCAGTCAGCTCATAAAGTTGGTGGCTGGGGGAGAAAGAAAATGAAAACATGAAATTCTTTTAGTATGCAGGCAGTAGAATGATTATGAAAGATGATATCAGTTTTTGAAAGTGGTAGAATAATAACAACTGTGTATAATCGAGCTGATATATAAAATTAGTAATTCGTCAAGGTATTTCATCCTCATGAAAGTGATAGAAGTTTAATAAACAAGGTAAATGAAATTGTTGCATTAATTGAGTCTGTTCACCCAAGAATTGTTGAATTAAGTGAGACATGGTTGGACGAGGATGACATCCTGACAGGAATAGAGATGGAAGGATATGATATGCTTTGTGAAGTTAGAAATGGTAAAAAAAGGGAGGTGGGGAGTGCTGTTGATGATAAAGAACAAGTTATATTCATACAAAGTAGATATGTAGGAAGAAATAATGGCAATGTTTTTTAGCAAATTTTAGCAAATCCATGGACAGCATGGATTTGCTAAAGGGAAAGCCTAATGTGGGTTTTGGTTCCAGAATGTTGATTATAAAGAAACATTGAGGAAATGCAATTTGCAGATGCTGGTGAATAGGCATAGGAGGAGGGGCAGGGGGTATGATTGAGACATATAAGTTGGTCATTACCAGATTAATGTGGACGAAATTTTTCCTAGAATTGGGAGAGAGAGAGAGAGAACAAGAGACCATCTCAAGAAGCTGTTTAAGGAGAGAGTGAGGAGTGTTTTTTTGCAAGGAACGTGGTGAGCAGTTGAGATGGTGAATGCATTTAAGGTATTGTATGATCAGCTGTGTGACAGAGAGTCCATGGAGGTCTGATGATGATAACAATTCCACTCTTGCTGGATGAATAATGAAATTTGATGCTTTGAACCTCATTTCAAATTTGTCAGGTCATCTCAGTTTTGTTTTCAATTGAGCTATTTTTATTGGCAAAATTATCTTCTTCTCTTCCGTAGTCCTAAATCGACTGTTGTGTCGCTCATGGCTGGTAGATGATGTTCTTTGTTAGCCTCCTCCAGTCATCCCGGTCTCTTGTTCTTGATGTCAGTTGAGAAAGGAGGAATTTGTCCATTTTTTGATGTCATCAGTCCATTTTAATCGAGGTTGGCCCCTAACCCTTGATCCCGGAATGATTCCTTCTAGTGCTTGCTTTGGAATGCCATTAGTCTCTCCACATGTCTGAACCATTTCATCTGTCTTCTTCTGATGACTGTCAGAAAATTTTATCCCTGTCCATTGAAAAATCAGTTTTCGAACATTTTCATTTTTTTCGTGAGCCGGTATAGGAAATTCTCAAAAGTCTTCTCTAAGTTTTCATTTCAAAAGACCGGAGTCGCCTCTCATCTTCTCTCAAAGTCCAGGCCTCACAACCATACAAGAGAATAGAATTCACCAAAGTGTCAATTATTCTTAGTCTGGTTGTGATTGCTATTCTGTTATCTCCACAATGGTTTTAACTTCTGTAGGGCCACAGTTGCCTTAGCATTTCAGTATTTAATCTCAGTTTTTGAGCGACCATCTTGACTCAGCATGCTTCCTAGATAAGTGAACTTGTTTACATTCTCAATTTGTTTATTGTCAGTTTGTATCTTTAAGGGTTCAATGTCTGATTTTGAGGTTATCATTGTTTTTGTTTTTTTGCAGGTTTATGTATAATCCATATTTTTTTAATGTTCCAAAAACGCAGCTGGTTTTGTAGTTCTTCACTTTCTGCCAGAAATTATACAAAATTATAGAAAACGAAATTGTCTGAAGTACATAAATCAAAACTAGCTATTCATTTTCAGTTGGTGTGATAATTCACTGTAAAATGCATTAGCACCTATTAGATGCATTTGGTATGTTCATTCATATAGAAGTTATTCCCCAGCTCCAGCTAGATTGATTTTATTGAAATTTGGTATTTTACATTCTTATAAAAATTTGTCTTCCTAAAATTCATTTCATTCATAGCCATTTAAGTTCATAAATTGGTGAAACATTTTGAAATTATTATTATTATTAATAATTATTATTATTGACAAAAAAATCACAGAAATTATAAGTATTATTGTTATTTTTTTGACCTCTATGAAGTCAAAAGACTCATTGTGAAAAGATAGTACTAGTCAATACAAAGTCTATTGTACCACTCTTAAATTCATCCACCATCCTCTTAGGCAGTGCAATCCAAACTCATTTTACTCTCTATGCCAAGAAATTACTTCTTACCTTTTTACTTACTACTGCCTTTTGTAACTTTCAGGAATGGCCCCTTCTTCTACCATATGAAAAATCTCCTCACTGTTAATCCAGTAATAACCCTTTAAAAGCGTAAATGTCTTGGCATGCCTTCTGTCTCTTCATAATCAACATCGTACAAACCTGATATAATTTTTGTTATCTCTTTCTGTACCCAAATAATAAAATAATTCTGCTCTGGCTAGCTGAACTCCTAAATACCAAATTTCATTAAATTCCATCTGAAAGTTGTTGAGTTTCTCAATTTTGATTTTATTTAGACCATTTTAATAGCAAAATTAGGCAAAACAAAATTATTTATTTATAGTACATGGCTAGTGTTACATTTCTTTGTGAACAGCGGAAAGGAGCGATGACAATGGGCCACCCCTGGAAGTTACGAAAAGAGGCTGTGCGCAAGAGAATGAGGAGTGGTTTATTTTGCGTGGAGGGTGGTTGAATCTTGGAATGCATTGCCTGAGAGAGTGGTTGGAGTGCGGACGGTTAATGAGTTCAAGGAGTGGTATGATAGACTTTGTATTTCCTAAAAACGACCTCCCACGATTAGTCTTTTGACTCCATGGAGGCCTGGATAATAATAATAATAATAATGAATGAGCCACTATAGAAATGTTATTATGAAATGTGTCTGTTTCTAAGCAAGAAAATGATTGAATACAATCATTTTCTTGCTTGTATAGACTTTTTATTCCTCTGTTAATATTAACAGAGGCACAAGAAGTTTTGAAAGTCTGCATGCATTTTCTTGATATGCAAAACTAATATTATAAAAGGTAATATATCAGTTTATATTAGTTAGCTTTATTAACTGAAATTCTAATTTCTCTCCAAATTGAAGGAACGGTTGAAAATGCTTAGTTTTGGAAGGAGATATAAAGGCAGATGGCCAGAGGCTGAACCTGAGTCCAGTGAAGATGGTAAGTATCTTTTCATTTTATAAACAAAACAAAAGATGCACAAGGTTTGTTTCCTCTGGGAGTAAAATGAATAGAGTGATAGAGGCATTCGATATGAGGATTAAGCAAGCAAAAGTTAGTAGTGGTAGTAGGGACAAATGTCTTGACTGGGAACAAGGAACACATAAGATTGGATATCAGGAGGTTGTTGACAAGGATAAAAGATAATAGTGTGGCAGGAAAGGTAGTCAGTGTGTTGCACAGGTATGACAGTGATGAAATGAGGCAAAATGTGTGAGGAGAAAGAAGTGCGGTTTGTTAATGTGTTGAATGAGTTTGAAGGATGAATTGAACTGTATAAGAATGATGGATGGCATCTGAATGGTTTCGGTGGAAATCATTTGGAGAGACTGCTGCTGTAAGGTAGAGGATGAGTGCAGAGAATGAATCTAATCAAGTAAGAATTGATGTGAAAGAGCAGAAGAATAAGAAAAGAGAGATTGAAATGGTGCTTATGAGAATGAGAGAACAAGTGTGTACAAGAGGGAAAACAGGGTAGCTCAGGGAACATAGTGTGAGAAAGGATGATGCTCCAAGAGGATGCGAATGCATTTGTAGACAAAAAGGGAAGGGGATGACTTAGGATCATGGGAAAACAGTTGGATTTGAAGAACATTCTTAGATGAATAAGAAGAAAAAGAAATGGCTCAAGTCAAGTATGGAGAAGTCACGTCTAATATACAGTATCAGTGAAACTTGCTGTAGACTCAGGAATGAGCTGTTATGTTTGTATACAAATTCTAGAAGTGTAAGAAACAATGCAAATGAAATGGTTTGCATTAATTAAGTCTGTTCAGCCAAGAATTGTTGGAATAAGTGAGGCATGGCTGGATGAGGATGACATCCTGACAGGAATAGAAATGGAAGGGTATGATGTGTTTTGTAAAGATATAAAGGGTAAAAAGGGAAGGGGGGGGGGGTCCTATGGATGATACAGAAAGAGTTATGTCCATACAAAGTAGAGATGCAAGAGGGAAATAGTGGTAGTGGTTTTGAGGCAGTATGGTGTGAGATAGAGTTGAATAGAATGAAATACTTAATAGGATGTTGTTATAGACCTGGTAATGTGGATGGTAGTGACCATGAAATGTGTAATCAAATTAGGCAAGCAAATAAAACAAGGGTGATAATTATGGCAATATAGACTGGGATGATGAGATAGCAACTGGAAATGAGTTTTTGAGGGACAACTACCTCAAGCCTCAACCATCCTCACCCAATCATGGGTGAGGATGACAACCTGACAGGAATAGAGATGGAAGTATATGATGTGTTTTGTGAAGATAGAAAAGGGAAAAAGAGAGGTGGAGTGCTATTGGTGATAGAAAAAGAGTAGGTCCATACAATGCAGAGAGGTGGGGGGGGAATAGTAGCAGTGATTTTGATGCTGATGTTGCTATAATCTGGTAATGTGAAGGGTAGTGATCATGAAATGTTTAAACAAATTATCCAAGTAGATAGGAAAGAGGTGATCATTATGGGCGATTTTCATTATAGCAATATGGACTGGGATGACGAGATAGCAACTAGAAGTAAAGAAAATTAGTTTCTCGAGTTTTTGAGAGACAACTACCTCAGGCAGTATCTAACAGAGGACACATGAGAATTCAGAGGATGTTATTATAAATGAGGTGTCAAATCACCCTCCAGTTAGTGAGATTGACCTGGTGATTATGAGAACCTGAGGAGACAGCTTGCAGGTGTAGCATGGAATGAGCAGTTGGCTGGAAAGGAGATGAATGCAACTTGGATGATATTTAAGAAGTGTCTAGTAGAAACAGCATCTAAATATGTTCCAAGGGTGAGAAGGTTAAATAAGGTAGGTGTAAAATGGATGAATGAAGAGATTAAGCATGCGATACAGACAAAAAAGTCATTATGGAGGCAGCATAAGAGGAATAGTAATAATCAATTCCATGAGGATTACAAAGATCAGGCAAGGAGAGTGATTTTGGTAAGAATAGCAAAAGTGAAGTATGAGCAGTAGTTATACTTCACTTTTGCTATTCTTACCTTTTGCTATTCAAAAAGAATCCTAGGAAGTTCTTTTGATATGTAGCATTGGCGCACCCAGGGGGGGGGGCAAGGGGGACCTGGACCCCCCCCCCCCCCAAAAAAAGAAAAAAACACCAGAAAAATTTCCAAAAATCTTTTCCTAATTAAAATTCTTTTTTTTTTTTTTAATTTTTGTTGTGTTGTGTCTTCTATTTTTATGCTACTTATGAATTAGCAGTCACATAAGGTGGGAATATCCTGTAGCTCTTGGGAATCCTGGCTGCTGTGAACGCAAGGCGAATGAAGTAGAGTGCTCAAGGGCTACTTCGTTTGCCTGAACCTAGCCAGAGGAGATCACAGGCATCGTGTATTGGCGATCACTGCAGATGCTCAGTCATAGCTCGTATGCAGTAGTGTGTATTCTCAAATCGTCTACTCAACTTGCCCCCCCCCCCACCAAGATTAAATCTTGAGTGCTCGGCCCCCGTCCAAGATTAAATCCTGGGTGCACCACTGATATGTAGTCAGCAAGAAAAAGAATGATTATGAAGGTGATGACATTGATTGAAGAAATTGGCAGAAGAACAACTGCCGCAGAGGATATAGTTGAGATATTTAATGAGCAGTTCATAAAGGTCTTTCATTCTTGTCAATGTGACTTCATGGAGCATTTGAGAGCAGCTGATGATGATGAAGAGGAGGAGAGACTGACTGTCGGTGAATGACAGTCAACTGTGAACAGGTGAATAACAGTGAACAATATATTATCAAGTTGAACTGACTGTTAGACTTGATAATATATCGGCACGTATTTTGAAGGAATGTGACAGGAATTTGGCAATATACCTTGACATATGTTTAATATGAGTCTTTCACTGGGTCTAGTTCCAAAGAAGTGGGAAGGCAAGATTGTGCTGCTTCATAAGTGAGGTGACAGAACTCAAGCATCAAATTATAGACCTACCTGTGTGTGTCAGTTGTTGTGGTTAAAGTGTTGGCGAGACTGGTGAGAACCAGGATCCAGAACTGGGTTGACAACAATGGTATTATCTTTGATGGGACAGCATATGTTTGCTAAAGAGAGGTCATGTTTTATTAATCTGCTTACATATTACAATAAGGTGATGGCTTCATTGGACAAAGGAGATGGATACACAGCAGTATACTTAGATTTTTTTGCAACGGCTTTTGTTAGATTACTGCAAGATAAGTTGATAGTCAAACTAGAGCATATGGGGTTGGATATTAGACTAGTACATTTTATCAGAGAATGGCTATTTGATAGGTATCAGCAAGTTGTGTATAGGGCAATAATATCCAGGAAGAGGAAAGTCACTAGTGGTGTGCCTCAGGGATCTGTTTTAGGGCCATTGCTGTTTAACCTATATGTTAATGATATTGGCAAAAATTTGGATGGGGATATTTAGTTATTTGCAGATGATGCAAAGTCGAGATGAACTATGAGTAGAGAAGATGTTGTTGCCTTACAAGAAGAAGACCTGAATAAATTGAGGGAATGGGGATGTGAGTTCGATGTTGCAAAATGTAAAGTTTTAAAATTTGGGAAACAAAGATGGGTTATAGAATTTGCACTTTGTGGGGATATATTGTTGGAGGAAGAGGAAATAAGCAATCTTGGGGTGATGGTGGATAAGGATCTAAAATTGTGAGGATAACCATGCCAGCCTGCTTGGCCGAGTGGTTAGCGTATCTGCTCTCCAGCCAAAAGATTGCGGGTTCAAGTCCCACCGTGGGCATGTATACTTGTGATTGTCTGTTTTGATTTATTCGTGTGTGTGTCCCCCATTCTTCAGCCACCCGTTAGGACTGGTTGAGCCTTTCTGATGAGGGATAAAGTACTATATCCTGTGATGTAGCCTGTGTGTTCATTGGGCCAGTTTGCCTGCTTGCGGAATGAAAAACCTCAGATAAATTGGTGGAAAAAATCTACTGTCCACACCCAAGACTGGCTAACTTGGCTATGGCTGAGCAAGATCCTTAAGCTCCTCACGTTGTCGACAGGAATCAAACCTAGGACATTCCTTCCCCAGGCATATGGTTGTGAAGCGCATAACCACTTGGCCAACTGTGTGGATGTGATTGTCTGTGAAAATATTAGTGGTGGTGGACAGTAGATGATGTGGTCTCTGTCTCCACAACTCAATTGGTGAATTGAGTTGTGGAGACAGAGAGTTGTAGAGTAGGTGCCCTCCCTGGAGATGTCACGTAATAATAGCACAACAAATTCTGAGAATGATGCGGAGGACACTGACTTGTAGCAGTAAGGAGATTTTTGTTCCATTGTATAATGCTCTGATTAGGCCACAGTGTGCAAAGATTTGGTCACCTGGTGTTCAAAAGGACAAAGAGATGTTGGAAAGGATCCAGAAGCAACTGACTAAGATAGTTTTTGATCTCTGGAATGTTGAGTATGAGGAAAGATTCACAGAGTCTAGCAGATAGATAGCAAGAAGAAGGATGATATGATAAAGATGTACAAGTTGGTAAGGGGTTCTCATAGGATCAGTGTTGAAGAGGTTTTTCATAAAATGGTGTGAGATCAGGGGAGAACAATAGGTCATCCCTGGGAGCTGTATAAAGAGGGTATGAATATGGGAGTGAGAAACAGAATTTTTGCATGCAGAGTGGCGAATAATTGAGATCCCTTGCCTGAGAGTGTGGTGTCTGCTGAGAATTTGAATGTGTTTCAGGTGGTATGATGAGCTGTGTGTATGACGAAGGACCATAACTAGAAATAGATATGCTATAGCAAAAAGAATTTCATTCAATATTATATCAAGATGACAGATTAAATGAAGAAGAAGAATACAACTGTGAAATAGTTGAAGTAGTACCACAGATTCCACCAGAAATTACATGGAGAAATTTTCTACAAAATCTTAGCAAAACTATTTACCTTCTGTCTGAAGAAAAATAATGTACCAAGAACATGGAAGAAGACTACCCTAATTCTGATACATATAAAAGGTGAAGGAGAAAACTTGACAAACTACTGACCCATCAGTCTACTATCGGTGATTTACAAAGTTTTACAAAAGTCTTAGCTCATAGACTTTGTATGACTCTAGACCAGTGGTTCCCAAAGTGGACAGTGGGATTACTTAAGGGGGAGTCAAGCAGGAAGCAGGGGGGGGGGTGCTGAAGGTATGCTGAAATGTGCAATAATTAATTGCTGGCATTTGATTATTATTATTATTATTATTGTTTCCAAGACATTTTTCATTGTTTTCCATGTTGTTGTTTTCCAAAACATTTTTTGAGTTTTTTTGTTGATAATTTCTGAAGTGGTCCTTTTTTTACCTTAATAGTACTGAGCGTGTTATAATGTATTTTCCCATATTCGTATTTACCGAACAAAAATGTGAAGCTTTTAGCTATGTAAGTGTTGTGTCACAGCTTGGCAAATTATAGGTTCTGTTATATTGTGAGGATATAAAGATAAAGATTATTATTTACAAAAACTGCTTTCAAATATGTACGCACGTTTATTTCTGCATGCTCCAGAATAGAAATGGCAGATGCAGATACATCAAAGAAGAAATGTAGGCAGTATAGCATTGAATACCTAAAATATGGATGCATACCAGCAGCTGCCAATTTGTGAAAGGGTCTTCTCTAATGAGGCCATGAAGCCTTCCAGAATAATTGAACATTTCAAAAAGTACATCCTGACAAGGCAAGTAGATCAAGGATTTACTTTCATTGGAAGTTCCAGATTAGGTAATAAATCCATTTTCCGATACTGAAGTAGTGAGAGCCATGGAGTAAGAACTAATTGAGCTACAAAATGACTTTGAGCTGAAGCCAAAATTTAAGAAATCTTAAAATCTTATGAAGAGTTTTGGTTGCAGAAAGAGATCTCTACTCTTTCTGCAAAGAGATTTCAAAGCCAAATAGAGAAACTACAAGAGTTTCATGATGAATATAGAAACTATAAAAGTTTTAGTGGATCCAAACGTAAGCAAACCTTTCATGACAGGAGCAACTCGTAGTAAAAATGAAGTAAGCTCTGATCATAGGACAACAAATATCAATGGAACAAAATATCATGGATGAAATTAAAAAACGTACAATGGTGGAAAGCACTTGGAAAATTATATTCAATATTCAAATCCAACTACCATTATACCTGAAGAGAAAAGTTTTTAACCAATGTATTCTTCCTATATTGACATATGGCTGTGAAACATGGACACTAAAGGCAAAGGAAATTCAAAAATTAAGAA
Source organism: Typopeltis vanoorti (assembly GCF_054136105.1). NCBI lineage: Eukaryota > Metazoa > Arthropoda > Arachnida > Uropygi > Thelyphonidae > Typopeltis > Typopeltis vanoorti. Next base: position 107,891,618 of record NC_143552.1, read on the forward strand.
CAACAGAAAGAAGTATGCTTGGTATTAAGACTGGATCACAAAAGGAATACATGGATAAGAAATCAAACCAAAGTCTCTGACGTCATAGGAAGAGTGAAACTTCTGAAGTGGGCTGGGCATATTGCTCGAAGACGAGATCATTAAATCTTCATCCAGCAGTGGATTGACAATGGCTGATGATGATAATTATCTGCACATGGACAAAACCAATAGAATGGAATATGAGTATAATAATACCTATATTTAAAAAGAGGATGAAAGAAAATCTGCTAATTACAGAGGTATTAGTCTATTGAATACATGCTACAAAATATATAGTTGAATACTTAAAGAAAAATTGAAAATATACAGTGAAAAATATTATTAGAATGTCAAAATGGTTTTAGAAAAGGATGCTCTACATGGATGCAGCTTTTTGTTTAAAACTGCTTATAGAGAAAAGAAGAGAATCTAATTTGGAAATTCATCTTTTTGTTTTAGATTATGAAAAAGCATCTGATAAAATTAAAAGATATATAATGTTTGATATATTACATACTGTTTGATATCAATAAGTGCAAGGTGTTGCATTTTAGAGTGCAGAAATATATTGATGGCATCATATTGCAGGAAGTGGATGAGATTAGAATTTGGGAGTGATGGTTGACAGTAAACTGAAGTTTAGAGAGCATATTGCTAGTGTTGCAAAGGATGCACATTGTAGTGCTGTATGATAAGAAGTACTCTAACATGCAAGAATAAGGAAGTGTTTGTGCCACTGCCAGTGCAGTAACGAGGGTATGAAGCACCTGTGGCAAGTGTCTGACTTACACCCCCTAACCCGAAAATTTTGAAAAATTTAAATGTAACAAGTTAAATTTTATTAAATGCAATATGTTAAATACGTACTATTAACCCCATCAAAATGAGTTGCAGTGTGTTGCAGAATTATTTGTGTGTCTAAAGTGACGTATTGCCGAAATTTAAAAAATACAATAGAAATAGTGGACTTTTATATCTATTTATTCATTTTTATTTTTTATATTTTTTTACATTTTGCACCCCAAACCTAGTTGCGCCCATGCAGGTGCCTCTTTTGCCATGCCCTCTTTATGGCACTGGTTAGACCACACTTGAACTGTTGTGCTCAGATCTGATCACCCTGGTTTTCAATGTGATGTGGAGACATTGCAGAGAGGCCAGAGACAAGTAACTAGGACAATATATCAGGAGTTTGGAATGCTGGCTATGGGGCGAGGTTGAAGAGATGTAGATTTGGTGGATAGGAGGAAGAGAGAGATGATATGATAGAGATGTTTAAATTAGTGAGAAGATGTTATCAGATTAATCCAGAGGGATTATAAAAAGTGTAGAAGGTGAGGGGGGGGGAGAACCAGAGGTCATTTCTGGAAGTTATGTAAAAGTGTGGTGAAGAAGGATGTGAGGAGTAAAGTTTTTATAAGGAGAATTGTCAATGAATGGAATGCATTGTCAGAATATGTTGTTAATGCAAGCAGTGTTAAGGACTTTAAAATTCTATATGATAAATATGTTGTCAGTTGAATGAACCTCCCACGATGAGTTTGTCAACTCCATGGAGGGTGTAATAATAATAATAATAATAATAATTTATTATTATTATTTATTTATTATTACTTCACGCCTCCATGGAGTCCAATGACTCATCGAGGGAGGGCTCATCTACAACTCTGTTTCCAGCACTCAATCCTCAACTGACCTCAACTACACCAGCACCATCTACTGCTGACCACCACCACCATCACTAGTATTTCCACAGACAATCACAAACATCTATGCCCATGGTGGGATTCAAACCCGCAGCCTTTTGGCTGGAGAGCGGATGCGCAAACCCTAACCACTCAGTGGTTAGACTTAGTGGTTATTATTTGACGCCTCCAGGGAGTCCAAAGGCTCATCGAGGAAGGGCACCTGCTCTACAACTCTCTCTCCACCACTCAATCTCCCAACTGACTGCAACTATACCAACACTATCATCTACTGCCGGCCACCACCACTAGTATTTCCACAGACAATCACAAACATCCATGCCCAAGGCAGGCATGGATGTTTGTGATTGTCTGTGGAATTCAAACCCGCAGCTTTTTGGCTGGAGAGTGGATACACTAACCACTCGGCCAGCCAGGCTGACAGCTTTGTAATAATATATTACAAAGAATAAATATACCTATATTTTGCTACATGTAATATTGAATATATGCAAAGATAATAAAATAAAAATAAATGAAAAAATGTCTGAAAAACAATCTATAAACCAAGGAGTAAGACAGGGATGCCCTCTGTCTCCAACACTTTTTAATATTTATATTAATGAAATATTAATACAATGGAACACCCAATTGGGTTATATAAATAACCCAGATATCGAAATTTGCCATACTAACAAAATAAATATGCTATTATTTGCAGATGATTAGGTAACAATATCAGATAAGGAGGACAATTTACAAGAGCAATATATAATTTAAACATTATAGTAGAACAGTTAAAATGAAAATATCCATGGATAAAACTAAAACAATGGCATTTTGTGAACAAGCTCCAATTAAAATTAAAACATTTATTAATAATAAAATAATGGAACAGATAAATACTTTTTCTTATCTTGGATGTGAAATGTCATATGAAGGAGAAAAAGACATAAAATTAAAAACTTCGAAACTTTTACAGATTATTGGTCTAATAAATAGAACACCCAATCCAAATATTGTACAAAAAGAAACACGCTTGAAAATATACAGTACTTTAGCAGTGCCTGCATTATTATATGGCAGCGAAATTTGGGCAATAAACAAACAAGTGAAATAAGAATCATGAGAAGAACTGCAAAATACACATTATTAGACAAAAAAAGGAACGAAGATTTTTAAAAGAACTAAAAATAAAATCAATAGAAAAAAACTAAACAATTACGAACAAAAGGAATAGAACATGTAAACCGAATAGCCAACACCCGATATCCTAAACAATTAATAAAATATAAACCAGTTGGAAAGAGAAGGCCAGGTAGACCTCAGAAGAGAGTATTAGATATTGAAACTGGAACAGACCAATATGGTCTATATCTGTAATTAGTTGTTGAAAGTTTTTCACTTGGTTATATTATATAAATTAAAGATACCAAGAAATTATATATAGTTGGTTTAATCCATTATCCAAGTGTAAGCAAACAAAGTTTGTGCCTGAGTATCTTTCAGGACTGGGGCAACTCATGGCAAAGGTAGTATGACTTCACATCACTTGCCTTAATATCCCATAATGCAAAGCACGTCTCCTTGCAGACATGTATAATGCTATGCATTATGGAAAGGGGATCACTACCCAGACTGGTTTCAAACTTTATTGAGGTCTCACTGGGAGCCACACCCGGAGGCAAGAGATACCAAGGTTGAAGTAATGCAGAAGTCATATTTTCCTATTTGCGTTGCCAAAAGTTGTCACACCTTGTTATTAAAATACTCTGGATTAGCGATAGATAGTCGTTGAAAGTTTTTCACTTGGTTATATTATAAATTAAAGATACCAAGACATTATATACTTCGTTTAATCCATTATCTAAGTGTAAGCAAACAAAGTTTGCGCATTATGGGATACTAAGAAAAGTGACGTGAAATCATACCACCTTTGCCATGAGTTGCCCCAGTCCTGAAAGATACTTCAGGTGCAAACTTTGTTTGCTTACGCTTGGATGATGAATTAAATGAAGTATATAATTTCTTGGTATCTTTAATTTATAATATAACCAAGTGAAAAACTTTCAGCAACTATCTATCTCTAATCCAGAGTATTTTAATAACAAGGTGCGACACCTTTTGGCAACTCAAATAGGAAAATATGATTTCTTCATTACTTCAGCCTTTGCATCTCACTTCCAGATCTGGCTCCCATTGATGAGACCTCAATAAAGACATAAGAGCAATATATAATTGGTCTGGGTAGTTACCAAATAAACAAATAAAATGGTCTGGGTAATGACCCTTCCCATAATGCATAGCACTATACATGTCTGCAAAGTGATGTGCTTTGCATTATGGGATACTAAGGCAAGCATGTGAAGTTATACCACCTTTGCCATAAGTTGCCCAAGTCCTGAAAGATACTTCTGGTACAAACTTTGTTTGCTTACACTTGAATAATGGATTAAACCAAGTATATAATTTCTTGGTGTCTTTAATTTATCTGTAATTAGTGTTATGATGCTGATGATCTGAAAGAAAGTCATCAAATACTCCACAATGGGCTGCTCTTAAGAAAAAAAAAATCCATCTTAAAAAATGTCTTATTCTTATTTTTGTTATAGAAAATGATGTATTTTCCTTTTAGCAGATGGTCCTATTTATTATTATGTGTCACCTGCAAGAAATCCAAGGACTCATCACAGGAAGGCACTCTACTCTGCTATACACATCTCACCGTTTTCCTTACAACTTAATTCTCTGACTACATGCAGTGACACTGCTACTATCAACAGCATCTACTATCCATCACCACCAACAACAGTATTTTTTGTTTGTAAATTGTGTGTATTCTCATGGCCAATTTGCCTGTATATGGGATAAAAAACCATGCTACTTCCTTATGAGATTAACTAACTCACCTTGAGTTGAAAAAGCTCAAATAAAAATTCCTCTGATCATAATGAAAATTAAACACAGGTTCTCCATTTGGCCACATGGCCTGGATATGCCCCACAATTTCCTAACACACCTAAATAATCAATATTCTAAGATCGAGTTTACCTTAGAAAAGGAAAACAACAACAGTCTCCCATTCCTATACACTTTGATTACACGCCAGCCTGATAGATCCCTGGTATTCTCTGTTTACAGAAAACTTACTCATACAGGTAGACACATTCACCAGCAGTACATCCCCCCCCCCTCAACAATATGAGATTATCAAAACCCTATATAACAGGGCAAAATTAACCAGATTTTCTTGAACAAATTCTCAACACTTTCTTATCCAATGACTACAATTCCCCATAAAGTTCAAAAAAAATTAAAATCCTGTAACCACAACTGCCCCTCCCCCTTCAGAGTAGAGATTACTCATGATCTATCACCATTCCATATATCTGGGGCACATCTGAAAATTGACAAAAATTCTAAGAAAATATAACCTTACAACCGCTTACAGACCACATAAAAAACTGGCATCTCTTATCTGCTCCACCAAATATCAGCCACATTCTTCCATAGACCTACCAGGCTCCTTGCAGTTGCAAACCATCCTACTATGGACAAACAGGAAGGACAGCTAATATCAAAATTTCTGAGCACAAGGACCACATCTAGTTCCACCAATACAGCCATTCAGATGTTAATGACCATGCTTTGGACACCCACCACAGGACATGCTGGAAGAAGGCCACTCTATTACACTGCAGCAAATACAGAAGGCTGCTCCTTGAATCTGCCTCGGCCCTGAAAGAGAGTGATCTTCTTCCAGCATGTCTTGTGTTGAGGTTTGTCCAAAACCTGTGTGTCCTGCCAGAGGAGTAGAATGATACTGGGTATTGTTCTACTATAAAAAGTTATCATTTTACTTGGAGGTATTACTTTAGGTTTATTATCTTCTGGACTTTTCTTACATAAAATACCCAGTATTCACAAATAAACTTCTAATATTTACAGGCAGTTTCTTGTTTACTTTGCTCTCTGCAGTTAGTATTAGGTAATCATCTCCTTAGAAAGGCTCCTCCTTTTGTGCTGAAATTATTCTCTCTGTATTCCATTCTTCCTCACTCCACAATTTTTTTATTTTGTTGTTCAGAAGTTGAAAATGGGAGAAGGAGTTCTTGCCTTAGAAGCACTCTCCTTTTCATCTGGTACATGTTCTTCAATGTGATCTTGAGAGAGAGACAGTTTACCCCTAACTTTTTAATTCCTGGAATACAGTTAACTTTAATATTAAATTCTTGTATGTCTAAGGCCCATCTAATTATTCTTTGATTTTTATCCTTCATGTTATTTAACCTCTCTACTGGCCAATGTGGATGAAATTGTGATACCAAATTGCACTTCTTATCTGTGTTATTCAGTGAGTTTTAGAGCTTCGTATCCAGATTTATCTGGACATCTATAGACATTGTGGCAGGTTGGGGAGTTAAACAAAAGAAAAGAACCTGAGTATTAAAATTATCCAAATGTGTTCACCAGACTATTCTCATGAAGTAGAATATACAGAATTTTTAGAACAACTACAAGAAGAAACAGATGTACAAATAAGAAAGAAATATCCTGACAATCTGAGGAGATTTTAATGCGAACATTGGACAATTTTTAGATTCTTATGCAGATGTTATGTGTGCAAGCGCCCCTTGAGGTGAATAAGTGTAAGAGTGGAATGAACAAGCAATGCTGATTGCAGTTTCTCAAATCTTGAATTTGAATGGAACACATTACTAGATATGAGAGTAGTTGTCGGTCCAAGGGAATATTGCAATTCATGTATAGCCAGAGGGATCAAGAATAAGAGTGAGGATAAAAATGTAAAAGGGTATTGTATTTTCAGGGAGGGTAGAAGGAACAGAATGGGGGAAGGGATGCGACTAAAGGTAGCTGAAGAATTGGAACTATCAAAATTTCAGGAGGAATTCAAGGTTGAGAGAGATGCATCTTTGAATTTCTCCTGTTAACTTCGTAATATTTAAGGCTGTCTGGTGTGAGATTAAAATTAAGACTAACCAGATTGCTACTATAGATTTGGGAGACACAGAAAGATGTGGAAACCATGCATTGTGAGATTAGCATAGTGAGTGCAGGTTGAGCAAATTATTTATGGAAGCTTCATCTGTGGGTACATAGATCAGAAAGGTAGCTTTCTACTCAGCCTCTAATTGGGGGGGGGGGGGGAGAAGTGATCATGCAGTCTTGTCCTTGGAAGTTGCTCAGCATGTGTAATTTTCAGTTAAGAAGAGGTATATGTGAAACTTGAGCTGATGATTATGATAAACTGCATAGCTTGAAGGAGGCAACTAGGAATAATGCCATGTTATAAAAAACTGCAAGGGAGTGATGTCAGTAGTTGATGGGAAATGGTCCAGGGTGTTTGAAGGAAGTAGTATCAGACTGCATACCTATGGTCAACAGGATAAACCAAGTGATAGTTAAATGAATGAATAGCATCATTAATTAGAACTTAAATATTGCAAAGGGAAAATATAAAGGTGATGAGCACAGGCAAGAAGGGGTGACCAGCATAGTAAGGGAGGCAAAATCAGGTATTAGAGGAAATTAATTGAGAGGCTAAAGGAAATCTCCCAAAGAGTTACTTCACTGTCTAGCAAATAAGAGGAAGAACAATTATGGAAGAATAACTTTAATGATAACTCGAAAACTATTTCATAGATGAAGTAGTTATTGAGTGATCACTTTACAAGAGTGTATCATCAAGGCAGAGATACTATAGTTGAGATATTGCTCTGGAAAGGTCTCGAGGATGTGGAAAGAAAGCAGGATAGTTCTGTTAAATGACAATCCTAGACAAAAGTATAAAGTTACTGTTAGGATATCAGGAGGTTCAAGTATTGGAACGGTTGGTTAAAAGCACAATTCAGGAATGGGTGGAGGAATATGATACTCTATGTAAGGACCAGTGGTGTAGCTAGAGCTTTTGCCGCCCCTCTCAATACACATCAAAAATACTACAAAAAGTCAAAATGATGTATAGGGAAATAAATTAAAACTCTATGTTTATTTTTGATTTCAACATTCTAAAATTTCTTGCTTTTCTGTTAGCAAAATCATCGATGACATTGGCGAAGTCTATTTCATAGTAATGTAAGGTAATTCTTAATCAATTTTATTTAGAAAAACTCCTCTCACAACGCAACACTTACAGGAATTGTGAGGAAAATTCGCAGCAGTATTACAATATTTGGAAATGACTTCTCGAGACTGTATTTTAGAATTAACTGTAAAAGTTCAAAAAGGTTCAAAGTACTGCCCAGGGTGGGACTCCCCCCCCCCATCTAGCTATGCCACTGGTAAGGACAGCATACTTTTGTGAATGTTAGGTTCTGCCTTAGTAATTTATGCACTTTCTATAAAAAAGTGACATTTGAGCTGGATAAGAGAAATGGCTATTCTATGATAATGCTGGACTTTGCAAAGGCATTTGACAGAAAACTGTGGAAATTTATTATGTATTTACTGAATAAATTTCCATGTAGTATATGTGGAACAAATGAAAAAGTATATAAAGTGGCAGAGATAAGAAGGGTTCTACCTGAATTCCACTCTACCATATGGTGAAACGGAATGGAATTCAGAAAAATATGGGTGATCAACAGAATACTGCAGAACTCTCTCTCTCTGTTGGAATCACTGCTGTATAATTTGTACATTAGGGAATATCCAGTTGTTTGCTGATGATGTAAACCTGTGGAAAGCAATAGTTAATAAAGGTGATGCAGAGATCCTGCATGATGATTTAAATAGATTGACAGTGTGAGTAAAAGATAATAGCTGTTATTTTTATGCACTTTGGGATGAAAAGATTTCATGCTGTGTAATACATTAACAGATCTGGACTGTAGGAAATTGATGAGGTCTGGAATTTGGGTATGATGGTAGACAAGGAGCAAGTTAGGGTTGGCAGGGAGGGGGTGCTTATTGCATAAGTTGATAAAATAGCTAAAAGGATTATTTGGATGGTGAAGAATACATTGATTTTCCTATTAACTAAAAAGCAGAAGAAATTATAGGGACATGTAAGTTAATAAAATGATTGTAATACTAACAAAACTAACAAAGAAGACTTTTTCACTATATGACAATGACAAGTGGAGAAAAAATGGGGGGGGAAATCACTCATGGAGGTTGTATAAGAGTGTGAGAATTGGATCTTTTTTTGCTGGCACAGTTGTGAATGATGCAATAGATTCTTTGTCAGTGAATGACTTGAAGAGAGGTATAATAGTTATTATGTGAATAATGGTTAGTGTAGGCTTCCTGCAATGAATCTTCAGACACTTATATTATTAATAATATCACAAGAAAACATTTGTTAGCACCAATGGCAAATTCATACCCAAGTGTAAAAGGTGAAGTGATTTTGATAAATAAGGAAATGAAACAGGAATTGCAGATGAAAAAGAGGTTATGGAAGACAAAGAGGCAGGTGGAGATCATTTTTATTAGAAATATAAGGCTCAAACTATGAAAATGGCTATTGTAGTAAGGAAATAAAAATTAGAACACAAAAGGAGACTAGCAATGCTAGTCTCCTTTCATGTTCTAAAGAACTCCTTTTCAAAGGGAACTTTACTATGTGGCCATTAGGAGGAAAAATGATTGCACCCAAAATAACCTTGCTTGATGGAGGTTATAGTTGAATGACCAATTCAAATGATGTGGTAGAATTGTTTAATGGTCACTTTATTAAGCTTTTCCATCCTTTTAAAGCCAGTTTTATTCCTAGAGGAACAAGGTCAAAGGATCAGAAAATAATGTATTCCAAATACTAAGTGTCAATAAGGCATTTGGACCAGATGTGAATTTACCATGTATTTTATGGGGATGAAAGAAATTGATCTGGCTGTTTAATGAAAGTCTTGCAACATTACAAGTTCTTAAGGAGTAGATGGAGGGGCAAAACTGCATAAGGATGGTAGTAGAATGAAAGTATCAAATTTATAGACTATTTTAATAGTCTATAAGTGTTTCTCCTGTAGTTGTTAGGACTTATGTTTGGAAAAATGAGTAGAGCTCGTATACAAAATTGAAAAAATAAGGGTAATATTATTTAAGAAGGCAGCATGGATTTTTTTTAAGAGATGTTCTTGTTTTAGTAATCTGGTTGCCTTTTATAATAAAGTAAAAAGAATAGTGGGCAAGAGAAAGACATTTATTATCATTTTTCTGGATTTTGCAAAAGCAATTGATATGGTTCCACAAATAAATTTATATTTAAGTTGCAGCAAACATATGGGTTTAGATATCAGAGTAATGAATTTGATTAGTAACTAGCTTTGATAATTATCAGAGAGATATGTATAGGAGAGTATCATGGTGTGTGTATGTGTATGTGCGTGCATGTGAGTAGGAGTGGAAAAGTTACAAGTAAAGTTTCACAGAATTCCAGTACTGAGACTATTAATGTTCAACTTTCATGTTGATGCTATTGTCAGTGGAAGACATTCAGCTTTTGCAGATTATGTGAAATTTTGGAGGGTTATTAGTAATAGTATTGATGTTATGGCTATTGAGGATTTGAATAAGCTGGAAAGGTGAGCAAACAAATAATCAATTTAATATAGCTAAGTATAAAGTTTTGAGATTTGTAAATGGGAGATTTCATTTGTAATATCTTGGTGGTGGTATACTGGAAGAAGTGAAAGAAACAAGAGGAAATAAATGCTGCATGGGAACTGATAAAGAAATACACAACAGCATCAGTGTGTGAATGTATTCCAAAGGCCAAAAGACTGAATAAGGTAAGTGTAAAATGGAATCTAAAAAAAAGAAAGTACTTTGGAGGAAGTACAAGATGAATAATGGTAATAATCAGTCACGTGAAGAGTATAAAGAACAAGCCAGGAGAGTGACTCAGTTAGTAAGGAAAACAGAAGTAGAGATGAGCAGAAATTGACAAATCGGGCAAAGAAAAACCCTAGAGAGTTTTTAGAATGTGGCAAGTAGAAGGAAAAATGATCATGGTAAGATAAAGTTAATGGATGAAAGTGGTAGAATGGTAACTGCTGCAGAAGACATTGTTGAGGTAGTCAGTGATCAATTTATAAGGGTGTTTCATCCTGATCGGGTTGGAAATCATGAGCAACTTAAATATAGAGGACATAGGAAAGGATGGCTTAATTGTGAGTGAGCAGGAGGTATATGAGGAAATAAATAACCTTGATGTCAATATGGTGATAGGATTTGATGACATATCACCACGAATCTTAAGGAAATGTTCCAGGGAATTGGAAGTAGAAATGGCATGCCTGTTTAATAAAAGTCTTACAACAGCTCAGGTTCCAAGGGAGTGGAAAGAGGGTAAAATTGTTCCACTGCATAAAGGTAGTGATAAGGCTGTAGCTTCAAATTATAGGCCAGTTTCTATACCGGGAGTTGTGGTGAAGGCACTGGAGAGATGTAAGAAGTAGGATACAGAAATGGGTTGATAACAGCAGTATTCTCTGTGGTTATCAGCATGGATTTGTTAAAGGGAGATCATGTTTCACTAACTTAATTATGTTCTATAACAAGGTGACAAATACCTTGGACAGGGGAGATGCATATACAGTGGCGGACTTAGATTTTGAAAAAGCTTTTAATCAGGGGCGAATTCTTCATGCTTGCTGTGCAAGCTCATTAATTGAGAAAGAAGTAATACTTATTTGTTAAGCATGCATTTATAAGCATGACATTTAGGCTTTTATTTTTGTAGACAGAAGACGTCTTACGCTTGCACAGCAATAATTGAGTTTTGCATTGTATAGAAGGCCGATGCTTGCTCTTCTAGTCAAAGCTACCTTTGCTTGCTCGGTTGTGTGAGCTTCCAGGTCCTCGCTACAGCACTGTGATTTCATGTGCGCACGTAGCCATTTCTGCTCCCTTCACGTCATCTTAAACACAGGCCATATGCAGTGAAAGTAGCTCTAGCCAGTGAGCTTCAGTCAGCCTTTACAAGTGTGCATGTTGCTTGGGAAAATTAAGTTACAACCAACTTTTTATGACAATGTTATTGACCAGTTCATAAAGAAGAACTGTAGGGTATAATTTGTATTCAAGTAGCTAAATTGAAAAAGATAGAATATCATTTGTAAAATAAATGTTGTATTTGTATAATTAAATATACATACATTTCTAAATATATAGTTCTAAATGGTCAGTAATTCATTAATCTGCTAATCAGACTTCAATCACACCTCTCACTCCCTGAATGATAACAAGAGCATTCGCACCTGCTTTTAATAGACTGCCACATATGCGACTGTTTGCAGATGATGCAAACAGTTGCATATGTGGATATGCGACTGTTTGCAGATGATGCAAAACTGGGTGAGCAATGCACAGTCAAGCAGATGTTATGGCCTTACAAAGGGCTTGAATAGATTACATGAATGGGCAGGTAAGTGGAACTGTCATTTCAATGTTGCAATGTGTAAGGATTTGAGATTTGGTAGGGAACGATGGGATGCGAAGTATACATTTAGTGGAGAAACTTTAATGGAAGTGGAGGAGATGAGAGATCTAGGAGTGATGGTGGACAAAGACCTGAAATTCAAGGGCCACATTACACAAGTTGTGAAGACGTCACATTGGATAATGGCAATGATATGGAGCACCCTGACATGCAGAAATATAAAGTTTATGATACTATTGTATAAGCCCTTGATCAGGCCTCATATGGATTATTGTGCACAGATTTTGGTCACTGGGTTTTCATGGTGATGAGGATATGTTGGAAAGGGTCTAGAGAAATTTAACAAAGGTGGTCAGTGGTCTTTGGAATGTGGAGTACGAGGACAGATTGAGAGAATGTAAGTTGCTGAGCCTCATGAATAGGAGGGAGAGGATATGATCGAGACATATTAGCTAGTCATGAATTGTTATCAGGTCGACATGGAAGAGATTTTTCATAGAATGGGAAGGGGTAAAACAAAAGACCATCTCTGGAGACTGTATAAGGAGGATGTGAAGAATAGGTTTTTTTGTATAGAGCGTGGTTGGTGAGTGAAATGCATTGTCTGAGTGTGTTGTGAATGTAGACACATTGAATCAGTTTAAAGCATAGTTGGATGAGCATTGTGTGCAATACCGTGTACTCCCATGATTAATCTCCAACTCCATGGGGGTCAGATGTTAATAATAATAATAATGTGAAACTTGTAATCTAAAGAAGTATGATGAGAAAGGGATAACTGGTTTTGAGATGTGGTTTTATAGAATGCTGTTGAGGATATCATATACTGAAAGGCAGACAAATAGATGGGTTCTAGAAAGGATTGATGGACTTTTAAGACTCCTTAAGGGTATTGACAGAAGAAATATGAAATACTTTGGACACATTGAAAGAATAGAGGGAGGACTTCTCAAAATGTAATAGAAGGTGAAGTTTCTTGAAAAACAAGAAATGATAGACCTTCAATGAGATTGACGAATGGTGTAACTGGTCTTCGGAGATTAAAGCCTCTAGAAGAGCATATAACAGGACCATGTGGCAAGGACTGGAATGGCACATCACCGAGGAGCAGAGTGATCATACGGCATTAGATGATATCCAATGAATTAATGGATGGATAAATAAATATGAATGCACTTTAAACATTTTCAATGACTGTCCTGTGTCTAGACCTGAAAATCATCACTACATGGTGGCACCAACAACCTGAACGTTTGTAATTCAATAGGTATAGTAGCAATCATATAGTTAAATATTGTTTCTTCATATTATGTATGGAGATATAAAAGTTTTACAGTGGCTACACTACAAGACAGTGATCAGAGGACCTGGTTAGAAGATCAAATTCCAGATGATTGGAGTAGAGCTCTCATAGTTTCTATCTATAAAACAAGAAATAAAGCTAAATGTGAGAATTACAGAGGCATTTCTCTACTAAGTGTTCCAAGTAAGATTTACACAAGCATACTTGAAAAGAGGTTGAAAAAAATTGTGTAAAAGAAACTGGCAGGAGAAGAACAAGCTGAATTCATGCCAAATAGAGGTTGTCAGGATCAGATTTTTACTTTACAATAAATAGTTAAGAAGTAATGGGAATATGACAAGGATCTGTACTTTTTTTTTAATCTGGAAAAGGTATATGACAAGGCACTCAGAGAAAAACTTTTCAAAATACTGCAATTGTATGAGATAATATAGTCTATATTTAAGTTGTAATTGAAGGAAACACAAGAAGGTGGTTCGATAGGGGTAAGATAAGAATGTACATTATCTCCACCCTTATTCATCATCTATATCAGTGTTTCTCAACCTGTGGTCGCAGGCAGACTTAAATTAAATAAATACATTTTTTTTTTAATTATCCAAACAAAACAAATTAAAATTGAATAAGTAAGTAAAAATTATTGAAATCAAATGGAGCCTTAAAAAAACTAACAAATAGTGTCAGAATGTTCAAAGGCAGAAGCAATAAAACTATATTGTTTTTCACTTCGCTCTTTTATTATTCATCATTCTGCCGCTAAATTTGTAGCTGCAGAATGACGAATAATAAAAGAGGGGTTAAGTGAAAAACAATATAGTTTTATTGCTTCCGCTTTCCCTTGCTGTTTTGTCAGATTTCAAGTGAACATGTATTATCCACATTTCAACCAATTGCTTGTTGTGTATTAATTTTTATTATTGAAGGTTTCCTCTCAATATATCCTCAGAAGTGCTAAGCGATACTTGAACAAAGTGTGTCATGAGTTAACCCCTGTATTTATATATTTATATATTTTTCGGAAACATTTTTTTAATAATGGAAAAGTTGCTTAGAATTAGGACTTTGAAAAGAAGAGCAAATGAAACAGGTAATGCTAACCCTAATTGTAATACACATGTTGTAACAGCCAGTAAATCTGATACTATTAAAGTAGAAGAAACAAGCAGTTCAAAGAAAAAATACAGTAGGAAATATAATAATTCATATTTGGAATTCAGGTTTACTTGTGTGGAGATGAAAGTGAACAGAAACCTCAATGTGTTTTGTGTTATGAAGTGTCGAACGAGTGCATGAAACCTGCGAAACTCCAACGACATTTAGAAACTAAACGGTGTGATGTGAAAAATAAGCCAATTGAATTTTTTCAGTGACGCTTAGGGACATTAAATCATGGGAAAGATATAATTTCAGCCATGGGTTCCATTAATAGCAAAGCACTGGAAGCATCCCATCTCTTAAATTTGTGCATAGCGAAAACAGGGAAACCTCATTCTATTGGGAAAATTTACTACTTCCAGCTATAAAAGATGTGGTAAAAACTGTTTGGCAACAAGTTACTAAAAGATGTTGATTTGATTCCTCTTTCAAATGACACTTTTGGTTGCAGAATTAATGATATGGCAAGTGACACAGAATCTCAGTTAATTGAAAGAGTTAACAAGAGCGCTTATTATGCATTACAAATAGACGAGACTATTGATGTTACAAATGATGTGCAGTTAATATGCTACATAAGATATGCACATGATAACAACATTCATGATGATATTCTGTTTTGTAGAACTTTGCCATCCTGAACAACTGGAGAAGAAATATTTCACACTCTCGATAATTACATAATACACAAAGGGATCCATTGGGGAAAATGTATAGGCTTCTGTTCGGATGGAGCTCGCGCTCTTACAGGCAGACATAGTGGGGTTGTTTCTAAGGTCAAAGTAGCAGCTCTGGATATGAATTGGGTGCATTGTTTCATACATAGGGAAGCGTTAGCCTCCAAAGGAATGCCACCAGAATTTAAAACTGTGCTATACAACGCTGTCAAGCTAGTTAATTTTATTAAAGCTCGACCGTTAAATAACAGGTTATTTTCAGTACTCTGCGATGAAATGGGCACTGAATATACACAACTTTTGCTTCATTCTGAAATTCGCCGTCTTTTCAGGGGCAAAGTACTAACAAGGTTATTTCAATTACGGCACAAAGTTTTATTATTTGTAAATGAACGTAATTCTGATTTTGCAGCACTCCTTGTTGTTGAAGCATGGTTATCAACACTATCCTATCTTTCAGACATTTTTTCGAAATTAAATGAACTACATCTCTCCCATCAGGGAAATTGTTTAACTGTTCTTGATGCCTACGACAAAATAAAGGCATTTGAGAAAAAAACTGGTTTTATGGATTAATTATGTAAAAGACAGACAATTTGCACCTTTTCCAACATTGGAATCCTTTTTATTGGAAAATAATATTTTTGTTCATTCTGAGTTTGTGGAATGGGTTTGTGACCACCTCAAAAATCTGAAACAGAATGTTGAAACATATTTTCCGAATAACTTTTATAAGAAATTTCAGTGGGTTCGCGATCCATTTCAGGCTTGCAGTCACGAGAATGACCTTTCGTTTTCGAAAAAGGAACAGTTAATTGAGCTTTCAAGTGACAGTGGGCTTAAAATGCAATTCCGTGATCTTTGTTTTGCTCGATTTTGGATCTTGTCTTCAGTGAGAAGTGAATTTCCGGAATTATCTGAAGAAGCATTGAAAATCGTCCTACAGTTTTCTACAACCTATCTTTGTGAAAAAGTATTTTCATTGCTCCTTCAAATAAAAACGAAATACAGAAATCGTCTTGGTGTGTATGTGTGTTCCGATCTTCGACTGAAGTCGACCAATATTGAGCCAGATATCCAGCAACTTTGCAAGGGCCGAGAAGCTCAACCATCTCATTAAAAGTAAGTAGTAACATAATTATATCATCTTATTTATTTGTTTAATAAAAATTAAAACTTTGTTCAGTGATACACTTTTAATCGTTTACTTCTAATTTAATTAATTATGTTGCCATATCTTTCAAAACATGCTTTTAGATTTATTATGTTATAAATGGCACAGTTTTTCCAAAATGTTGGTAATTGCTACATAGGTTTTTTAAAAAAAATTACAAAAAGTCAAAATGACATATAGGGACATAAATTAAAAACACTATTTTATTTTTGAAGTAAAAGTTTAATTCCAACATTCTAAAATGTTATTTTTCTTGCTTTTCTGTTCGCAAAATCGTCGATCACATTGTCGAAGTCTATTTCATCACTCAGCTGCTGTTTTATAGACAGTAAGGCAAGATTTCATAAATGCCAAAAAAGGTGCTGCCAGGGGCAGATCCCCCCCCCCCCCCCAGCTACGCCTATGTATCTTGGTGGTCTGCAGAATTATTTTAGGCATTTTACTGGTCCTTGGGCTTAGAAAGGTTGAGAAATGCTGATCTATATGGATCACATTATGAAAGAAAGTCACATTGGGTCCACTATTAGAATTGGAGATGTTAAACTTGTACAGATGATGTTTTACTCCTAAACAGATCCAGTACAAGTCTCCAGGATTCTCTAACTAAATTAAAAACACATCCAGTATAAGTCTCCTGGATTCTCTAACTAAATTAAAAACACATCCAGTATAAGTCTCCTGGATTCTCTAACTAAATTAAATAGCAGATGTATTATGAAAGCAGGCAGAAACATTGAACACATCAATGCATTCTGTGAATGGAGAACCTATAGAACAAGTAAAATATTTCAACTATTTAGACACTCTCTTTTAGTGAAGATGGAAAGTTAAATCTGGAAATAAACAACAGAATAAGCAACACTGGTGTGGTGGGTAGCCAGCACTGAATTTATATAAAATAAGAGAGAAATTAGCCTAACTAATTTGTAACTAGCAAACTAGCAGTACACAAGACCAGTTTTAAGTTATGGTTCAAACCAGTTTTAAGTTATCGATCTGAAAGGTTGGTTAGAAATAAAGCACTCAATCAAAGACTAGAGACCAGAGATGTGAGGGTTCTGAGAAAAATTTGGGGAGTGAACAGATGGCATCAATGGCAGAATTGTATTAAAAATGAAGATATTAGAAAGGAACTTAACATTGTTAGTTGAGTTTTAAGTGGCCATATACCACTTAAAGAGAATAGTTGAAAAAAGGATAGCAAAACTGGTATTTGATGCTGAGATGGCAGGAAAGAGACTCAGAGGAAGACCAAGGTCTAGGTGGATTGATTCAGTCAGAAGGGCCATAGAAACACGACATGTTCGATATATCAATATTGAAGTGCTGACAAGTAATAGACTAATCTTGAGGAAAATTGTGGATAGGAGATTAATAATAATGTAAACTTAATCTTGTAGTGCTGTAATAGCAACCTGAACATCCCCCTTGTGGGACATATCAGGAAATTGATGATGATGAGATTTTAATTAAGTTACTAATTGCTCATTTATTTATGTAATCAGCAAGTGCCAAGCACTATCCAAAATTATGTCAGGTAAGCTTCACATACATTTCCCAACAATGTCTTTGCTTTGGCTTTGATGATTGAATTCAGTATTGAAAATTTATATATTTTTTTTTTTCAAGCATCTCAATTTTGATTTTCTTAAGCCATTTGCACATGTGGAATTTTTTTTTATTATTATTATTACATGACACCCTCCAAGGAGTCCAAAGACTCTTCGAGGGAGGGCACCTATTCCACAACTCTCTGTCTCCACCACTCAATCCACCAACTACAACGAACCACAACTACCTTCATCATCTACACTAGTGATAGCGAACCTATGACACGCGTGTCAGCACTGACACACTTGAGGGTTTCAGGTGACACACCTTGGATGTTGAAAAATATTGATATTCTGATGAAAAAACTGCGATAAAACATGTAAGATAGCTCTCAGTTAAGGCGAAGGTAGGTTTGTTCATTGAAAGAACTTTCTACCAGTAGTCAGCAACAGAAAAGTCATTAAATGTAATGCAAGTTTGTAATTTCAGTTTATTAAATTAATTGTATAATATGAATTCATAGATTTTATATCAATGTCCTATTAAATAAATAGCCTAATATATGTATAAGTCACCATCTATGATTATGTAGTTACATTTATAATGCATGTATGCAAGTGGCACATCAGCAACGTCAATATTTAAAAAAAAATAAAAAAAAAGTTTGACACACGTGGGTAAAAAGGTTCGCCATCACTGATCTACACCGATGCCATCTACCACCGAACACCACCACTAATATTTTCACGGACGCTCATAAACGTCCATGCCTTAACAACTTGCAGCCTTTTGGCTGGAGAGTGGATATTTTGGTTGGCCGAGTGGTATGCTAACCACTCGGCCAACCAGGCCGGCAATAACTCTATTCTGGCAGGATGGAATTAAAGTTTTAGTTTGGTTATTATATGCTAAAATCTCTCCACCCAACTCAAGTTTATTATTATTATTATCATCATCATCATCTGACCTCCATGGAGTCAGAGATTCATTGTGGGAGGTACACAGTATTGCATACAATGCTCATTCAATCATGCCTTAAACTGATTCAATGTGTTGACATTCACAACACAGGCAATGCATTCCACTCACTAACCACCCTCCATGCAAGTTTAATTATAATTAGACTTTTTAATAGCAAAATGATCCATTTTTGCCAATAAAATGGGCCAGTTATAACTAGATGATGTGAAGGAAATTATAATAATAATTCCATTTTGTTTAAATGAAATTCAATGAAATATTTATTTAGAACCTGAACTAAAATTTGTTGAGTGACATCAATTTGGTTTCAGTTGGACTATTTTAAGTGACAAAACATGCAGTGTTTGTTTGTGATGTGTGTGTTATTTGAAGCTTTATTGTTATAAAGTATTATTATGGTGCAGTCAGTGGCACATAAGCATAATAGGATAGTGGCAGCCAAAACAATGTGTTCAGGATTGCAAAGATTCTGAGATCTTTTGTGAGATATAGTGTATGTTTGTATGCACAATATATTTGTTATTGAAGATAAGAGGCATGGGTGGAAAGCAAGAATATATGTTGGAAGTGCTATGAAAGTGAGTGCAGAAGTGTTCTTTATGTCAAATGAAATATAAGGCGAATAATGTGATAAAAGACACAGAAATGTCATAGAAAATGCAGAGAGGAATTCAGGATTGAGTGAAGGTGAATGAAATACAAATGATGAGAGCAGTGGTGGAAGATGAAGGGAATGGTGAGGTGGCCATAAAGAGAAAAACATCACATTTATACAGTCTTTCACATGACAAAGCAGAGGCTTTCTTGAAAGGAATAGTGTCTAATGAATATTCATAGAAGAGTAAGAAAAGAGAAGTTAGAGGAAACAGAAAGGAAATCAATGAGCTCAATTGGTAGGAGAACAGCTTCTGATGAGAATTACAGTAGAGAAGAGTAAGAAAGGAGAAGTGAGAATATCATATAGCGATTCCATGAACAACAATGTGTGTTGGGGGGGAGGATGACAAAATCATCTTTTCCCTTGCAAAGATCAAAGATGTTAGTAATCCTGTTAGAATGCAAATAGGGAAAACAAAACATTAATAGTTTCACCAAGTATATGAATGATTTAAAAGTGGCTAACATGGAATATTAAAGGAAGTATCAGTGGATGAAGTAGTGGGGGGGGGATTAAAGATTCTGAGTGTACCATTAAGGTATACCAGGTGTGAACTCAATCAACAAGCCGTGATTGCAAATAAGTTGATGTCAGTGGTGTACAATTTTTTTTTTTTTTTAGCCATACAAAGTGAATTTGATGGATGAAAGAACTTGCATA
Source organism: Typopeltis vanoorti (assembly GCF_054136105.1). Taxonomy (NCBI): domain Eukaryota; kingdom Metazoa; phylum Arthropoda; class Arachnida; order Uropygi; family Thelyphonidae; genus Typopeltis; species Typopeltis vanoorti. The sequence continues at coordinate 107,911,888 of NC_143552.1, forward strand.
ACTTATAGATTGCACTTGAAAGCATATAGAGTTAGGTGTTTGATTTTGCACTTCCATTCTCTCACTAGTGAATAGAGGGGGTCTTCAACATAAGACAAGTGAATATAAAAATGGGAAAAATCAGAGAATGTTGAATGGAGTTTCTCATCTTAGATCTGAATGGGACAGTCGTTAAAAGGTGGAAGGTACCTGTGTGCCCAAGGAAATATTACAGTTCATGTATACTAATGTCAAAGGCATTGGGAACAAAAGTGAGGAATTATAAGCATTAGCGAGACTTGGTTAGCAGAATAGCATAAATTATAAGAGATATTGTATTTGCAGGGAAAACAAGACAGAAGAGGTGGGATGGAATATTACTTATCAGTGATAGTAGAAGCATTGCTGCCATCAACAGCAGAAATTCAGCAAGCAGGAAGGTAGAATGTACAGGAAGGCAGCACATTTCAGATTATCTAGTGTAAGATAAAAGCCAACAGGAAATTATATATATATATATATTGATTGATTGATTGCAGTTATATAGGCATAGGCCAAGGGCTGCAAAGGAAGATATAAATGATGCATTGGCAAATTAGCTCATTGAGCACAGGGAGAGTAATTATGGGGGGAGAGGGAACAATATAGAATGGAATTTATGTAGCGCTGATCGAGAGATGTTTGAATGGACATAGGGAGGAACAGAAACATAAGCAGCAAAATAAGAAACAACAAGGATGGAATCAGATAAGTAACATTGTCTGTAAAAAGGATGTTATTGATATGTTGACTTTATCATAAAACATGCTGTTGATGAGCGGATTATAATGTAAAGTTTTCCAGGAGCTAAAATTAAAAATATATCACATATAATTCATAAACATAAAAGTAAACTAGATCGTAATTGTAGTAGGTACTAACAACTTAACTATAGATAAGTTCAGTATGAGACATGGCATGAAAGGATTGTTGGAAGAGGTGAGAGTGAAAAGTGAGAAAGCGAAAATAGTAAGTATATACCTCGATATGATGGCAAATGATTCAGTGCATGGACTGTGTAGAAGGAATGGATGCAAGTTTTTGGATGTGTGGAGTGAGTTTGAGGGAAAATTTGAATTTGTGTAAAAGGGATGTCCTACACCTGAATGCATTTGGTATCAGGAGTCTTGAAAAACTAATAACTGGTATGAGACCTAACATAAGAGCGTCAGGGAAACTAAATTATAATGGGAAGAATGGTGAGAGCATGAGCGTAAGATGGACAGTGTTATATAATTGTGCTAATGGCGGGAATAGGCAATATCATGGAAATGATTACGAGGAGAAAATGATTTCGACTTTGTGTTCGCCTGGTTCAGACCTATCAAACATATGTAGAGAGATATTTATATGTATAAGGCACTACACTACAGAAGAATAGAGATCTGCAAGTGATCCAACTGTATCATGCAGACTGCAGACAAGAGTACAAAAGAATATATAGGTAGCTTATTATGTCTATATACGAATGCTAGGAGTATCAAAAACAAAGGGTTGGAGTTTGTTGCCTTGGTCAATATGTTGAGACCTCAGATTGTAGGCATTAGTGAGACCTGGCTATCAGAATCAGAAAAACTAACTGGTATCAAGTGTAAAGGGTACAGTATTTCTAGGAAAGATAGACAGGATAAGAGAGGCGGAGGGATGCTGCTAATGATATCGGATGACTTGAATTCAGTTATAGTTGAGACCTGCGATTTAGTACTAGTAACAGTATTTCATGTGGCAGTGAATTTCAAACCATCTGGTGTGAGGTGAAATCTAACAAGATCAATTACATAGTGGGGTGTTGTTACAGACCTGGTGGATTGGTTGCTAGTGATGAAGAAATGCATCAAAATAGAGACGATGAGCATGAAAAAAGTAATCATAATGCGAAACTGTAATTATCCAAATATTGGTTGGGTAGCAGTAAAATCTCATGAGAAGAATGAAATTGAATTTATTGAGCTGTTACGAGACAACTTCCTCAAACAGCATGTGACAGAAGGAACTCGAGATCAAAGAGAGTGTTAGATTTGATTATAGTGTCAGAGGGCATTTCAGTTAAAGACGTAACTATTCAAGCTCTGGGCTTTAGGAAGGCTGAACACAAACGACACATTAAATACCTCCATTTTGGAAAAACCGGCCTTTCTGACCACGCACTCCAAACATACCACAGAATTGATTGGAAAAATACCAAGTCCCTACACTACACCAAAACCTGGTTTGAGAGGAAATTTAAAGAAGCATGTGAAATGCTCAAACATAATCCAAATCTGAACAAAAATGGGTCCTCCCATTCCAAGAATGTGGAGGACCCATTTGCAACCGTTATAGCAACCAGAACAAGCCAAAGAAAAATCCCGCTACAAGAAGACTTTAAGCTTTTTTTTCTCAACATTTAATAGCAGCTTGAACTGTACAAGTCCCAAAGAAAATCGTAGTACAGGTATCCCCTTGCTTAATGTGGATTTGATTAACACGGCAAAATTAATTGCGGCAATCCCTTGATATACGCGGCAAGAGTTTTGATTAACGTGCCTTTATTGTTAACTAAATGTTTAATATAAATATTCTTACACAATTCAGTGTATAGCATGGAGGTGATAAGTAGCTGTGCATTCATATGTTGCAAGTGATATTCTGCACTGTTTTTGCTGTCAGTTTGGTTTAACACTTTCCATGTTATGGAAAGATTTGTGATATTTGACGGTAAATTGTATCTGAGAGATACCGCGACCTCCGATGTCACTATAGTATGGTTTAGTTTTTTTTTTTTATTATTATTAATTTATTTATTAATAAATAAATCTGTAGATTTATTTATTAACAAATTGGTTACTAATTAGGAAAAAAAGAATTTTTTTAAATAAATCTGTAGATTTATTTATTAATAAATTGGTTACTACTTAGGAAAAAAAGAATTTTTTTAAAATTATTTTGTATAGGCAGCACCCCCACTTAAAACTTCACGGGCCGCCACTGAATGAGTGCCTATTTGTTAAAAGCTATTAACCTGGTGTATGCAACATTGAGTTCACTGCTACCTCTTCTGAAGAAACTCAGGTGTATGAAGAAGAGGTATTAGAGCTGTTGCATAAACTGAATAAGAATTCAGCAATAGGGCCTGATGAGATATCAGCACGTGTGCTAAAAGGGTGTTCAGCTGAATTGGCTATTCCTTTGACCAAGCTGTTTAATATGAGTCTCAAAACAGAGAAGATTCTGCAGGAATGGAAAGAACTATGGTAATTCCATTTCATAAGGGTGGTGCAAAGACTGATGTATCCAACTATTGACCAATTAGTATCTCAGGAGTGGTGGTGAAGATTGTGGAAAAACTGGTTAGGGCTTGCATTCAGAAATGGGTTGACAGCGAATCTCTACTTTGTAATGAACAACATCGGTTTATTAAGGGAAGGTCGTGTTTTAGCAACTTGCTAACATTCTGTAATAATGTTACCATTGAACTAGACAAGGGGAATGTATACACCATGATACTTTTGAATTTTGCTAAGGCTTTTGACAGATACAGCATAGAAGATTGTTGCATAAATTGGAAAAAATGGGTTTGGATTATAAAATATTAGCGTGGTTAAGAAGATGGCTGACTAACAGATATCAAAAACTGGTATACAGGGGATGTGAGCCTGGAAGATTTAAAGTAACTAGTGGTGTACCTTGGTCCAGTTATTCAATCTACATCAATGATAGTGGGAAGGATTTGACAGGTGACGGCTATTTGCTGATGATGCAAAGTTAGGTGGGAGTAATCAGGAATGCAGCTGATATGCAGTACTTGCAGAATAATTTGAATATGCTGGAATTGTGGGCATGGGAAAATGGATGTCAGTTCAATGTTAGTACATGTAAAGACATGCACTTTGGCTTGATTAGATATCCAATGTCATATTATATTGGTGGGATTATGCTAGAAAAAATAGATCGGGCTAGGAATCTTGGAGTGTTAGCAGACAGGAAGTTGAAGTTCAGGGGCCATGTAGCAAATATTGTAAATACAACTCAAAAGATAATTGCAATGCTGAAACGAACTTTAACATGTAAAGATAAGAATGTCATTTTGCCTCTTTACAAGGCCTTGGTAAGGCCTCACTTGGACTATTGTGCACAGGTGTGGCTCTTGGTTTCCATTGTGATTCTAATACAGTGGAGAGAGAGAATTCAAGAGTGCAAAGACAGATTGAGAATTTGTAAACTGCAGGCACTAGCAAACAGGAGAAAGAAGGGGTGATATGATTGAGACATAGAAACTTCTGATATGGTCATACTGTATTTCTATTGATGGAATTTTTCATTTATAGAGGTTGGAGAAAGGATAGGATGGCATCCTTGGAAGCTGAGAATGAATTCTGCTAAGAAGGGGGCTAGATTTTTTCTCTCATGGGGTGGTGCTTGATTGGAATGAATTGCCATTGGATGTGGTATGTGCAAGCAGTTTAAATGAATTCAAGAATAAGTAAGATAGCTGGTGCATGTAGTATGTGGCCTCCCTCAATGAGTCTTTTGACTCTCTGGAGGTCTTTCTGAATAATAAAATTGCCAGCCTGGTTAGCTGAATGGTCAGCATGTCCTCTCGCCAGCCAAAAGGCTGTGGGTTCAAATCCCTCTGTGGGCATGGATGTTTGTGATTATCTGTGAAAATACTAGTGATGATGATGGACAGTAGATGGCATTGATGGAGATTATGATGGTAGTTGCAGTTTGTTGTAGTTGGTGGATTGAGTAGTGGAGACAGAGAGTAGGTGCCCTTCCTCGATGAGTCTTTGGACACCCTGGAGGTGTTACATAATAATATTAATTATGATAGCTGCAGAGTCATATCAACCAAAGTTTGAGAGTGTTAGATTTGATGATAACATCAAAAGATTGTCTACATTCAAGATAATCTGGGAGAATGATCAAGCTGTCTTGTCATGAGAGCTGAATAAGCCTCCCCCCCCCCCCCCACTCATGACATAGCTGAATTACTGAGTGATCACTCAGTAATGCAAATATGTCATGAGGACTGATGTGAAATTAGAGGTAGATGAACTGGAAGTGTTTTGGGTATTAAGAAATCTCAATGTGAATACAGCCATGGGGCTGGATGAGGGTATCATCCTATCGAACCTCATGCAAAAGAAATGCCAGTGCACCGAACCAGACTGTTTGAATTACTTGGTCTGGCAGTGACTCAAGGAAGTGGAAAAAGAAGTAACATAGTTCCGCTACATAAAGAATGTCCCAAGCCAGAGGTAGGAGATTACAGACAATCATCTCAGGAGTGGTGGTTAAGAGCAGAATTCAAGAATGGGTGGATTACCATTAGTACTTCCAAAACACATTGACAGTTCTTTTCTCATGATTTTGGTAATACTCATTTCAACAGTCAAAACAAGATCTCTCTTCTTGGACTGAAACTTACCATAGCCTTTCCCAACATAAACACATCACTTCTATATTGCAGACTTCAAAAAACTCGAAGAGTTTTGTCTGTCTGGCTACTAAGAGAAAGAATTGAGGAATTCAGCAAGTACCTGAAATCCATTATTAATGTGAACCTGTTCAGAAGAAGTCAAAAGAAGATTAGAAATGGCTAAAACAACAATCAGAGACTTGTCTACAATCTGGAAGGATGGATCATCTCCACATGAACAAAGTTGGTTGAGGATTTTGGATGCAGCTGTTTTTCAAAGTAACTTATGGATGTGAGACTTGAAACCTAAAGAAGTCTGATAGAAGAGAGGCTGCTTTTGAGATACAGTGTTACAGAAGGCTGTTGAAGATATCGTATACTGAAAGGCAGACATATAGATGGGTGCTGGAAAGGATTGTAGAACTTTAAGGATATTGACAGAAGAAAGTTGAAATACTTTGGACACATTGAAAGAATAAAAAGAGGACATCTCAAAACAGTAATAGAAGTTAAAGTTCCTGGAAAAAGAAGAGGGGTAGATTGTCAGTGTGATGGATGGATAGTGTGTCTGGAGCCACTCATCTTCAGAGAGTTAAAACCTCCAGAAAAGCATATACCAGGACCACCTGGCAAAGACTGGTGTGGCACATCACCGAGCATCTGAGTAACCATACAGCATCTAATGATGTCCAGTGAAGAGATGGATGAGCTGCTATGTACAAATCCCAAATCTGGCCAATCTTAGAATGCTGCTTTTACATTTGGGATAGTGCATCCAAAACTCTCTAAAAATTGTTAATGCTGTGCAGAAGGATAGTTTATATAATTGACAAAACCTCTCTCCAGCCACCATCACTGTCTCTTCTGCAGATATTTTCATGTGTGTTGTTCAGCAGAACCATTAAACCTTCATTTTCGTTAGACTTACAATAACACAAACTACCACTTTCCAACATCAGTCTATAGTTGAAATGTTACGTGGTTCTACCACAATTTCTTCATGGTGATTATCACAACTTTTCATCACACACTTGTAGATGGTGTGGTAGAACCACGTAACTTACACATTATTCTACATAATTCCCCATGAAATATTATACACTTGTTACAATGCTGCTGCATAATTTGCAATCCACTGAGAAAAAAAGTCTTTCCCTTATTTCACAAACCAGTTCTCATCTGCAGATATGACTTCATCATCTGTGGTAACATTTGTTCCTTTCAAGAGTTTCATTAAATTTGGGAATAGAAAATAGTCAGATAGGGCTAGGTCTGGTGATGAATAGTGTGGATGAGGCAGACATTAAAAACCCAAGTTGTGTATTGTCTGTTGAAATTCACGAACACTGTGAGTAGGTGCATTGCCCTGCAAAAGCAACATGCCTCTTCTCTGTTTCCTGTGGCATTTTTCCTTCAGTACCACCTTCATTTCCTTCAGAGCTGTTGAATAAACTGTTTCTGTAACAGTTTCACCTTTCTTGAAATACTTGGTAAGGATTACACCATCCATATCCCGAAAGAACCTTGTTCCAAAAGAATGACAAAAACCTTCCCTGCTGACTTTCGTTCGGAACTTCTTTAGCCATGGAGTACCTTTGTGTCCACTCCATTGACTGTTGTTTGGTCTCGGGGTCATAGTGATGAAGTCATGTTTCATCAACAGTCACAAAATACAAGCCAAAAATATTTCATCTGATTTCTCAAAATAATCCAAAATTTCTTGGGTCGACAGTACACGTTACGTTCTCTCTTTTGATTGACATTCAAACATTGATTAACAGTACACCATTATTGAATATTTTTTCACTTAGTTATAAATTAATTTAAAGAGGCCAAGAAGATATATTTTTGTTTAATCCTTTTTCCAAGTGTAAGCAAACAAACTTTATGTATGAAGCAGCTTCACGACAAAAAGATTAAACAAGAATATAATTTCTTGGCATATTTAACTTAAACAAATAAAAAAAATTTCACCATCTAGCTATAATCCATAATATTATGGTAATCAAGTGATACACCTTTTCACTACTTGTACATGGGAAACATATGACTTCTGCACTACTTCAACCTTGGTATCTCTTCTGGGTCTGGCTTCCTCTGATGTGGTGTTGGTCACTGCATTCCATTAGATGCTTATGGTATAACCTCTACTGACATGGTCTTTATTGAAGCCCTTCAGTGGAAGATGAGCAGTTCTGCTCTGTGGTAGGGTGTGCCTGTCATTAAGTAGAACCACAGTTGAATATCTTTGAGTGATCAAGTTAATGAGTTAAAATGATCCTTTGCATCACTCATTGAGTTTAGAGCGATGTGAAGGATTGCCTAGTTTTTTGGAAAAGAGCTTTACTTATACAAAGGTCGAAACCAGCCTAGGCAGTGGTCCTTTCCATAATGAATAGTATTATATATATGCCTGAAATGATGGGTGCTTTGCATTATGGGAAACTAAAATGATTAATATGATGTCACTAAGCTCTATATGCAAATAGCTTAGTCATGAAGATACTTAACGCACAAATTTTGCTTGCTTATTACTCTTGGAAAAAAAGGATTAAACAAGAATATAATTTCTTGGCATCTTTAAGTTAATACACCATTGAATTTTGATATTATAGTGTGTTGTTAACCAGCACTTCATACGACTATGAAAATACTTCTGAAGTGGAACAGTAATTTGTATTATCTGATACATACATTACACAATATTAGTGAATGATTTACAGACTATGAGCAGGCTTTGAAATAAGCATCCAGGTATAGCATCAATCTGGTAGTTGAATGTATTATCAGTTTCGCATCTTATCTTATGTTACAGGATACATATTTGTCCCAAAAGTCAGTCATAGCCAAGCAGCTTGGCTTTTTACAGACCTCATTTTAATAAAACAGTCAATCCTCTCTCCACTGGATTTTGTTAAACAAAAACTTAAAAAATGTAACAGAAATTTCACTATAAAATATGTGTTTATAAATAAAAATGTTTACTATCATTGCATTTGTTATGTAAAAATTAAATATTATTCGAACTGTGCAGAAAATATGAATACTGTAGATGCCTACATTTGAAATATATTTCTTATATAAATAGATATAAAGTGTATGGAAAAGCATAAAAACAAGATTGAAAACAAGAATACCATTGAACAGAACAATAAGAATGATTACTTTCATGATTTATCTGCATTTGATGATTCCTTAGATACCTCAGAATATTTTCTTTTTGAAGAACTAGAGACATCATCATCTGATATAGGTAAATATTCCTTCAATAATAGTAACAACTTTTATTTTTATTGTAATTTTAAAAAATACCATGTTTATTTAAATCTAAGATCACCTTTAATTAATTTATTTATTTTCTTATTCTCTGCACTCAGATTTCAAATGTCATAAATAGTGAAACACCAAGGGAATTCATCTGTTCTCTTATATATACATGGCTTTAGGTATTGCTAAGTATTCTTGTAACTATCTAATTATTTTTGACCTTTTTTTAACGTCTCAAAAGCTATTTGGCTATAAAACAAAGGATATTTACAGTATTATCCTTGCTTTTAATTAGATATGTGTGCACGCTTGCATTCATGCACTTTCCACATGAATTTATGCACATTTTTTTTGTTGAAACAGGGTGTTGATGACAATGTCTAGGTCCTTAGTAGGAATCTTTAGATGCATAAACTCACCAGTATTATTAGTTTTGCCTTTTCTCCAAAATTTCCCATTTCTGTATGTGTTAATTTCCTATTCTGTTTAGGTCATCAACAGGTACTAGTTTTTCCTTTTTTTTCTTTGGCATCTGCCCTCTAATTTATCTAGCTTTAATAAGCAAATTCATAAATATTTCATTTTTTAAGCACTCTTCAAATGCTACTTTGAAGACTGCATAAAAAAAATTGAATTTAGGAGTGAAGTGTGCCTCCTCTTCAATTGTTAATTCTCATTTTGTGTACAGATATTCCTTTGGCATCTTCTTTCATTTTATCCATTGCTCTTTCTAAATGTGCGATGAAAATGCTTGGTGATATTGGGTCTCCCTGTCTAGTACCTCTGCTTGTTTTAAACCATTTCCCCAAATCATCACCTATTCTAACTGCTGCAACTGCATTATGATAAATATCTTTTAATATAGCTATTATTTTTTTTTATGAATTACATAGGACGCAGAGGTTGTTAAAGAAACAACACAGAGGTTGTTTCTTTAACAACCTCTGCGTTAAATTATGTGTTATATAACGAAATATACTTAAATACACTCAAATAGCTTCATTTGATAGTGTTTGCAATGTCACTTTCTGGTCAATACTGTCAAATGCTTTCTGAAAATCAACAAAGCAGGTATATATGTTTTTGTTTTTTCTCCTAGCTTTTTCTGCTATTAACCATATTGTCAAAATCTGTTGAATAAATCCTGCTTGCTCGTCTGCAAGGTATGCTTCCAATTGTGTTCTCAATCTTTCTGTCAATATGATCATCATCACTTTACCAAGGTGACTTAGCAAGGCAATTGTTCTATAATTTTTACATTCTAGCTTATTTCCTTTCTTGTATAATGTTACTAATATTGATTTCACCCACTCCTCTGGCATTTTCCCTTCTTTCCATACCATATTACATAGTTGGTGCATTTCTGTAACCATACTTTCACCACCATATTTAATCATTTCTCCAGTAATGTTATCGTTACCAGGACTCTTGTTGTGTTTTAGCCGTGCTATTGCTTTTTCTATCTCTCCTCTTAAAATGTCCATATCATGCTCATTACTTGGTGATGATATCTGCTTCAATTCTTCAGTCAGTTTCCCAACGCTATCTGAATCTAGTTTTTCTTCATATAACTCACTACAGTATCTTGTGCCACCACTGTACGATTTTTTCTTTATTCATCAATACTTTGCCTTTTTCATCTTTAATTGTGGTCTGTTTTGGTTGCCACTTTCTATTAATGGTTCTGATCATTTTGTATACCCCCCCTTGTTTTATGCTCTCCATAGTACTGTTCTATATTATTGCATTGGGCTTCTAATCATTTCATCTTATCCATTCTGACTGCTTTTTTCACCTCGTTACACTTTCTTCTATATTGTTCTTCTATTTGTTCTGATGTATCCCTTCTTATCTTCAACATTTTTTTCTCCTGTACTAACTTCAGTGTTTCTTGTGTAATCCATTTCTTCTTGATCTTCTCTTCTTCTGGTACTGTTTCTTCAACTGCATCTTCTATCACCTTCATTACTCTTTTCACTCTTAAATTCGAGTTTTTTTTCTTTCTCCACACTTTTAAGTTTCTCTTCTAACACTGTTCTGTACCTTCTTCCTATTTCTGCTTCAGTTATTCGTGCTGTTTCTCTTCTATTCTGATGTTGGGGTTTATATTTCTTTTTTAATTTCAACTTGATGTTTGCAATCACTAAACTATCGTCTGAGTCTATATCCGCTCCTTGAAAAGTTCGACATTGCTGTACTGATGTTATCCATCTTCTTTTAATCATAATCATATCAATCATGTTTTTGGTTTTCCCATCATTTTGATTGCCACATCCATTTTCTACACTCCTTTTGTGGGAATCTCGTGGTCCACAGCAAATTCTAACAATTTTTCACCTCGTTCATTTCTTTCTCCGAAACCATATTTATCCATGACTCTTTCCCAACCATCATTATCTATTCCAACTTTGGCATTCCAATTCCTTCAATAATTAGCACATCTTGCTTTGGTATTATTTCTATTGTCTCTGTCAGATCTTTGTAGAATAAGTCAATATCCTCATCTGTGCTCTCAGATGTGGGTGCATATATCTGGACTATTGATATGTTGAATGGCTTTGCCTGAAATCTTGCTACTATGATTCGTTCATTAACTGGTTTGTAGCCTAACAGTGCCTCTTGAGCTCTTTTGCTAAGAAGGAAGCCAACTCCTGCTTCATGCATGGTGTCATGTCCTGACCATATTACTTTGCATCCATTGATCTCTCCAGATGTCCATCTCATCTCTGCCAATCCTAGTATATCCCACCAATATCTCTTCATTTCCTCACAAAGTAGTTCTAATTTTCCTGACATCCTGAGTGTCTGCACATTCCACATCCCTACTGATAACAGTTCTGTTAGTTTCTGTTTCCTTTCGTTATCCCACTTTTCGATCCAACCCTGATCACTCGATTGGTATTGCGGGCGTTGTTTATCCAGGCGAGGCCCGAGCCAGCATGTTGTAGCTGTTGATTGTATAGGCATCAGATAATAATCATGTTTTTTCTTTATGGTCAGAGCATCGACACTCATCTGACCGACCCTCATTCTTAATCCAGGCTTGGAATTGGCATGAGATCCCCTAAGGATCCCATGGTGGAGTTCTATCACGATGTTATATCACTAAGTATTAAAGGAAATATTTTAAGCAGAGACATGATTGTAATAAAGATATTAATTAAAAATTTCAATAATTATGGGGGTGATTATGAAGAGCTCAGGAGACAGCTTGTTGGTGTAACATGGAATGAGGAGTTAGCTGGAAAAGAGATGAATGCAGCTTGGGGGATTTTCAAAAACTATCTAGTAGATGCAATGTCTAAATATATTCCAAGGGTGAGATAGTTAAATAAAGTAGGTGTGAGATGGATGAATAAAGAGATTAAGCATGCGATACAGAGAAAGGGGGCATTGTGGAGACAGCATAAGCCAAGTGGAAATAATCAATTCCATGAGGTCTACAAAGACCAGGTAAGGAGGGTGACTTGATTGGTGAGAGTAGCTAAAGAGAGGTATGAACAGCAATTAGCTAATGAAGCCAAAAAGAATCCTAAGGAGTTATTTCGATATGCAGCCAGCAAAAGAAGGAATGATTATGGAAGGATGACATTGATTGGAGAAAATGGTATAAAGACAGCTATTGCGGAAGGTGTGGTGGAGATACTTAATGAGCAGTTCATAAAGGTCTTTCAATCTTGTGAATATGACTTCATGGAGAGATTGAGAGCAGTAGATGATGGGGGGGGGGAAGAGACTGGCTGTAAATGAGCAAGAGGTGTATGGGGAGTTGAATAAACTAGATGTTAATAAGGCTGTGGGACTTGATAATATATTGCCATGTATTCTGAAGGAATGTGCCAGGGAGTTGACACCTGTTTTCAGTGGTGCACCCAGAGGGGGGGGGGGCAAGGGGCCCGGGCATCCCCCAAAGAAAAGGAAAAAACACTAGAAAAATTTCCAAAAATCTTTTCCTAATTAAAATTCATTTTTTTATTTATGTTGTGTGCTACTTATGAATTAGCGATCACTGCAGATGCTCAGTTATAGGTCGTATGCGATGTGTAGTGTGTATTCGCAAAACATCTACTCAACTTGGCCCCCCCAAAAGGTTAAATCCTGAGCGCTCGGCCCCCTCCAAGATTAAATCCTGAGTGCGCCACTGCCTGTCTTGACATATTTTTTTAATACGAGTCTTGCACTCGGTCAAGTCCCTAAGGAGCGGAAGGAGGGCAAGATTGTGCCACTTCATAAAGGAGGTGATCGAACTCAAGCATTAAACTATAGGCCTATCTATGTGTCAGGTGTTGTGGTTAAGTTGTTGGAGAAGATTGTGAGAACTAGGCTCCAGAGTTAGGTTGACAACAATGGTATCATCTTTGATGGACAGCATGGATTTGCTAAAGGGAGGTCATGTTTTAGTAATCTACTTACTTATTACCATAAAGTGACTGCTTCCTTGGACAGAAGAGAAGGATATACAGTGATATATTTGGATTTCGCAAAGGCTTTTGATAAAGTACCTCATGATAAATTGATAGTCAAACTGGAGCAGATGGGGTTGGATATTAGATTGGTGCATTGGATTGGAAATCGGCTGTCTGATAGGTGTCAGCAAGTTGTGTATGGGGAAGCGATGTCGAGAAAAAGGAAAGTCACTAGCGGAGTGCCTCAGGGATCTGTTTTAGGGCCATTACTGTTTAACTTGTATGTTAATAATATAGGTGAAGATTTGGATGGAGATATTCAGTTGTTTGCAGATGATGCAAAGTTGGGATGAACCATGAAGAGTAGTGAGGATGTTGTGACCTTGCAGGAAGACTTGAATAAATTGAGTGATTGGGCACGGAAATGGGGATGTGAGTTCAATGTTGCAAAATGTAAAGTTTTAAAATTTGGAAAACAAAGATGGGATGCAGAATTTATGCTTGGTGAGGATACATTGTTGGAGGTGGAAGAAATAAGAGATCTGGGGGTGATAGTGGATAAGGATCTGAAATTTAGGGGAAATATAGCCAAAATTGTGAAGACAACACAAAGGCTTCTGGGAATGATGCGGAGGACACTGACGTGTAGAAGTAGGGAGATTCTTGTTCTGTTGTATAAGGCTTTGATTAGGCCACATATGGATTATTGTGCCCAGATTTGGTCACCTGGTTTTCAGAAGGATGAAGAGATGTTGGAAAGGGTCCAAAGGCGACTGACTAAGGTAGTTTCTGACCTCTGAAATGTCGAGTATAAGGAAAGATTGAGAAGATGCAATTTGCAGAGTCTGGTGGACAGGAGGAAGATATGATAGAGACCTACAAGTTGGTAAGGGGTTGTTATAGGATCAATGCTGGAGAAGTTCTACGGAAAACAGTGGGAGATCAGGGGAAAACAAGAGGTCATCCTTGGAAACTGTATAAAGAGGGTGTGAGTAGGGGAGTGAGAGGCAGGCTTTTTTCATGCAGAGTTGTAAATGATTGGAATGCCTTGCCTGAGAGTGTGGTGTCTGCAGTGAGTTTGAATGTGTTCAAAGCACGGTATGATGAACTGTGTGTGTGATAAAAGGACCTCCTAGATGAGTCTTGGACTTCATGAGGTCTTGGATAATAATAATAATAATAAATCATAATAATAGTCCATGCCACTTTCTGATCTATACCGTCAAATGCTTTCTGAAAGTCGGAAAAACAGCCATTTTATATCTTTATTTTTATTTATCATAAAAATATCTTTATTTTTATGCATTTAAAGTATTCTCCACAATTAATCTTAACATTAATATTTAGTGCACAGTACTCCCACCTCTTTTGAATCCTGCTTGTCTTTCTGTAAATATCATCATTAGTGCTTTTCCCATATGACTCATTAAAGCAACTGTTCTATAGTTTTTGCAGTGCATTTAGCTGCCTTTCTTGTTGATCTTGTCCATTTTCTTTTTGGTACCTTCTCGTTGTCTCATGCAATATTACATGACCAGTGGAATTCATCTGTCATTGCTTTCCACCATATTTCAGCATCTCCCCAGTGATCTCATCATTCCCAGAGCATTTATGGTTCTTCAGTTAACATTCTTGCATTGTTCCTGTTGATTTATCTCTTTATTCTCTTGTTCTAACCACCTTCTTCACTTCATTGCATTTTGTTTTATACTGTTCTTCCATTCCTACAGAAATATCTCTCCTAATCATTAGTGCTCTTTTTTTCTTGGATTAACTTTAATGCTTCTTGTGAGATTCACTGCATTGATTTATCTCTTCTGATCATCTTCTTAACTTCACGCATTTTGTTTTATACTGTTCTTCCATTCCCACAGAAATATCTTTACTAATCTTTAGTGTTCTTTTTTTCTTGGATTAATTTTAATGTCTCTTTAAAGTCACAGAAGGAGTGATGACTTCTTTGGCTTCCCTGTCTCTGGGACTGTTTATTCCACTGCAGATAACACTTTGTTATTTGTATCTTTGGATTCCTTTTTTTGTGATGGATTTCAGTTTTTCCTACAGCACTTTCCTGTATGCTTTCCCTGTGATTTCTTTACTCAGCATTCTGATATCTCTCTGACTCCGAAACTGTGCCTTCACTTGTCATTTGAGTTTCAACTTGATATTGGCAATCTCTAAGCTATGACCTGATTCCATGTCTGCCCCTTGAAATGTTTGACACAGCTGACTGATGCAATCCAGCTCTTGCTTATGAATATCATGTCTAGCATGTTCTTCATTCTTCCATCAGGTGATCACATCCACTTTTTTTTTTGCCATCCTTTTGCTCAAATTTTGTGTTGCAAATTACTATGTCATTTTTCAAGGCAAACTCAAGCACTCTTTCTCCTCTTTCATTGCTTTCCCCACATCCATATTTGGCCATTATTCTTTACCACCCCTCATTGTCCATTCCAATCTCCTTCAATAATGGTATATCTTTTTTTGGTACTGACTTCGAGATTACTTCCGAGTTGCTATAGATAGTTCTTCTTCAGTACTTTCTGAGGTGGGGGGATAGATCTAGGACAGCTGTGATGTTAAATGGTTTTTCTTCAAATATTGCCATTATTATTCTTTCATTTACCTATTCATATCATAATAATGCTTCTCTTCCTCTTTCATTGAGAAGAAATCCAATTGCTGCTTCATGTTTTGTACTATTGCCAGATCAAATGATTCACCTTTCATCTCTCTTGATTTTGTCCAGAGCATCTCCACTATTCCAAAGATGTTATATTGGTATCATTCCATCTCTGCAAAGAAAATCTAGCTTCCTAGGAGCCCATAAAATATGGACATTTCATGTTCCTGCTGATAACATATCTCTTGCCAGTTTTATTTTTATTGCATTTCTTTCAATATCTTACTTGTTGATCCAACCCCGATTTCTCAGCTTGGTATGCAGACCTTGCTTATTCAGGTGACCTCCATACCAGCATGGTGTACGTTCTCATTGTACTTTCCTATTACACCAGATTTCAATCATGTTTTACTTTTACAGTCAGCACATTGATATTCATCTGACCAACTGTAATGGCTTGTTCAACATCTGTTTCTCCTAACATGGGTAGCAGATGCTTATAGTTCCATCATCTTAATTCAATGTGGTCATATAGTCATTTGCAGGGATGAAAAAGGAAAATTGATTATCTTTGGCTATGATGATATAAAAGAAACTGAGGCCTTTTCTCTCTCTCTGTCTCTCTCTCTCTCTCTCTCTCTCTCACACACACACACACACACACACACACACACACACACACACACACACACACACACACACACAATCTATCAATCCATTGTACTTTCCTATTACACCAGATTTCAATCATGTTTTACTTTTACAGTCAGCACATTGATATTCATCTGACCAACTGTAATGGCTTGTTCAACATCTGTTTCTCCTAACATGGGTAACAGATGCTTATAGTTCCATCATCTTAATTCAATGTGGTCATATAGTCATTTGCAGGGATGAAAAAGGAAAATTGATTATCTTTGGCTATGATGATATAAAAGAAACTGAGGCCTTTTCTCTCTCTCTCTCTCTCTCTCTGTCTCTCACACACACACACACACACACACATACTATCTATCAATCCATGTGTCTTTTCTTTCTCCTAATACTATCAGGCTCTCTTGCATCCCTATACTAACTACTCTAGGCTTATGATGAGCACCCCTTTACTTTTTTCACCTCAATAAAGGTTGAAATTGGTCTGGGTAGTGACCCTTTCCATAATGCATAGCATTATATATGTCCGCATGGATATGTGCTTTGCATTATGGGATACTAAGGCAAGTGATAGGAAGTCATTAGCTTCTATATACAAGTTGCCCAGTCCTGAAGTTACTTCAGGTGCAAACTTTGTTTACACTTGGATAAAGGATTAAACTAAGAATATAATTTCTTGGTATCTTTAATTTATGGTAACAGATGTTGTTTGCAGCCACCCACTATGGATCAGACACTTCTTGCCTATTGGTCGATGGAAAGTATTTCATTTCCTTCCTACCACTCATATCTGGACAGGACCTCTGCAACCTATTACTTTTTATTCTTGCAGTGACTTCATTCCAAAATGCTAATATGGATGTGCCTTATAATACATCACATGCTGCATCAGTTGTCATGCAGAATAATCAGAACTGGGTTCAGGTCTTTGTCAGAGGGTCCTGTTCAAGAAGTATATTACAGTCTCCAACAAAAGCCAATGATATTATGACTGAGGATACAGAAGGTATAGGATTAATCTTAGAGGGTAATTTTACATAGATACATGGAATGTTCAGGGTCTGCAGATGGGTACATTTGATAACTTTCTGTAAAGAGATGGAGAGGTATAAAATTGCCATTATGGGAATTACAGAAACCAGATGGAATGGAGAAGGTCGCTTCAAAAGACAGGATGATAAGCTAGTTGTTTATTCAGGATGTGACTCAAAGCATCACGGGGTAGCTGTGATACTAAAGACAGTTCAGTCAAGAACCCTTCTTGGTTATAATCCTATTAATGATAGGATACTTTGTATTAGACCTAAGGTTCCCACTAATGTGTCAATCGTGGTAGTTTATGCACCCCATGGATTGGCCTGATGAAGAGAGTGAGGAATTCAATGAAAACTTACAGATTGTTTTATACTGCCTACCAAGCAGAGATGTACAATACATCTTAGGGGACTTTAATGCAAAAGTGGAAAGGGTACTGTGAAACTACAGATGCAAGACCCCCCCTCGACACTTCTGCGCATGGCAGAAGAAGGTGAATCCATTCTGATAATAGGAATCAGTACATTTCATGGAATGAGTGTTTATTATTACAAGTCAGAAAATTAGTTTTTCTATTATGAAACTTCTAGTTTTTAAAGTGGAACTATTTTGCTTGTACAACAGTTGGAAGTTGGAAAATTTTACGTATAAAGCACTTGATTTCATATGTTAGTGACAAATTTGTACATCACCTTATTCCTTTCTCCCCTTCAACATGAATTTACTCTTCTAGGCAATCTGCCGACAGCTCTCGCTTCTGTGGTCGGATAGTATGAGAGTTATGCCTGCATGTGCCAACTTTGGTCTGGGTGAATGTAACACTTGTGGTGAAAGACTTTTGGAATTTGCCCATGCTAACAAACCTATACTTGGACATCTTACATTGATAGGTCACAGCACCAAATTGATGTGCATACTTCTCCTAGAGCAGACTGTGGAATCAGCTAGTAAGAGCCAAAGTAAGACTAAGACTCCAAAACCTTCCAAGTCAGGCACATCCCACTAGACTGGATGTCAGGGTAATTCCTGGTGGGTTCACAGAAGAAACATCAACTCGGTTGGATGATTTTTTGGACACTAGTGAGGAGAGCTCACTAGAAATGCTTGGGAAAGGAGTCAAGGTTATAATACAGAATATACAGCCGAGAAGTATCTCAGTCCCATAAGAAGACCAAGGGACCCATGGATATCTGATTCAAAATGGGATCTAAATCGAAAGAAGGCAGTTGGAAAAACAAAGAGACACAGGGACTGAAAAATATAAGAAATTACACAGAGAAGTTAGAAGATCCATCAGGCAGGACACATAAAAGTTTTATAATAATAAATGTGAAGAGAGATATAGTTCCAGATGAGGAAGCAAAGGGTGTTTTGTTTAGTTTGTGACCTAAAGCACAAGTTTAAGTCCAAATTTAATGTCATCAAAGACAGGAATGGAGCAGTACTAACAGAAGAACTGGAAATCAAAAAACAGATGGAAATAATACTGTTGGAACTGTACGATAGAGAAGATAAAGAAAATTTGGAGGAGCCCTCTCAACAGGAAAATTTAGATTTGGAACCTCCTCCACTTAGTCATGAGGCTGAAAGAGCAGTTAAACTGCTAACTAGCAATAAGGCCCTGGGTGCAGATGGAATATCAACGGAGCATTAATTAAGGCTACAGGGAATAGAGAGATAAGAGTGTTTCATAGATTCATTAGAAGGATGAGAGACAGGATTATGGTCTAGAGACTCGAAGAAGTCGGTTTTCGTACCACTATATAAGTAGGGATATATGAAGGATTTCAAGAACTATAGAACTATTAGTTTAATATCTCACGCAAGCAAGATTTTTATTAAAGATCTTTCTAAATAGGATTGAGACCAAAGTTGAGGCAGAGATGCCTGAGGAACAAGCAGGTTTTAGGAAAGGTAAAGGTACCAGAAATCAGATCCTTCCTTAGACAGATCATAGAAAAGCAAAAAGAATTCAAACTCCCTATAATGTATTTCATAGACTGCTCTAAAGCTCTTGACCATGTTCAGCATGTGAAACTGTGAGAAGTAATAAAAAGAATGAGTGTTCCTCAACACATTATCAGGCTGATAGCTAACTTGTACAGAGAAAAAGAAGCCACAGTAAGAACAGATGTTGGATTAACTGATTGGCTTCCAGTTGGAAAGAGAGTTAGGCAAGGATGTTACTTTCTCCTCACTTGACTGTGAGGAGGAAGCCTTGACCTTTCCTAAAACCTGCTTGTTTAGTATCTATGCTAAGGACATCATGTTTGTAACATTGGAGCCCAAAACAGGAATTAGGATAGGTGGTAGATTGATCAGTAATCAGAGATATACTGATTATACCATACTCCTCTGCAATGAAGAACTGGGACAAATTCTTGACAAAGTTAACAAAATCAGTAAGAACTGAGGATTTCAGCTCAATCCTAGCAAGACAAAGATTATGGTTCTCAAAGGAAATACAGACAGGGAAGCGCCTGAGGAACAAGTGTGCCTTAATGAAGAAAGAATAGAGGAAGTCAACAAGTTAGACTACCTGTGATCCATTATTAACTTGAAGAATTGCTGTTCAGAAGACATCAAAAGAAGATTAAGAATGGCTAAAACAACAGTCAGAGACTGTTCTAAAATCTGGAAGGATGGATCTGTCTCCACTAGAACAAAGTTGAGGATTTTGGATGCAGCTGTTTTTCCAATAGCAACATTAGTTTTAGACATGTGTTTTATTCCATTAAATTTCAACACAAATGACTACAGTATTTACTATACTACTGTACTGTACGAGGGTGGTCTGAAACGTTCTCGACCATAGATGGCAACACTATCAGCAAGATTTTATTTTTCCAAGTTGGTACATCTGTCATAAGCATCCATGTGAAATTGCAAGTCATTCTATCAAGTAGTTTGTCTTATACAACTGTCTGAAGCAAAAGTGTTGTCGGATGATACTCAATTTTATCCTTGAAATGGATAAAATTGAGTATCATGCGGTTATAAAATTCTTTGTAAAAGAAGGTTTAGTGCCAAAAGAAATTCATTCGAAGTTCACCAAAGATTATGGGCACTCTTCTCCTTTGTTTTCAACAATTAAGAAATGGGCTGCCGAGTTTAAATGTGGCCGTACCAGCCTTGAAGATGATCCACATGAAGGACTTACAAAAAGTGTAACAATACCAGAAATCATTGATCAAGTACATGATATGGTATTTGATGATTGGCGAGTCAAGGTGCACAAAATTGCTAAGACTATAGGCATTTCAAAAGAACGTGTAGCGTTTTGCATGAAGAATTGCAAATGCAAAAGCTTTGCACAGGATGGGTGCCGCGCTTGCTCACAGCAGATCAAAAACACACTCTCAGGAAAAATCTCTGAATAGTGCTTGGAGCATTTTAACAAGAATAAAACTGATTTTGTGCATCAATTTATTACTATTGATAAGACTTGGATTCGTATTGCACACCAGAATCCAAACAGCAGTCAAAACATTGGACAGAAGCCAGTTGTTCAGCACCAAAGAAGACAGTCGGTTCCATCCACAGGAAATGTCATGGCATCGGTGTTTTGGGATGCTAAAAGCATTTTGCTTATTAATTATCTTGAAAAGGGTAAAACAATAACTGGGAAATATTATTCTGAACCAGACTAGACAAAAAATTCATGAGGAAAGACCGAGTTTGCAGAAGAAAAAAATCATCTTTCATCAGGACAATGCACCTGTACACAAAGGTGTTTTGGCAATGAGAAAATTAAGGGATATGCAATATGAATTGTTGGAACATCTGCCCTATTCCCCAGATTTGGCTCCCTCTTGGATTCTAAAAATGGATTTATAATTTTTATATTGAAAACTAAAAATATTTTTCAACGTAAAAATTATAAATCCATTTTTTCATTGTTAGGCCGAAAACTTTTCAGACCACCCTCATATTTATGTATTAGAATTAAAGATGTTTAAAATTGTAGCAGCATTTTTAATGGTATGTTTTTATTTTTATTTATTTTTTTAGCATTAAGGTATAACTTACAAGACTGTACAAGCTTTGAATATTCTGTTCCTAACCCTATTTTTCCTATAAGGCCTGTTATTTTTATTGCACAAAATTCTATAATGTGGTGATTTTTAGGAACTCATATGCCACATTATATGAGAAACAATGGTATGACAAAGCTTTTCTTTCTGTTTTCTCATAAATGTTGATCTTTCTCACAGGCCCATGCCTGTGAAAAATTATTTCATTGTTAATTATTTTTTCTGTTCATTTCAATTATTCAGTTCAAATGAAGTACAAGGGTGGTCTGAAAAAGTTCTCGGCCTAACAATGAAAAAAAACCGGATTTATAATTTCAAAATTATTTTTATTTTTCAACATAATCTCTCTTAAGACAAATACATTTATTCCAGCGATTCTCCTTCCCTGTAGTGGTTCTCAGTAAGATCTGCAAAATACCCTTTTACAGCTGCAATCCCCTCTTGATTCGAAGAAAAATGCTAACCAGCAAGGAAGAGTTTTAGTTTTGGGAAGAGATAAAAGTCATAGGGAGCCAAATAATGGGGAATAGGGTGGATGTTCCAACAATTTATAGTGCAGATCCCTTAATTTTCTCATTGCCAAAACACCTTTGTGTACAGGTGCATTGTCCTGATGAAAGATGATTTTTTTCATCTAGTCTGGTTAAAAGATCGGAATAATATTCTCCGGTTATTGTTTTACATTTTGCAAGATAATTTATAAACAAAATGCCTTTAGCATCCCAAAACACCAATGCCATGACCTTTCCTGCTGATGGAACCAACTTTTGTCTTCTTTGGCACTGAACAACCAGCTTTACATCTCTTTTGACTGCTGTTTGGATTCTGGTGTGTAATGGTGAATCCAAGTCTCATCCATAGTAATAAATCAATGTACAAAATCAGTTTTGTTATTGTTAAAGCTCTCCAACCACTGTTCAGAGATTTTCATGTGAGTGCGTTTTTGATCTGCTGTGAGTGAGCAAGGCACCCATCTTGCGCAAAGCTTTTTCATTTGCAATTCTTCATGCAAAATACACATTCTTTTGAAATGCCTATAGGCTCAGTAATTTTACAAGCTTTGACTCGACGGTCATCCAATACAATATCATGTACTCGATCAATGAATTTCGGTGTTGTTACACTTTTTGTAGTTTAAGTCCTTCACGTGGATCATCTTCAAGGCTGGTACGACCATGTTTAAACTCGGTAGACCATTTCTTAATTATCGAAAATGAAGGAGAAGAGCGCCCATAAACTTTTATGAACCTCGAATGAATTTCTTTTGCAATTAAACCTTCTTTTACAAAGAATTTTATAACTACACGATACTCAATTTTATCCATTTCAAGGGATATCAACAACACTTTGCTTCACACAGCTGTATAAGACAAACTACTTGATAGAATGACTTGCAGTTTCACATGGATGCTTATGATAGATGTACCAACTTAGAAAAAAAAAAAATCTTGCTTATGGTGTTGCCATCTATGGTCGAGGCCAAGAACTTTTCAGACGACCCTCATACATTATAAATGGGGTATGTTTGTTTGTAGTCATTCTTTTACATGTAAGTTCTCCTTCTACTTACATATCTGGTATCAGTAACTGAACCTCCCAGTTATTTTATTTCCAAATTTTGTATGCATCTATTTCAAAATGTGTTTTCCATGTGTTGATTGCATCTGTAATACAGTTGGAAAAACAACAGGGCACATGCTCTTTGATAAGACTTGGATTCAAATCTTTATATAAGTTTTTTCAATTGTAGATTATCTAGCCTCATTCAGAGGTAACAGGATTTTTCCTTCCAGAAGCTTGGGCTTTTACTTCCGTAAAATGGGAAACTGACCAAACACAGTTAGCAGATAATAATAAATTATGCTTGACTAATCATATATTCAACAATACACAATTGACTAGTAGATTCTTGATACTAAAGTGCATTTCACACTCAAAAGAGTGTGAAACATGTTGCCATTTTAGCAGTAGTTGTTAGATTTGGCAATTTTATATTTCAGACCTATAATTCTCAGTATAGTTATTACTTTTGAACAATATTATGCATACTGTAAGAGCTATATTACTTATACTGTAAACAATACTTCTCACCTCTTGACCCTTTTATAAATCTGAGATCTCCCTGACCTTAGAATATTGGTCTCACATTTGGGATGATTCACCCAGGACTTCCCGAATGCTGGTTTATATACAGAATAGAGCTATTCAATGGCAATGTGCAGGTCATACTGCAAGATGTAATATGTAATACTTAAAAATGGACAAAATTGATATGTGAATGGTATCCCAGAGATGGAAGGAGAACTATATGAAGACCAAAGAAATGGTAAGAAGATGAGAGTAAAGAGATGACTGGAACTTAGTGGCATTGTAAAGCTCAAGATTTCTGAAGTCCTTCACAGAAAGATTTCAGAAAAGACCTTCATCCAGCAGTGGATGAAGAAAATGGCTGAATGAATGAAAGAATGTTGAGTATATTTAATAATGTTTCCAAATTGTAGGACCACACATATAGAAGGCAAATAAGGGTTTTTTCCATCATGGTGTATTAATCGGTTTGATGATCTTAAGAAAAAATAAATGAATGATCTCGTGTTACAAATGTTATGGCTTTAGTTAGTTGTAATGGATTTTACTAGATGTCAAAGATGCCTGTGTTCTTTAAATAATCATCATCACCATCATCATGCGTATCAAGGATTTAGGCCTCGCATGGCCTATTCCGGCCTTAGAAGTCATCGTTGAATCGTTTAAGAGGACGTCCTGGTTTTCTTTTTCCTAACGGCTTGTACTTTAAGGCTTGTTTTGGTAATCATTCTGTTTTCATTCTTTGAACGTGTTCCATCCATTTATGTTTATATTTTTTAATTTTTTCTATTACTGGTTCTTGGTTTAATTCTTTCATAATTTCTTCGTTTCTTTTGTGATCAAATAGGGTATACTTTGCAGTTTTTCTCATAAACTTCATTTCTGCTGTTGTTAATCTTTGTTTGTCTTTTTGTTTTATTGTCCAGATTTCACTTCCATACATTAAGACTGGTAGGGCTAATGTATTGTATGCTTTTAGTCTGGTTTGTTTTTGAACTAGGTTGGTTTAAATATAGAGTTTATTACACCTGTTATTTTTAAATATTTTGCAATTTTTACGTTTATATCTTTTTCATTTTCATATGTGATCATACATCCTAGGTAGTAAATGAATTCACCTGTTCTAAGATCTTGTTATCTATTACTATTTTAGTTCTTGATGGATCTTGTCCATTAAAGGCCATAGTTTTTGATTTTTATGTTGATATTATCATACTATAATCTTTGGATATCTCATTTAGATCTAAAATAGCTTTCTGTAAGTTATCTTCAGAATTTGTAATTATTATTTGGTCGTCGGCAAAGAGGAGAGTGTTTAAGTTTACTGTAGGAGAAAGTTTAATTCCTTGATGTAAGTTTTTATTCCATTTTATTATTATTTCATTTAAGTAGGGGACATCCCTGTTGGACCACTTGGTTTATCTCTCTCGTATATGATAGCTCGTGATTTAATCTTATTTGTATTTGATTATTTTCATATATACTTGTGATAGCTTTTAGGATATTATTTGGTATTTGTCTTTCTTTTAATATGTTAAATAATATGTTTCTTTTAACTTTGTCAAATGCTTTTTCAAACTCAATAAATGCAATATGTGTTTCTAAATTGTATTCTCTTCTTTTCTCTATTATTAATTTTAGGCAAAAGGCTGGGTCTATACATGATCATCCTTTTCTAAATCCATTCTGTACTTCTAAAATAAAGTTTTCGGAATATTTCATTAGTTGGCTATTTAAGATTCTGCTATATATTTTGTAACAGGAATTTAGTATACTGATACCTCTATAGTTTTTAGGGTCATCTCTATTACCTTTTTTAAAGATAGGAATCACAATTGCTTTTTTCCATTCTATTGGGGGGATACCAGTTGAGTAAATTTTATTTAAAAATAATAAGAGTCTTTCTTTGAATCTTGTTCCTGCGTATTTCATTAGTTTGCTATTTAATTTCATTAGTTTGCTATTTAAGATTCTGCTATATATTTTGTAACAGGAATTTAGTATACTGATACCTCTATAGTTTTTAGGGTCATCTCTATTACCTTTTTTAAAGATAGGAATCACAATTGCTTTTTTCCATTCTATTGGGGGGGATACCAGTTGAGTAAATTTTATTTAAAAATAATAAGAGTCTTTCTTTGAATCTTGTTCCTGCGTATTTATATAGTTCTGAACCTAGCTTATCTTCTCCAGGTGATTTTCGTTTCGTGTTTCTTTCAGGCTGATTTCTAATTCTTCTTTAGTTATTTTCTTTTCATTTTCGTTAATTGTTTGCCAGTTATCTTTTTTAAAATATTTGTCAGTCCACAGTTCTGCGTAGTAATTTAGAAATTCTTCTAATTTCAATTCAGTGTTTATTTTTGTTTTCTTTGGTATCTGCATTTAAGTGTTTTTTAATCTTATATACATTGGGTCTTATTTTATATAAATCATGTTCTAAATTAGAAAGAAATTTGTTCCATGATTCTCTATGTCTTTTTCTGACTTCTCTTTTAGCTATGGCTCTTATTCTTTTATATTCTATTTCATCTTCTAATCTTTTACTGCTTAACCATTTGTGGTAGGCTTCTTTTTTCTTTTTGATTATTTGCTTGTATCATCCCAGATCTTCAGTTTTTTCCT
Source organism: Typopeltis vanoorti (assembly GCF_054136105.1). NCBI lineage: Eukaryota > Metazoa > Arthropoda > Arachnida > Uropygi > Thelyphonidae > Typopeltis > Typopeltis vanoorti. Next base: position 107,938,039 of record NC_143552.1, read on the forward strand.
TTTATTGAATTTTTTTGCCTTTCCTAATCTTTCATTTGCCGCTGCATTTAGTATTGTTTTTATATTAAGCCATTCTATTTCTATTTCTTCATTTTGTTTTATTTTATCTGGATATTGGTTAATTCTTTGTTTATATAGCCATTGTACATTTGTGTTATTCTATAGTCTAGTTTTATAAACAAAGTTTCAATTTTTCTTTCTGTTCATGTTACTTGTAGCCATTTAGGTGGCAATCTTAATTTTATTTTAACAAGGAAGTGGTCACTGCTTATTTCATATCCTCTGTTAACTCTAACATCTAGTGAAAATTTTAATGTCTTTTCATTTAATATAAAGTAATCTAATATTGATTTCCATCCTCTTGATGCCCAAGTATATTTATATGTCTTTATGTTTATAGAAGGAATTCATTATTTTTAGGTTACTATAAACTACAAAGTCAATCAATTTTTTACCATTCCTGTTTAGAGTATGTTCTCCATGTATTCCTATATTATTATTAATTTTCGTGTTTCCAATTCTTGCATTTAAGTCTCCTGCTAAAATTACGTAATCATTTTTATTTATTTTATTATATGTGTTTTGTAGCTGATTATAAAAATCAATATTATCCTTTTCTCTTCCCTCTTCTGGGGCATATACATCAATTATTGTTAAATAGCCTCTATCTATTTTTATTCTAGCTTCTATTATTCTTTCATTCCATAATTTATAATGTTTTAACTGTTTTGAAAGGGAGTTATGAATCCAAATCAAGACTCCTGCTTGTGCTCTTTGGTCTCTGTCAACTCCACTGTTTATGACATTCAAATTTTCGGTTCTCATAGTTCCTTTTAATTTCTTTTTTGTGTCAATGATTACTGCTATTTTAAAATTTCTTTCATTTAATAATTGGTTAATTCTATTTCTTTATATGCTATTCCTCTTACGTTCCAGTTTGCTATGTGTATTATATTTTGTCGTTTCCATTTTTGTTTTACCTTTTCCATTCCAGGGTTGTTTCCTATAGATTCAATCCGATTATCTTTTTCTGTCAGCTTACAAGTAGGATTATGTTCTCCATGTCAGGGGACTAGCCTGACGATGGAATAGTTCAGTGGTAGGGCTGCTACTTTAAGGCTACTGAACTAGCCTTCTTCCAAATTTAAACCCATAGCAGGAATACCATATATTGAAGGGGAAAGAGTAGATTATAGAAAATTCTAGTAAGGTTTATAGAGAGTTCTTTAAATAATAATAATTAAAAAGTTAATTATTTAACATTTTGAATGCAGGAGAAAATTTATTGGAAAACTAATGAAAATATTCATGACTGCCAAACTTTACACAGTACATAGAAAAAATATTAGTGGAATAAAAAATACTTAAAAGGCCTATAGTAAAAAGAAAATATTAATACAGTGGTACCTTGAGATACGAGTGCCCCAACATACGAGTTTTTTGAGATACGAGTCGTCACTAGGTCAATTTTTTGCCTTAAGTTACGAGCCAGAATTTGAGATACAAGCCTGCTTCGGTGACGCCACAACCACCACGCTGCTCAGATTCCCGAGTCTTGCGCGTCGTTCAGTTCACTCATTCATTCGTTCTGTCGTGTTGAGTTATAATTTTTTTTTTGTTTTTTTTTTTGTATGTACAGTTATTTAGCTAATTTTTTTCGTATAACCATGAGTCCAAAGAAGGTGAGTGTAAAGAACAGTGGTGAAAAAAGGAAAAAGGTGATATCCATGGAATTAAAGCATGAGATAATAGACAAACATAAGCAAGGCGTAAGAGTAATAGACTTGGCAATGCAGTACGATCGCACTACTTCTACGATATATACTATTCTGAAGCAGAAGGATTCGATAAAGGCTATAACTCCAGCTAAGGGCGGTAAAATTATTTCAAAGCTACGCAACTCTGTCCATGAAAAGATGGAGAACCTGCTGATTTTTTGATTGACAGGGAAGCAACTCGCAGGAGACACTGTGACAGAGACTATAATTTGCGAGAAGTCACGAGCCATTTACGCAGATTTGCTGCAGCAGACCCCAGATACTTCAGCACAGGAAGCTTCACAAGAGTAGTTCAAAGCCAGTCGTGGGTGGTTCGAAAATTTCCGAAAAAGGACCGCCATTCACTCCGTTGTCAGGCATGGTGAATCAGCGAGCTCTGATTCTAAAGGCAGCTGAGGAATTTGTAAAAAACCTTTGCTGAATTGATCGAAGCCAAAGGATACGTCCCCCCCCCCCCCCCAACAAGTTTTCAATTGTGACGAGACAGGGCTCTTCTCGAAGAAGATGCCAAGCAAAACTTACATAATGGCAGAAGAAAAGAAGATGCCAGGTCACAAGCCCATGAAGGATTTGTGTGCAAATGCGAGTGGCGACTGCAATATCAAGCTGCTGCTCGTATACCACTCAGAAAACCCCAGAGCCTTCAAGACATATAAAGTTTAAAAGAAAAACTGCAGGTTATGTGGATGGCAAACCTAAAGGATGGGTTACAGGCAGTTTTTCGTGCAGTTGGTCAACTTGGTCTTTTGTCCTGCCATTAAGGAATACCTCGAGGTCAATGACTTACCCCTGCCTACCCACCGAACCTTGAGGACGAAATCCTCGAGGAGTTCAGCTTTATAAAGGTTCTCTACTTTCCACCCAACACCACCCCTATCCTACAGCCCATGGACCAACAGGTGATCTCCAATTTCAAGAAACTTTTTACCAAACACATATTTCAACGCTGCTTTGCTACGGAGAGCGCAAACCTCACCCTTCGAGAGTTCTGGAAGGACCACTACAATTTTGTCATATGCCTCAAAATTATTGATATGGCCTGGCAGGGTGTTACAAAAAGGACCTTGACCTCTGCATGGAAAAATCTGTGGCCTGAACAGGAAGTGCTGGAGGAGATTGTGTCCCTCAGAAAGTCCATGGGCCTGGAAGTGGATGAGGGAGACATCAAAGAACTGACGATGGAGGAGTTGACGGAACTACACACGCAGCAACATACGGAGGTTCTGCAGGAGATTGGTACAACCACAGAGGAGGTTATCTCTTCAAGTGAGATAAAGAAAGTGTTAGCAATGTGGGAAAAAGTTTCGGACTTTATGGAAAAGAAACACCCTGAAAAAGTTGCAACTGGTCATGCAGCAGTGCTATTTAATGACACTTGCCTAACTCATTTCAGAAACATTCTAAAAGGGAGGAAGAAACAAAGCTCCTTGGACAGGTTTCTATTGAAATGTCCTGCGGATGAAAGTGACGAAAGCGTGGTAAAAAAGAAAAAAACTAGTGAAGAAGAAACTTAAGTTAAGCAAAAGTGAAGTGAAAGAAAAAATTAATACCATACGCTAATCGGCTCAGCCAACATTTGTTTATTTCTTTAGATTCTCTTTTACATGTATGTATGTATTTATTTGGTTTTATTTTGTTTGTATACAATATTTGTTCATTATAAATACATTATTATAACAAAATTGGAGTGGTTTTGGGGGGGGCTGGTACAAATTAATCTCATTTTAATTAATTTCAATGGGGAAAACTGATTTGAGATATGAGCAATTTGACTTACGAGCACGGTCATGGAATGAATTAAACTCGTATCTCAAGGTACCACTGTACTTATAATTTTATTGAATTGGAGCTCTCTTATTTTTTGATAGTGTTCACAGAATGAATTGATAAAACATTAATCTGAAATTCAAAGTAATGTTGTATTTAATCATAGGATGAATTTTTTTATGATATTATTAAGAGAGACCTCTAAGGATTTAGGGCCTCATTGAGGAAGGCCACATGTTACCTGCATCATCTGTCATACCTGTCCTTGAATTCACACTACTTACACACACAACATCCATTGGCAGTTCATTCCAGTCGTACACTACTGTTACATCCTGAATGAAGAACTTTTAAAAAGAAACAATTCATTCAGGATTTAACAAGTCAGAAAAATCAGCTGAGAGAAAAAAACTTGTACTCGAGCAGAAGAAATAAAGTACTAACTGTAAATAGAAATAGAATTACCTCCTTTTAGTAGAATTGTAATACCATGTAAATAACTTTGTGTATAAATTAGTATTATATGAATGCATCATGTATACAATGAATGGGTAAATTAGATGTAAACAATAGTCCAAAGGTCACAGGCGGGCCTGAGGCATTGGCAATCTTGGAAAGTGACGCACATTCGTTTCCCGGAAGACGCTGCTAGAGATCACACAGTGTGCCGAAATTCCCACGGATGAAAGAATAGTGGGTGGGAAAAGATCGCAGAAAGTAAGAGGACGCTATCGCAGCTAGTGAGAGGGTGTTAAAATGGAAGGAAGTGAAGGGAGAATAAAAAGGGTTTGCACCCCTTTCTCGAGGCTTTTTTTTGCCTATTTTGCTGGATGATAATTCGACTTCTCCTGTGGACCGGAAGTTCCTGATGATGTTTCTTGGTGATAGTACGATATCGGACATGCACATTTCCCTTCAATGTCTGAATTTCTGGCTGGTGCTAAAGTATGAGATGTCTTCACTCCTTTGTTGAAAGTTCCGACGGAATAATATCGTGGACGTATCCTCTCAACCGGCAGTAGTAACAAGGATGGCCCAAAACAGATCCAGAATAGACGCAGGAACAACGCCAGGTGCAGAGCATAGCTTAATCTGATGACCATAGTGACCCACCATGTGGACACAGGCTTATGGAAATATTGAGAGGTAATTCAAACAAAGAAGGACAGTTCAGACGGACCTGGAGATCCTGCCCCAAGAAATGGTAAAGTACAGATTTTGTTGTATAATTACCCAGTCAATAAAAGGGAAAGATCATTGTAGTGTAATAATTGAGTATGGACAGTATTTAAGAACTTTAAGTGATTATTTAGCAGTGGCTAATGTCCATAAGACAAATAGATGATTGTGACTAGTTTAATGTGCAAGACTAACATAGTAGGTAGAATATTGATTAGAAGTGTATAATGTGTATATTATGTGTGTTTAATCTCTAACTTAAAAGAAGGATTTATTGTTCATGCATTAAAGTATTAATCAGTTTGATACAGTTTGATTTAGCATGTCATTGAACTAATTGAAAGTGAGATTGGCCTAAGTGTATATGTCTTTAGATTCCAATAAATATGTTTTTTCTTCTATACCCGAGTTTTGCCTGTGATATGAATCAAAACTACCACTCATAAAAATGAACCATAGTGGGGAGAATTGAAAGAAAAGTATAACATGTTGTTATAGAGGTTACGACTGCAATAATTTATGAGTTTAAGCACTAAATGGTCCCAGAAAGAAATTAGAGGATTCGTTTCTTTTAGCAAGGAATAACCTTTAGCAGTCAGGGTAAGCACATGAGTAAAATTAGGAATCGGCTAGAGATATAGAATTTGCTTTTCTTATAGAATGAACACGTAAGAAGTGATACAGATATTAGAGTCAGGGAAATTTTGTAGTCATTGTAGAGAGGTAAATTCATAAAGAAAGTAAATTATTTAAGGAAAAGTAACAACATAAAACTACTCTATGAAAGAAAAATTTAGCTCTCACCCCTTCTTGATGGCATTCATTCCCAAGTTCCAAGGTTGCCCTCGCCTTCTTTCCCCACCTTCTATAAAATGAAAAGTTACATTTACTGAAATTCTGTATAATCCTTTCAGAAGTTTTTAACTCTCAATCATATCACCTCCTCTTTCTCCTGTTTGCTAGTGTCTGCAATCTACAACAAATTCTCAATCTATCTTCATAATTGGTATTCCACAATTTCGATATCATTTTTAACCTCTCCTTTGCACTCTCCACTGCATCAGAATCACCACACGTAAATCAGGAGACCAGACTCGTGTGTGTGTGTATATATATATATATATATATATATATATATATATTACTGCAATGAGGAGTAAATTCATTTAACTGCATGATCAAATTATTCACTTGGGCATGATATGAATTACTTATGCAATGGTGGGATGCTTACTGAGCAAGGCAATCTGTATTTGATTGTGCACTTTTTTATGGCAATAATATAAATGAAATTTGTCTATTTCTTTGTGATGTACATTTATTTTTCTCCTTTCATTTGCCCAAAAAAAGAAAGGGAAAGAGGGAAGCAACTTCCTTTAGTATATTTCTGAGAAATTCAATAAAAACTGCTCCTATTTCTTGAATCTTAGTGTCTTCACAGTGCAGTTGCAAGGAGGTTGTGACATTTGTCATTTCCTTGGAAAGACCTGAGTTCAAAGCTCAACCAAAAATGAAGAACCTTTATAAGGTATTTTCAACTGGGAAATGAGTTATCTTGTCCCCTTTGGGAGTATAGGGTATTCCAACCAATCCAACTCTTTAATCTTGTTTTTGTAAATCACCTGGGTAAAAAGATAATATAAGAAATCTTGAAGTTTTAAAAGATCTGTTAATGTGCATTGGCATTATTTGATATGATGTGTGTGTGTGTTCGTGCACTTGTGTGCACATTTTCCTCCCAATAGTGACCCTTCTTCTTTTTCTACTTAGCCTTTCTTTGTCCACAGCAGAACACAGGCCTCCCCTAACTTCTTCCAATTTTTTTTTTCTGTCTCCAGCCATCATTTCACTCCTTTCCATGTCTAGATATCATCTCTCCATCTTTTTCTCTGTCTACCCCTTTTCCTCTCTCTTGGTTGCTATTCCATTATCAATCTTGTCCCTCTCATCTTTTCATCTCTCATTCTCCCTACATGACCAGGCCCATCTCTATTTTGAATTTTGTGTATGTACATATTCCAATCTTTACATTCATATTTATATTTATATTTTTATATATACATATATTTACATTATGTAAATTATGTAAATATAGGTCATTGTAATGTAACATAAATTACAATATCTGTAATTTATGTTACATTACAATGACCGGAAGGTTGATCTTGTTGGCAAAATTAATTAATTCTGAGTAATACTTTTGAATAAGTCTCTATTTTGACACTGGCCACTTCTTTCCAGAAGTGATGATGTGTTGTATTAGGAGCATCTAGATGGAGTTCTTGGTTCTTCTGAGTGTTTGGTTGCTGGAATTTTTCAGACCTGATGGACACACAGAAGCAAGGATTCTATATTGGCTTGTGCTGATGCTCAGATGGCTAGGTTTTTGTCTAAGCTGAGCCGTTGTTTGCTGATCCCATTAAAGTAATGCTCTGAGATTAGGCATGCAAATTCTCTTTTTTAATGCTTTTACAAATATGTCTAGATTGGTGGAATACTTGATGTTAATGCAGTGGTCACGGTTATCCTAGTGGCTATGCACTTTGAAACCTAGGTTCGATTCCCATCAATGATGTGAGGAGCTTAAGGATCTTCTTCAGTCATAGCCAAGTTCGTCGGTCTTGGGTGTGGACAGTAGGGTTTTTCCCCCAGTTTATCTGGGTGTTTTTTCATCCCGCAAGCAGGCAAACTGGCCCCATGAACACACAGATACAGTCACGAATACTTAAGACAATCTCTCCAGCCATAGGTCTGAATTGTCAGCTATGCCAGTCCCGAGCCCGGATAAAAATAGGGGGATTGAGGTGGTACTATACATCCCCATAAAAGGGGCTCACGGCCGTTGAATCACCAAACGAAATGAAAATGAAATGAAAAATGCGATGGTTTGTCTTTTGTATTCCATTTAAATTTTTGTTACTGATAATGAAACTTAATATGTAATGATCAGAACAGCTTTCCTCTTTCTTGCATCTCTTTGGAAACTCAAGGTAAAATAGCATCATTTGGTATTGTCAGTTCAATGAAACTGCTTTCTCTGGTATTTTCAAATGATGAGATATAGCCATTGTTTAGTATGTGTAGGGGAATACGATGCTAAAATTTCTTCCAGATTTTTACTTTTATTGTTTGTGTTCTCATTAAACCATAAAAAACCAATGGACATTACTATCTATTCCAAAAATTAGGATGTGATGATGGTAAAATCCATGATGTTGTCCATTTTTTCTAAGTTGTATTTTATGATAGTCTAGATACATACTCGCAGCAAAAGTCTTAATTCCCCTGTATGTAATTTCGATAAGTACTGAGTCCTCATTGCTGAGAAATTAATATTGCCTCAATTTCATGGTTGATCATGAATATTTCAGCTCTCTTTCTTTCTGATCCTTTGGAAAATATTTTAAAATTTGCTACATATTTTGTTGTTGATGTTGTAGGGGTTCTTGTATTAATTCTAGTCCTATATATTTTTGTATTTATGAGTTCTGTTAAGTTATTTACAGCCTTGATAGAGTGTTGAAGATTTATTTGAATGCATTCCAGGGAAGCAGTGCTGTTTCTGCTAACTTTATTATTGCTTTCCGTAATCTGTTTTGAATTTTGAGCTGTCTATAATAGGTTGTATGTCAGGCAGTCTGCTTGGTGTGTTTGCAGTCATTTTTAGTTTTGGCAATTTATACAGTTCATCTTGGACTCATTTCATTGGCTCTAGCTGAACTTTTGTTCTTTGGAGCAAAATGGACATGTCTCTCTCTCACCCCCCCCCCCCCACACACACACATTCTCATATATGATGGTGGAACTTATTGCATTTAATGCATCTCAGAAAGCTTGCTTACATAGCTGCACAAAGGCAATTCTCCACAGCATTTTAATTTAATGCCAGTTTTCAGCAATTTGGTCCTCATTGTTGGATTTACTTCAATAATTTTCTCTTGTTCGTTTTTTTTTATTTGTCATAATAAATTTCAGTGTCATCTTTGTATCGTCACTGAAGAGTTCTTTGTTCTGCATGCATATTGAGTCAATTGCATGGAGTTTGCTTGACTATATTTTTTTTTTTTTTCGTTTTTTTTTCCATGTAAGAAGTTTCATGAAAATCACATTTTCAATTATGTTCTCTGAACATACTTCTCTGAAGTATGTTCAGAGAAAACTCATAAAAGCAATGTATATTACTTCTTACTGGAGTCTGTGATAATTTATTAGAATCCTCACATAGTAAGACTATGATTTTGTGTTTATAGCCCGCTGCATAATCTTCATATACAAAACAGGTGATTGTTGTGAGGCTTTTTTTTTTTTTTTTTTTTAAAAAAAAAATGCTGTTGAATGATAAACTGAGCTTTCGACATTGTTCATATCGATTTCGCTGGGCATACCAAATGTACGCCTTGGAAAATGCTTCTTACTGGGATTTGCTACTAACATGTTTTTGCATCCTTAGAGATTTCGTTATGTAGCAAGTCTATGTCGGTCTTTGCTTTGGATTCAATTAAGTCTCTTCTGTTATTAATACTTTTCTTTTTTGTGATTCCTATTTTGATTTTTCTTAGGTCTGTTTTTTCTTTTATGATATTTTTGGCTTCTTCGCTGTTTAGTTGAGCTATCAGTTTCATTATTAATTTATAGCAAGGATTGTTTTCAGGTTCATCTTTGTTTTTAGCATTGTTTTTTAATGACTTGTGAGTATAGCTGAGTAGGCTGAGCTAAGTTAGCTTGTTCCTGCTTGTTTGTAGTAGACTGTAGTTCTTTTGATACTTTTGTTTCATTTTTCATTTTATTGAATACCTTCATTAGTTTGCTCACTGTAGTTAGTATGGTCTTTGTTTAAATAATTTCTTATATTACCACTTACTTTGGCAATGTTACACAGCAAATCGAACTTTTTTGAACTGTAATTTGTTCCATGCCGCCATATTTTATACAAAATTGTAAAATAACTTTCCTATTGAACTGCTAAGTTTTCTGAGGTACAAAGTTTAAGAGAATGTACTTATGGTTTTGCTGCTTGCTCCTAGAAGTGACACTTCCATTGAATTAGACTTCAGAGAGTTGTTCCTTGTGACCTTTGTGCCTTCAAGTGGCAGCTGTGTGTGTATGTGGAGGAGTGCTATAGCAGTTTAATCCTATTATGAGAAGGACGTCTTTAAGGGTAGCTGAACAATGGATACAGTCTGACCAGCAGTATTTGGTCCATAAAGAGAGAATAAAAAAATACTTGCTTAAAACTATAATACTATGGAGTAAATTGCTCACTGTTAGAAAGAGCACTATACAAGTTATCAGTTGGTGCTAGTTACATCCATTGTTGCTGTTTGATACTGCACAAAATCAAGGTAAAAAGAGGGGCAATATGAGCCTACTCTCTGTGTGTGTGTGTGCATGCGTGTGTGCGTGCACGCATGCACTGATTATTTCAAAAAAAAGTAAGTTAAAAAACATAACAATAATTATGTTTCTGTATTTAATGTTTTAAGAAGTTTTTTTTTTTTTTTGCTGTGTTTTAGTGGCTATACTGAGAGAGAGAAGAATAGAACCTCTGTAGAAAGCTCGGTTTAGTATTCAACAGCTTTTTTTAAAAAAAAAAAAAAAAGCCTCGCAACAATCACCTATTTTGTATATGAAGATTATGCAGTGGGCTATAAAATCATAATCTTACTATGTAAGGATTTTGCACCTAATAAATTATCACAGACTCCAGTAAGAAGTAATATACATTGCTTTTGTGAGTTTGTAAGTTTTCTCTGAACATGCATAATCGAAAATGTGATTTTCATGAAACTTCTTACATGAAAAAAAAAAAAAAAAAAAAAAAAAAAAGATATCTAGTCAAGCACGCTCCAACCTAATGCATGATATACAACTCAGTATGAATGCATTAAATGTTAGCATAATCATAGTATACTGAATTGCACCTTGTAATCCAGCGATTGCTAAGACAGACTCAGTAAAATAATAATAATAATAATAATAATTGAAAAAAAGTGGAAACCTTCTCACCTTACTTCTTTTCAGCAACTAAAACTAAAACATATCAGTCAGTGTTAACATTCATTATTATAGTTTTAAAGCTATTTTGTCAAATTCTTTAACTCATTAGATATTTAACTCTATTGATTTTAAAAGTTCTTTTTGGCCTGCCACACCACATTTTATTAATGCTTTCATCAACTTCTTTTCCCATTAATGTTGTAATGTTGTAACTTTGAACTCCACAAATATTGTATCACTAAACTCAAAATATTATTATTATTATCTTAAGATCCCATGGAGTCAGAGACTCATCTAGGAGGTCCCTTTTGTAACACAGCTCATCATACCACATCTTAAACACATTCAAATTCTCTGGATACCATGCTCTCAGGTGATGCATTCCAATTATTCACAACACTCCATGAAAAAAAAAACATGCTTCTCACCCCCTTGCTCACAACCCTCCTTATATAGCTTCCAGGAATGATCTTTTTCTTCCCCAATCTACCACCATTTTATGAAAAACCTTTTTAATGTTAATCCTATAACTCCTTATCAACTTATACTTCTCTGTCATATCACCCCCCTTCCTCCTATCCACTAGACTCTGCATATTGCATCATTTCAACCTTTCTTCATATTCAACATTCCAGAGGGCAGAAACTATTTTGGTCAATTATCTCTGTACCCTCTAACAAAAATCTCTTCATCCTTTTGAAAACCAGTAAACCTGCCACACCACATAATAAAATGTGGTATGGCAGGCCAAAAAGAACTTTTAAAATCAAAAATAGTCCATATAGGACCTAATCAGAGTCTTATACAATGGAACCAGAATCTCCTTATTTCTACAAGTAAGTATCCTCCACATCATTACCAGAATTCATTGTGTTGTCCTCACAATTTTGACAATATGTCCTCTAAATTTTAGATCCTTATCCACCATCACTCCAAGATCTATTTCTTTGCCTCCAACAATATATTTCTTCACCAACAGTAAATTCTACATTCCATCTTTGTTTTCCAAATTTTGTTGTCAGCTGAATGAATCTCCCTTGATGAGTCTGCCGACTCCATGGAGGATGCAATAATAATAATAATAATATTTTGCATCATTGAACTGAAATCCCCACTCCCATGCTCATTTACTCAGTATATTCAAGTCTTCTTGTAAGACCACAACTTTGCATCATCTGCAAATAACTGTATATCCCCATTCAAATCTTCCCCAATATCATTAACATGCAGGTTAAACAGCAGTGGTCCCCCTAAAACAGCCTCCTGAGGCACACCATCAGTGACTTTCCTCTTCTGGGATATTGCACCTCCATACACAACTTGTTGATACCTATCAGACAGCCAATCTCCAATTCAATGCACTAGTGCATTAGATTGTTGGTTGCAATGCAGTATCTAATCCCTTCTGCTCTAGTTTGACCATCAACTTATGTGTTAATTTATCAAAAAACCTTTGCAAAATCTAGCTATGCTCTTGTGTATCCATCCATCCATCTAACTTGTCCAAAGCAGCTGTCACCTTATTAATAAGTAAGAATATTACTAAAACATGACCTCTTTTAGCAAATCCATGCTGTCCATCAAAGATAATACCATTGTTCTCAACCCAATTCTGGATCCTGATTCAAACACTTTAATAATACATGGGCCCGTCCAGAATTTGAAGACTAGACTTCTTGTACACAAAGAGAGAATCCCCTAGACCAATGGGCCACAATTATAGTAACTTTTTTTAATACTCATGACATGACATGACAAATGCAGAGATATATACATTAATAAATTCAGATAACATTAGCTACTCAATGGATAAATCATGTTTTACATAAATAATAACCCTTTTTTTTTAATCACCTCTGATTAAAGAAAGAAGTTCTCTTTCTCTCAGTTAACTGGCTAACAAACTGTTTTTATAAAATATATTTTAAATGATGTTACTGTATTCAAGTGCAACAAAACTGCTTATATTATAAAATCTTGATTAAAATTTGGCAAAGCAAGCAAATTACATTACAAATAAGTTTTAAGTCATATCTCTCCATATCAGTACATAGAATATGAAGAATATGTATGTTTTCTATTTACAGGTTTCATCTCTGACTCTGAATTTAATGGTATTAAGAAGAAGAAGAAGAAGAAGAAGAAAAGGAAGTCTAAAAATGGTAAAGATTCTGTAAGATCTACTAAGCAAAATGCATCAACAGTTCTAGAAATAGGTGGAAAACATGTAAATCATAAAAGATATGATAAACACTTTCAAGCTAATCTGCAACAAAAGCATAAAACACATTCCTCTATTAATAAAAAAAAATTACCTCTTGATAAAACTATGAAAAAGTTAATTTATCATAAGAATATCCTAGATTCTGTTCACACTGATAAAATGAGTAAAGGTAATGAAAACCTGAGCAGAAAAATTCATCTTATACCAAAAAAGGATTGGTATAATACAGTGAGATCTGTCAATGAGTATAAAAAGAAAACCAATATCCCAAAATCTACTGCAATAAATGATCAAATACCAAATGAGAGACAAATTCATAAATCTCTAAAATCAAAAAGTGTGCATAATAATAAACAAAATAATCAAGAGAAAAGAGCTGTGTTTTCTGACACAAAAATAAGCAACAATTATTCCAAAAATAATCACAGTTCTAAGGATAAAAATCTTGCTATCAGTGAGAAAAAAATAAAAAGGTTAACTCAGGGAGGTATACCTGTAATGATTCGATCAGAATGTGGTTCTTTAATTAATAAAAGTAAAAAGAATTCAGATGTCCATTTGGCAGGAAAATTTTTGAAATTCCATTTGAAATGTAAAGAAAAGAATAAGAGTTCACCAATTAAAAAAGATTCTTATTCAATAAACAAATCTAAAAAGAAAATTATCTTTAAGCCTCCACAATTAAATGAAGCCAAGAAGAAATTACTGAGTCCACCAGACACATCTGAAATGGAAAAAAGCAGTCCTGATTGTGTAACAGAACTAGCCATGTCAGAAGAAATAACTGAAAATAACAGTGAACATAAAATTGAAGGAGGTACCTTTGAAATTTTCAGGACTGCATCAAATTTTATTGATTCTGATTGCAAAGAAGGAACAGATGAAAGTGAAGCTTCAACTGTCAGTCTGGGAAACTCTCAACCTACATATTTTAATTTAAATTCTAGTGAGTCTAATGAAATATTAGATAAAGCTAACAAACAAGGAACTCCCATTGACATGGAGGAATAATTTTTTTTCCCTTTAGAGAGTGAATATACTAATTTTTGTTTTGTTTTTTACAACTATTCCCGAATAAGTGTTTTATATATATATATATATATGTATTGTTCTGGAGAAAGAATTGTATTTTTTTGTTTTAATTACAATTATATGTGTGTGTATATAGTTTAAAGAACTGTTTAAAACAATCACTGACTTCATTGAAATATAAAAAAAATATTGTTATATATACACACAGTATATATATATAGACAGAGATTGACTTTTACACCATATTTAAAATATATAATAAGTTAAACTGTGTTTAACTTATATCTTTATTCCTTGATAGTGTATAAGTACTTATTTACCTATATTTGTTTAGCTCTTTGTTAAATATATAAATACAGATTAATATATTTAATCTGAATTTAAATATGAGAATTTTAAAATGTTTAAAATACAATTGTTAATCTCTTTAAAGAATCCTATATATGTAATGCAAATATCAGAAAATATTTATGAATTTTATTGAAGCTTCTTTCTGTTAATTAAAAATTGTTAATTATTTACATATATGTTTGTGTTATATGTTTAAATATGTTATATGTTTAAAACAGCATGATATTGCATTAAGTAATGGGCTTTCAGTTATTTATGCAATAAATCATTCATTTACATGTGGTTTCTTTTTATTTTTTTTATAAAATTTTATGCAATTTTCACTCTTTAATAAGGATAAAATGAATATCTTAATTAATTGTTTATAACTGAACTACATCAAAAGAAGGAGCTTGTTTTGGAGATAACTTAGTCATTAATCTCATTAAGAAATGAAATTAATGACTAAGAAAATGGGAAGACACCATCAGTGATACCCAATTTGGCTTTATGAACAGTTTTGGGAACAAGAGAGGCTCTTTTCTGTTCTCAGATCTTATTCCAAAAATGTATTGACCAAAACAAAGAAATGTTCATTTGCTTCATCGACTTCAAGAAAGCATTTGACAAAGTCCAACAAGCTAAAATGATTGCACTATTAAAAAGAATTGGATTAGATGGTAAAGACATCAGGATCTTTGAAAACTTATATTGGAAACAAAAGGCATCTGTTCAAATTGATGACATTATTACACACTCCATTAACATCAAACGAGGAGTAAGGCGATGATGTGTGTTGTCACCTCTTTTTAACATATACTCAGAAGCCATATTTCAAAAAGTCTTGAAAGGAAGAAAGGAATGGATTAATGTAAATGGTGAAATCATCAGTAACATCCGATACGCTGATGATACAGCTCTCCTGGCTGACAATATTCAGGATGTTCAAAATCTTCTGGTGAAAAAATGGGATTAACAATAAATATCACCAAAACTACATTCATGTACATAAGCAAAAACTAAATTCATGATCATAAGCAAGAAACCAATTCTTAATGCCACTCTTTCTATTTGTTTTTCATTTAAAGAAAAACAAATAGAAAGAGTGGCAAAGTGGCAAATGGAAATAAAAGTTAGAATTGAAATGGCAAGAAAAAATTTTCTCTTGATGAAATAAACACTGTGTAACCGCAGTTTAAATTTAGAGCTTAGAGTACGGATGGTAGTACCAATCTTCTTGAATGGCAGGTATCTATCCTCAAGTAGAGTGATGTGTGCAAATATCAGAATGTGGAAATGGACAATGAGATTTATTTGTGCCTATGGTCCCACAGAAGGTTCTACTAAAGTAGAAGTGAAGGAATTTTTTTGAGATTTTAGAGAAAGAAATTGACACAATGAAAAATAAAGTTGATCCTTGTGGGGGATCTAAATAGCACAGTAGGAAATGATTGTCAGATATACAAAAATATTTTGGGAAAATTTGGAGAAACAGCAAAGCTAATAATAATGGCAAATATCTGTTGGATTTCTGCTCAGAACATGGACTGGTTATTACTAACACCATGATCCAACATAAAAATGTGCACAAATTCACATGGAGAGAAGAGATAAGGAATAAAAAAAGTCTCATTGACTATGATGTTTTCTCCCTGGTGCAGGACACCAGAGGATTTGAAATTGGAAGTGATCACTATTTAATCTTGAGCAGGATAAAATTGAATTTCATATTGAAAAGAATAACATGTAAGAAAGTTTTAAAGCAAATAAAAGTTGAGCAGCTCTCAGATGTGAACTGTAGACTAAAATACAGAAAGATTATTGAAAAGAAAATGAAAGAGTTTGAGAACAGGAATCAAACCTTGGAGATTCAGTGGCAAACTCTGAAGAAAACATTGATTGATTCTGCCAGAGAGGCATGTGGTGAGGTTGTCTGTAAAGATAAAAAAATCAGAACTCCCTGGTGGACACAGGAAGTTAAAGAGGCAGTGAAGGAAAAGAAGAAAGCATATCAAAAATTCCTGGCAAATAAGTCAGCTTGTGCTCTTAGAGAATACAGAGACAAATGTAAGAAAGCTAAACACTGTGTAAAACTAGCTAAACAAAAGTCATGGGAGGACTTTGGCGAGAACATATAAAATAAATATCAAGAAAGTGGGAAAATATTCTGGAGGTTGTTGAAGTTTAGAAATGGAGGAAAGAGTGCTGTAAAAGGAGTTAGAGATGATAAAGGTAACATGAAAACAAGGAGAAAAAAGATATCCTTAAAGTATGGAGTAATTACTTCAAAAAATTGCTAAATGAAACAAGCAGTGATAGCACAGTAGTAAAAAAAACATTTAACAGGCATACAGTCAGGAATACATATCCGTACTTGAAGTAGAAAAATCCATCAAAGGCTTGAAATGTGAAAAGGCAGGAGTAGACGATATTTGACCAGAAATGCTGAAGTATGGTGGTATAAAACTCTTGCAGTGGCTGCACTGCATAGTTCAGAAGGCCTGGACAGAGAGACGAATTCCTGATGATTGGAGTAAAGCTCTCATAGTACCCATATATAAAAAGGGAAATAAAACTGAATGTGAGAATTACAGAGGTATTTCCCTACTGAGTGTTCCTGGTAAGATTTATGCAAGTATACTTGAGAAACGGTTGAGAAGAATTGTGAAAGAAAAGCTTGGTGAAGAACAAGTTGGATTCAGGCCAAATAGAGGCTGTCAGGATCAGATCTTCACTTTACGACAAATAGTTGAGAAATCATAGGAATATAACACAAATCTGTATTTAAGTTTTGTCGATCTGGAAAAGGCATATGAGAAGGTGCCAAGAGAGAAGCTATTCAATATGCTACAGTTATATGCTGTCAATGGGCATTATATCAAGCAATACTTAGTCTGTATTTGAGTTGTAAGTCAGCAGTTAGAATTGAAGGAAGTACAGGAAGATGGTTTAATGTTAAATCTGGTGTGAGACAAGAATGTACATTATCCCCCTCTGTTATTCATTATCTATATGGATCACATTAGGAAGGAAAGTGGTATTAAACATGATATCAAAATTGGAGATGTTAATGTCAGCTCTTTGCTTTATGCGGATGATGTTATACTTCTAAATAAATCTGCTACAAGTCTGCAAGATTCTCTGA
The DNA here is from genome assembly GCF_054136105.1 of Typopeltis vanoorti. Taxonomy (NCBI): domain Eukaryota; kingdom Metazoa; phylum Arthropoda; class Arachnida; order Uropygi; family Thelyphonidae; genus Typopeltis; species Typopeltis vanoorti. The sequence continues at coordinate 107,955,491 of NC_143552.1, forward strand.
CTAAATTGAATAGCTGTTGTAATAGATATGGTATGAAGGTCAGCAATAAAAGGACAAAGACAATGAAAATAGGCAGAATCATTGAAAATGTCATCTGTGTTGTGAATGGAGAACCTGTGGAACAAGTAAAACATTTCAGCTACTTAGGCACGATTTTTACTGAAGATGGTAAATTAAATATAGAAATAGACAACAGAATCAGCAAAGCTGGTATGGTGGGAAGTCAATTGAATAAATTCATATGGAATAAGAGAGAAATTAGTCGGAACCCTAAATTAGCTGTATACAAGACAGTGTTCAAACCAGTTTTAATTTATGAATCTTAGAGCTGGGTCAGAAGTAAGACACCGGATATGAGAGTCCTGAGAAAGATTAGAGGCGTGAACAGATGGCATCAATGGCGATATCATATTAAAAACGATTATGTTAGGAAAGAACTGGACATTTTCAGCATCCAGGAATGCGTGAGCAGAGCTAATCTCAGGGTGGTATGGTCAACTTAAACAGAATGGGAGAGGAAAGATTAGCAAAACAAGTGTTCTCTGCCAGGTTGGCAGGAAAAAGACTCAGAGGAAGACCAAGATATAGGTGGATTGATATGGTACAAAGTGCCTTAGACTATAGAAATATAAGATCTGATAATGTTGGAGTCTTGACAAGTAAGAGACTGATTTGGAGGAAAATTGTAGATAGGAAGTTTGTAATGATGCAATTTTTTCATGTAGTACTATCATATCCTGTATATACCCCTTGAGGGTACATAGCAGGAATTTTATGATGATGAGTACGCAAGGTTAAATGATACGTATGGTCTGTATTGCTGTACGATGCACAAACTTGGACTTTGAAGACAACACCAATAAAAAGACTTGAAGCCTTTGAGATGTGGTTATACAGATAAATGTTAAAAATTCCATGGACAGCAAAAATGTCCAATCAGGAAGTACTGGAACAAATGAGGAAATTATGTGAACTTTTAGATACCATAAAAAGAAGAAAAACTACATATCTTGGTCACCTATTTCAAAATGAAAAATATAAGATATTTCAATTGATTTTGAAAGGGAAGATAAATGGAAGAAGAGGACAAGGAAGACAAAGAAAATCTTGGCTGGCAGACATCAGACAGTGGACTGGCATGAACTCTGAGAGACTGCTCAGAGTGGCCCAGAATCGCTCAAAAATTGCCAAGGTGATCATTGACCTCCGATAGGAGATGGCACCTAAAGAAGAAGTAATCTCTTTACTAAAGCTAACAGTGATATCACATAAAGCTGTTGAAGAGTTGGATAATATAAGTAACAATGCTGCTGCCTTCATTAATGTCAACTAGGAAGTAATAATTCTGCATCTCATCTTGTTAATGGATTAGGTAAAAAACTAGGAAATTTTAGTTCTCAAAAGAATCATTTTGAAGTTGATATTTCGTGTAGACTGTTGGTTCTTTATACTCATATATTAAAAGTGCCTCAGCATTCCATTAAGCTCTTAGTGAGAAATGTTGTATGAAAGGAAATTGCAAATGGAAGTTTCAGTTCTTTTATGTACTCATTCTATAATTCTAATGATCTGTTCACAGACCAATTGCCTTAGGCCAGCAGTTTGAACCTTTCAGTTCTTTTATGTACTCATTCTATAATTCTAATGATCTGTTCACAGACCAATTGCCTTAGACCAGCAGTTTGAACCACATACCCTTGGATCAGTTTTACTGACACACTAAGATTGCAGCTTAATAAACCATAGATCTGCTGCTGTGTTTGCCATATGATTTATGTTTAATATACAGTGGTGCCTTGGTTAACGACGGTAATCCGTTCCAGGATTACCGTCGTTATCAAGGCGTGATTTCCAATAAGATTTAATTGAAAATCGATTAATTTGTTCTGGCTCCTCCCCACAACCATAGTACATATTAAAAATGCAGATAAAACTCATTTAAAATGTCATAAAAATATGGTAAATATCATTTATTTATTATACAGTATATGTATTTGCTATAAAAAAAATTAACATGAATAAAATGAATCGTTCATGAAAACAGTTTTTAATTATCAATCTTCACCATAAGGACAATTGGGCTCACTTCAGAGTTTTATGACAAATGGACCTGTAAAAAACATGTCTAGGGTTGTTTGCTTCTGCCTCTTTTTTAAAATGTTTCTGAAAAACTGCATGGACTTTTCATTAAATAGATCTGCAGTTCTGATAACCTCAGATTTGTTTGGATTCCATTTCATAGCAACATTTTGAACTTCCTCCCACTTTGCCAAAACATTTTTGATTTCATCAGTCGTAATTTGTTCTTTCTCTCCAACCTCATCTTCAGATGAAATTTTCATTTCCTTTTCTTCACATTGCTGCTTGAAAAGTTCTTTAGCTCGTCAGTAGTCAATTCTCGATCATACATCTCCCTCCTCTACTTCCAAGTTAAGATCATGAGCAGTTGCCACAATATCCTTTACCAATTTATGTCCTTCATCTGAAGTTTCTTCATTACCAAAGGAAGGACACAGTTTCCTCCATGCTGCTTTTTGAGACATTTCATTGTTACTTCTTGCCAAGCCTTTACAATTAACCTAATTGCTATGACAATGTTGAATTCTTCCTTCCAAAATTTTCTTAGTATGTTGGTAGCCTTACACATTTCAAAGCACCTGGTAAAAAGTGCCCTTGTGTAAAGTTTTTTAAAATTTGCAATTATCAGCTGATCCATAGGTTAAATCAGAGATGTAGTCTTGGGAGGAAGAAAAATCACCTTGATAAAATCTAATTCCTCTGGTAGCTCTTCTTGTATGCTTGTTGGATGGCCAGGTGCATTATTAGAGGCAGATTGTTTTGCTCAAGATAGGCTTTGACAGTTGGTGGAGACACTTCACAAATCCAGTCTCTAAATTCTATTCTTGTGACCCAAGCTTTGCTGTTAGACTTCCACAAAACACCGGGAATAGATTTAGAGACATTGAACTTTTTGAATGCTCGGGGATTCTCTGAGTGGTAGATTAACATTGGTTTTACCTTGCAGTCTCCACTTGCATTTGCTGCTAAAAGCAATGTTAACTTATCATTCATTGGTTTATGCCCAGAAAATGTTTTTTCTTCTTTTGTGATAAATGTCCTGTTGGGCATTTTCTTCCAAATTAACCCAGTCTCATCACAATTGAAGACTTGTTGAGGTAGGTTTTTCTCCTTCTTCTATAATTTTTGTAAAGCTATTGACAAATTTATCTGCTGCTGCTTTGTGAGCACCAGCTGCCTCTCCGTGTCTGACCACACTATGAATTCCTGTTCTTTTTTTAAAGTTGTCAAACCTACCTGTACTACCTTTGAAATCATCATCTACCTCAGAAGTTGGTAACGAAGTCTTCTTTTTCAAATCTTGATAAATCTGTTTAGCTTTCTGACAGATTGCATTTTGAGATGTAGTATCGCCTGCTATTTCTCTTTCTTAGATCCAAATTAGTAATAGATTTTCCATTTGCTCAAAAAGAAGCCCTCTGACATTCAACTTTGAAGTTTCCTTAGCAACATTAGCTACCATAAGTTCTTCTTTCTTAGCCAAAATGTTGAAATTGTAGAACTGGTTTCATATATTCGAGCTAGCTGCTTAACTTTCACACCTTCATGATATTTTGCTATTATTTCTTTCTTCTATTCAATAAAGAAAATTTTTCTTTTTTTTTTTTTTTTTCCCCAGCTTTCTTTTTGGGACCCAAAAAATTCACTCTATAAAAAAAAAGATACGCAAAATACAGTATCATTACAAATTGTACAACACTAAGACAAGGGATACAAAGAACATATCGTCACCTGAAAATAAAAGTAAAAGTTCAAAAAAAAAAAACTTTTTGAAATAAAAGTTCATCATCAAATTCCTGCCATGTACCCTCAAGGGGTGTACAGGATATGATAGTACTACATGAAAAAAATTACATCATTATTAATTTTCTATCTACAATTTTCCTCCAAATCAGTCTGTTACTTGTCAAGACACCAACATTATCAGATCTTATATTTCTATCGTCTAAAGCACCATATCAATCCACCTATATCTTGGTCTTCCTCTGGGTCGTTTTGCTGCCAACCTGGCAGAGAACACTTGTTTTGCTAATCTTTCCTCGCCCATTCTGTTTAAGTGACCATACCACCTGAGATTAGCTCTGCTAACACATTCCTGGATGCTGACAATGTCAAGTTCTTTCCTAATATCCTCGTTTCTAATATGATATTGATACTGATGCCATCTGTTCACGCCTATAATCTTTCTCAGGCCTCTCATATCTGTGGTCTCTAGTCTTTGCTCAAGTGTTTTACTTCTGACCCAGCTCTCAGATCCATAAGTTAAAACTGGTTTGAACACTGTCTTGTATACAGCTAATTTAGTGTTCTGACTAATTTCTCTCTTATTCCATATGAATTTATTCAATTGACTTCCCACCATACCAGCTTTGCTGATTCTATTGTCTATTTCTATATTTAATTTACCATCTTCAGTAAAAATCATGCCTAAATAGCTGAAATGTTTTACTTGTTCCACAGGTTCTCCATTCACAACACAGTTGACATTTTCAATGATTCTGCCTATTTTCATTGTCTTTGTCTTTTTATTGCTGACCTTCATACCATATCTATTACAACAGCTATTCAATTGAGTCAGAGAATCTTGCAGACTTGTAGCAGATTTATTTAGAAGTATAACATCATCCGCATAAAGCAAAGAGCTGACATTAACATCTCCAATTTTGATATCATGTTTAATACCACTTTCCTTCATAATGTGATCCATATAGATAATGAATAACAGAGGGGATAATGTACATCCTTGTCTCACACCAGATTTAACATTAAACCATCTTCCTGTACTTCCTTCAATTCTAACTGCTGACTTACAACTCAAATAAACACTAAGTATTGCTTGATATAATGCCCCATTGACACCATATACTGCAGCATATCGAATAGCTTCTCTCTTGGCACCTTTTCCAAATCAACAAAACTTAAATACAAATCTTTGTTATATTCCCATGCTTTCTCGACTATTTGTCGTAAAGTGAAGATCTGATCCTGACAGCCTCTATTTGGCCTAAATCCAGCTTGTTGTTCACCAAGCTTTTCTTCCACAATTCTTCTCAACCGTTTCTCAAGTATACTTGCATAGATCTTGCCAGGAACACACAGTAGGGAAATAACTCTGTAATTCTCACATGCAGTTTTATTTCCCTTTTTATATATGGGTACTATGAGAGCTCTACTCCAATCATCAGGAATTCGTTCCTCTGTCCAGGCATTCTGAACTATGCAGTGCAGCCACTGTAAGACTCTTATACCACCATACTTCATCTTTTATGGTCGAATATCATCTACTCCAGCTGCCTTTCCACATTTCAAGCCTTTGATGGCTTTTTCTACTTCAAGTATGGATATGTATTCCTGACTGCATGCCTGGTCAGTGTTTTTTATCACTGTGCTGTCATCACTGCTTGTTTCATTTAGCAGTTTTTCAAAGTAATTATTCCATACTTCAAGGATATCTTTTTCTCCTGTTTTCATGTCACCTTTATCATCTCTAATTCCTTTTATAGCACTCTTTCCTCCATTCCTAAGCTTCTTCAACAACCTCTAGAATATTTTGCCACCTTCTTGATATTTATTTTCTATATTCTTCCCAAAGTCCTCCCATGACTTTTGTTTAGCTAGTTTTACACAGTGTTTAGCTTTCTTACATTTGTCTCTGTATTCTGTAAGAGTAAAAGCTGACTTATTTGACAGGAACTTTTGATGTGCTTTCTTCTTTTCCTTCACTGCCTCTTTAACTTCCTGTGTCTACCAAGGAGTTCTGATTCTTTTATCCTTACAGACAACCTCACCACATGCCTCTCTAGCAGAATCAATCAATGTTTTCTTCAGAGTTTGCCACTGAATCTCCAAGGTTTGATTCCTGTTCTCAAACTCTTTCATTTTTTCTTCAATAGTCTTTGTGTATTTTAGTCTACAGTTCACATCTGAGAGCTGCTCAACTTTTATTCGCTTTAAAACTTTCTTACATGTTATTCTTTTCAATATGAAATTCAATTTTATCCTGCTCAAGACTAAATAGTGATCACTTCCAATTTCAAATCCTCTGTACACTCTGGTGTCCTGCACGGGAGAAAACATCACTATCAACAATAATATAGTCGATGAGACTTTTCTTATTCCTAGCCTCTTCTCTCCATGTGAATTTGTGCACATTTTTATGTTGGAACATGGTGTTAGTAATAACCAGTCCATGTCCTGAGCAGAAATCTAACAGATATTTGCCATTATTATTAGCTTTGCTCTTTTCTCCAAATTTTTCCCAAATATTTTTGTATATATCTCACGATCATTTCCTACTCTGCTATTTAGATCCCCAACAAGGACCAACTTTTCCTTTTTCATTGTGTCAGTTGCTTTTTCTAAAGCCTCAAAAAATTCCTCCACTTCTACCTTAGTAGAACCTTCTGTGGGAAGGTTCAATTAAGTCTCATTGTCCAGTTCCCCATTCTCATATTTGCCCACATTACTCTACTTGAGACTGACTGCCATTCAAGAAGATTAGCCTCGTAGTTTGTGTTGAATACTATGGCTACTCGTTCTTTTCCTTGATTGTCATTGCCTGAATATAACATTTTGTATTTATTGCTCAGAAAGATCTCACCAGTTTTGGTCTTTTTTGTTTCAGTCACCCCTATTATGTCGATCTGGTACTTATCTAATTCCTCAACTAGCTCCATTTCTTTGCCATTCAGGCTTCTTATGTTGATAGTACCGATCTTTAACTCTGGTGATGTTGAATTGGGGTTTGTTTTCAGATTTGTTCCAGTAGCTGACTTTTGGCTGTTCGCCCTGGTTCCCTGGTGAAAACAACGGGGGCCTTGTTTAACCGGGCAACGCCCCAGCCGGCATGAAATTTTGTCATGTTGTACCATCATTTTTTATTTTGGTTTAACCAATAAGAATACAATTTGGTCGGCTAAATCCCAAATTGCCAGCCCATCCTCGTCCATTCAGTATCTAAGCAGATACCCAACAGGGTGCACCACGAGAAGGTGAGGATTGGACATTAGGTCAGAAGCCCTGGTCGGCTCTCCACATTCCTTTAAAGGCTATGTGGAGGTCTCCTCTCCGTTATACAGCTTTGACCCTTAACAGTTTAAATTTGAAACACCTGCAATTTTTGACTTAGTGCATTTTGCTTGTAAAGTGACGATATTAGATACAGCACTTGCCGTCATACGCTGATTAGCAGCTTATAGATACGATTATTATACAGATGAGATTTGATTTTGCCTTTTGATGGCGAACGAACAGTGACACGCACCCACCGATTTATTGTCTATATGAACCAACACATTTAAATTAAATGCTTAAATACTCATTTTCATCATAAAATGCATTTATAACCACAAATTTTAAAATAAAGCACAGTACACTACAAGCAAAGAAACAATAAACAGAAAACGTAAACAACTGGCTATGATGGGTCAAACATATGAGCTTCACAGCTATGTCGCGTGGCTGTTCTCTATTCGACAATGTCTTCCCGCGCGCGGCTGAGTGCGATCAGAAAATTCTGGTTTTTTTAGATCGGATAGAGGTTCACATAATTGAGTCGTTAACCAAGAGATTTTTTTCTTACAGCCACTCGTCGTTATCTGAGGCCGTTGTTAACCAAGGCACCACTGTATTTCATATCTTTTTATTCTGTTGAATAGATCAAAAAAGTATTTACATCAAAACTGGTTGATATTAAACTTTGAAACTCACATCTTTTACTTTGTTTTTCATACTTAAAATTAAATAGGTGCTAGAATATAATGAAATGGCATAGACCAGTGGTCGGCAATCTTTTTAATATGAAGGGCACAATTCTGCAGGGATTGCGTTGCCAACTCCTCCTGATTTAAATAATTAAAATTACAATTGGCATGAACGGTTTTGAAATGTCTTTCCATATTACTTTTTTTAGAAATAGCCACACTAATGAATAATAGTGTGGCTATTTATTGAATAACTTGAATAACACTATTGAATAATAGTGTGGCTATTATTAGAAATAGCCACAATATTATTGCATAATAATAAACTTGTCATTATAATTGATAAAGCAAGGCGCTCACATCTGATCTGACAGATACATGCTAATTCTTAACATGAATATTCTTTTTGTGTTCGTTTATTTTTATTTTTTATGGTATTTATTTTTTGTCACATATTCATTCATATGTGACAAAAATATGTTGTAAAAACGAGGTAAATAAAATGTTAAAATTTGAAATCTCATTTTTCTTAAAAACAATTAATCATAGAATTTCAAAGCCTGAAATGAGAGAAAAATTGCCTGTATCATGAGCCCTCCGTAATTTTCAAATTTTATATTGCACTCTTCATATTAAAAAGGTTGCTGACTTCTGCAAGATGTGCTTTACATTTATGGAAAATACTAAGGAAAGAGGTGCGGAGCTTGCTCCACCTTTACTATGAATTGCCTATAAAGCACTACTTATGCTTGCATCCACTGAAACTTTTAATTTCTATAATATTCGGCACAAAACTCTTGTAGTTTCTATATTCGGCTAAATGAAATGATGTTGGATTCAATATTCACTTAATTTGTACCATCATGTATTATATTTGCAGTGTTTTTTCTTTTATCTTTTTTTTTTTTTTTGCATTTTAGCACATACTACTAATGAATGTATCTCTCAGATATACTGCGATCTATGCTGCAAAATTACCGCTGCGAGCTCCAAAGCAGTTTACAATAATTTCTCTGAGGGTTGACTAAAAATTCACTGTGGGTGCTATGTTGCCGACCTCTGGCATAGACTATTTTGCAAAATATCATTCTTGTATATACTAATACCATTCATTATTATATTAGAGCCATTTTTAGTACATGTCCGCTGTAGATATAGTTTGATCTTTTGTCACTACAATGGTTGACATCAAAATTGAAATGACTAGACAATCAGTATACAGATCTTAAACTGCATTAAATTCCATCAAGCAAGAGAGAAATTGCTGTTATTGTTTTGCTAATAAAAACATTTTAGTTACAGTAAAATAACTAAGGAAATTGTTTTACAATCAGAAGAAAAAAAAGTGTATTTCACAATAGTATTCTTGTATAGAGAACCATTCATTATGACAATGAACCTAGATCTGGTTTTGCATGTGTGCTGGTGGAAATTAAAATGGTCCATTTGATGTGACAAATTTAAGTGAAACTAAATTTCAGAACACCAAGTTTCATTTAAATCTACCAAGCCAGGAAGCAGTTAGAATGTGGGGGGGGATCTTATCAATCAATCTTAAGCCTAGTGGTTCATCATCATAATGTTAAATATGGATATAGCCCTTATGATCTGTTCTGGTCTTATTTGTAATCAAATAGCCTCATTTGAGTCTAGTTGGACTTCTCTTTCTGGTTTATATTGTATTAATTGTTTAGGATATCAGGTAATTGGCCATTCGGTTTACATGTTCTATCCAATTTGGTTTATATTTGTTTAGTTTTTCTTCTTTATTTTTAATTCTTTTAAAATGTCTTCTTTTTTTTTTTCTTTTGTGTCTAATGTGTATTTTGCAGTTCTTCTCATGAATATCAATAAACAATACATCACTTATTTGTATTGTTTATCATTATTGGCCCAGATTTCACTGCCATAATGTAGATACTGTTAAAGTATTGTACATTTTTAAGCGTGTTCCTTTTTTGTAAAATATTCAGATAGAGCATTCTATTTATCAGATCTATAACCTGTAAAAATTTTGAATGTCTTTTTCTCCTTCATATATTTTACATCTAAGATAAAAGTATTTATCTGTTTTATTACTTTATTATTAATAACTATTTTACTTCTACCTGGAGTTTGCCCACAAAACACCATGGTTTTAGTTTTATCTATAGGTATTTTCATTCCAAACTGTTCTATTGTAATGCTTAAATTATATGTTGTTCTTTGTAAATTTCTGCATATAATAACATATTTGTTTTATTATTCCAGGAAATTTCTATACCTGGATTATTTAAAGGGTTCCTCTGTATTAGTATTTCATTAACATAAATATTGAAAAGCATTGGAGACAGAGAACATCCTTGTCTTATTCCTTGGTTATAGATTGTTTTTCAGACATTGCATTATTCTGAATCACTAGCAATAAGACCCACCCAATGTGGCATAAATATCAAAAAACCCTATTTACTGTTCCCCCCCATCATAGCAATTAAACAAAATAAATTACTCCCCTGTACTCTTAAATTAGCCCAATTCCCAAATACCCTCAAACCAACCAAACTCCTCTTAACACATTTCACAAAAAAAAAAAAAAAAAAACATGCAGCTAGCTCACATTTAGTTTTCAGCTTTTCTTATCTGATGACGTTTTTGTAAACATGCCAGTACCAATCATGATTTTTGCTGGGTTACTATGTATATAACATAACAGACTAAAAAGCCTGTTATGTTATTCTGAGTTCTTTCCAAAGTTTTTTTTTCGTTCTTACATTTTTATAGAATGTATTTTCAGCACTCATTTATCACTATTTTGCTCTCACTACTTTTAACTACGCGCAGTTAGCCTAGTGGCTTGGCGCTTTGCAACCATATGCCTGGGGAAGGAGTGTCCTAGGTTCGATGCAAGGAGCTTAAGGATCTTCCTCAGCCATAGCCAAGTTAGCCGGTCTTGGGCATGGATAACAGGGGTTTTTTTCCACCAGTTTATCTGGGGTTTTCATCCCACAAGCAGGCAAACCGGTCCAGTGAACACACACGGATTACAGTCAGGAATACTGACCCAACCATAGGTCTGATTTGTCAGCTATGCCGGTTCCGGAGCACGGATAAAATTTGGGGGGAGACTGAGATGGTGCAGTACCTCCCTGTAAAGGGGACTCACAGTCGTGTATCATCATACGATTACTGCATACTGTCTTTGCTCTGGTCAAGTTTTTAACCTTCAAGCCTTTTATGCAGATTCGTAAATTAATATCCTTCAATTAAAATCTCATCAAAATTAACATTTAAGCTAGTCATTAAAAAGGGATGATTTATATAAAATAAGACCCAATGTATATAAGATTTTGAAACACCTAAATGCAGATACTAAAGAAAACATAAAATTAAACACCGAATTGAAATTAGAATTTCTACACAGAATTGTGAACAGATAAATATTTTAAAAAAGAAAACTGGCAAACACTAATGAAAATGAAATAACTAAAGAAGAATTAGAAATCAGCCTGAAAGAAACAAGAAACAGAAAATCACCTGGAGAAGATAAGCTAGGTTCAGAACTGTATACATATGCAGGAACAAGATTCAAAGAAAGACTCCTATTATTTTTAAATAAAATTTATACAACTGGTAACCCCCCCCCCCAACAGAATGGAAAAAAGCAATTGTGATTTCTATCTTTAAGAAAGGTAATAGAGATGAAGTACAGAATGGGTTTAGAAAAGAACAATCATGTATAGACACAGCCTTTTGCCTAAAATTATTAATAGAGAAAAGAAGAGAATACAATTTAGAAACACATTGCATTTATTGACTTTGAAAAAGCATTTGACAAAGTTAAAAGAAACAGTTTATTTAACATATTAAATGAAAGACAAATACCACCCTAAAAGCTATCATAAGTATATATGAAAATAAAGACAAATAAGATTAAATCATGAGCTATGCTATCATATACGAGAGAGATAAACCAAGGGGAGTCTGACAGGGATGTCCCCTCTCAGCAACTCTTTTTAATATTTACCTAAATGAAATAATAATAAAATGGAATAAAAATTTCCATCAAGGTATTAAACTTTCTTCTACTGTGAACTTAAACACTCTCCTTTTTGCCGACGACCAAATAATAATTACAAATTCTGAAGATAACTTACAGAAAGTTATATTTTAGATCTAAATGAGATAGCCAAAGATTATGGTATGATAATATCAACAGAAAAAATAAAAAACTATAGTCCTTTAAAGGCTATAAAATACAAGATATAGTAAGAAATAACAAGATCTCAGAACAGGTGAATTCATTTAACTACCTAGGATGTATGATCACATATGAAAATGAAAAAGATATAAACGTTAAAAATTGAAAAATTTTAAAAATAACAGGTGCAATTAACTCTATATTTAAATCAAACCTAGTTCAAGAACAAACCACACTAAAAGTATACAATACATTAGCCCTACCAGTCTTATTGTATGAAAGTGAAATCTGGACAATAAAACAAAAATACAAAGATTAATAACAGCAGAAATGAAGTTTATGAGAAAAACTGCAACGTATACTCTATTTGATCACAAAAGAAACAAAGAAATTATGAAAGAATTAAACCAAGAACGAGTAATAGAAAAAATTTAAAAATATAAACATAAATGGATGGAACACATTCAAAGAATGAAAACAGAAAGATTACCAAAACAAGCCTTAAAGTACAAGCCATTAGGAAAAAGAAAACCAGGATGTCCTCTTAAACGATTCAATGATGACTTCTAAGCCCGGAACAGGCCACGCTAGGCCTAAATCCTTGATGTGCATGATGATGATGATTAAAAAGGGATTTGCTCTATTGCCATAAAACAGCTTAGCTTTTTCTTTCCTGCTTTAAACATTTTGGAGTATCACGGGATTCTTTTAGAAATTTACAGTATATTTCATTCTATTTGTATATATATATGCAATATTGCTTGTAGTAAAATATTAAGTATATTTATTCTTTGTAATATAACAAACAAGTCATCATCATCATCAAATTCCTGCCATGTACCCTCAAGGGGTGTACAGGATATGACAGTACCACATGAAAAATTAAATCATTACTAACTTCCTATCTACAATTTTCCTCCAAATCAGTCTGTTACTTGTCAAAACTCCAACATTATCAGATCTTATATTTCTATCGTCTAAGGCACTTTGTACTGTATCAATCCACCTATATCTTGGTCTTCCTCTGGGTCGTTTTCCTGCCAACCTGACAGAGAACACTTGTTTTGCTAATCTTTCCTCTCCCATTCTATTTAAGTGACCATACCATCTGAGATTAGCTCTGCTAACGCATTCCTGACAAACAAGTCTTTACTTTATGAAATGCTTTTCATAATCTATTAACAAAAGGTGAGTTTCTAAATTAAATTACTTTATTTTCTCTATAAGTAATTTTAAACAGAAAACTACATCTATTTTAGAGCATCCATTTCTAAATCCATTTTGACATTCTTCGTCCATCTGTTCATTGGACATCAATAGATGCCATGTGGTCCTGTTGTATGGTTTTCTGGATGCTTTGAGGTCCTTCTATTCTTTCAGTGTGTCCAAAGTATTTCAACATTCTTCATTCAATAGAGCCTTAAAGTTCTGATCCTTTCTAGCAACCATCATTTGTCTGCCTTTCAGTATCCTCAACAGCCTTCTGTAACACCACATCTCAAAATAACTATCCATTTTCTATGAGACTTCTTTAGGTTCCAAGTCTCACATCCCTAAGAAGTCGCTGTTGGAAAAAACAGCTGCATCCAAAATTCTAAACTTTCTTCCATGGAGATAGAGACTCTGTTACCTGGAAGGATGGATCTAGCTATTGTTTTAGCCATTTCTGATCTTCTTTTGAACAGCAATTCTTCACATTAATAATGGATCCCAGGTACTCAAACTAATGATTTCCTCAATTCTTTCTCCATTAAGGTACACTTGATTCTCCTTGTCTGTATTTCTTCTGAGAAACATAATCTTTGTCTTGCTAGGATTGAGCTGAAGTCCTCTGTTCTTACTAATCTCTTTAACTTTGTCAAGAATTTGTCCTAGTTCTTCCTTGTCATTGCTGAGGAGTACTGTATCATCAGCAGACCTCGGGTTACTGATCAATCTACCACTTATCCTAATTTCTGTCTTGAGCTCATCCAATGTTACACACACATGATGTCCTCATCACAGATACTAAACAAGTGAGGAGAAAGTAGACATCCTTGCTTAACTCCCTTTCCAACCTGAGGTCAGTCAGTTAATCCAACTCCTGTTCTTACTGTGGCTTCTTGCTTCCTGTACTAAATTCCTCAACACAATATCAGGTTATTAGCCTGATATTGTTGAAGAAAATCCATTATTTTCATTACTTCCCACAGTTTCACATGCTGAACATAGGGTTAGAGTAGTATTTTTTCCATAGGGAGTCTAAATTTATCATACTTTTCTATGATCTAATGCAAAGGATCTGATCCCTGATACCTTTACATTTCCTAAAACCTGCTTGTTCCTCATGCACCTCAATCCTATTTAGAATGATCTTTAATGAAGTCTTACTTGCCTGCCTGAGAGATTAAACTGATAATGCTATTGTTCTTGCAATCCTTCATGTCTTCCTTCTTATGTAGTGGCATGTAAACGGACTTCTTCCACTCACTAGACTATGACCCTATCTCTCATATCCTTATAATCAATCTGTGAAATACTTTTATCCCTCCATCTCCTGTAGTCTTAACTATGCTGGAATTCCGTCTACACCTGGGGCCTTACTGCTATTAAGCTGTTTAACTGCTCTTTCAACCTCATGCCTAAGGAGAGAAAATTTCCAAATTGAAATTTTTCTTGATGAGAAGACTCCTCCAAATTTTGTTTATCCTCTGTTTTGACATTCTAATATTATTTCAATATGTATTTTCAATTTTTCATTCAGTATGCTACCGTATGTTTTGTAGCATATATTCAGTAGATTAATACATCTGTATAATAAATTTAGTTTAATCCTTTATCCAAGTGTAAGCAAACAAAGTTTGCGCCTGAAAATATCTTCAGGACTGAAGTAAGGTGGACCAAGCTCTCATCACTCCTTCTCTCAGTATCTCCCATAATGCAAAGCACATCTCCTTGCGCACATATATGCTGCTATGCATTAAGGTAAGGGCCACTACCCAGACCCAAACGTGGAGATACTATGGCAGAAGCAATAGGAGAGGTCATATTTACCTATACGAGTTGCCAACAGGTGTACCACCTTATTATTGAATTACTCTGGATTTAGAGAAAGATGTTGGAAGTTTATTTTGCACTTGGTTAGACTATAATAAATTTAGTTTAATCCTTTATCCAAGTGTAAGCAAACAAATATTGCTTCTGCCTTAGTATCCCCACGTCTGGGTCTGCCTCCCACTGACGAGACCTCAATAAAGGTCGAAACCAGTCCGAGTAGTGGCCCTTCCCTTAATGCATAGCAGTATATCCATAAGGAGATGTGCTTTGCATTATGGGAGATACTGAGACAAGGAGTGATGAGAGCTTGGTCCACCTTACCTCAGTCCTGAAGATATTTTCAGGCACAAACTTTGCTTGCTTACACTTGGATAAAGGATTAAACTAAATTTATTATAGTCTAACCAAGTGCAAAATAAACTTCTAATACATCTGTAATAATAACTGGTTTTCTTTTACTCTCCCCCCCCCTCCCATTTTTATCTAAAAATTTTGAATGAAATGAAATTTTTTCCAGTAAATTTATACAGTTCAGAGTTTATCCAATCTTCTGATTTTTGTTTTTACTTAGGTTGTCCTTTAATTCTTTCACTGTTATATCATTTAAATCATTTTGCAAGTTTTTGGTGTAATTTTGTTTGTGTGTGTCCAAGAATTTTATATCTACTCTGCAACTTATATTTGGAGTTCTTTTATATATGCCTTTATAGGCATGGGTCTTTTTTTGTATATATCATTTCTAGGTATGATATACAAATTTTTTCCAGGTCCCTTTCGGCTATTGCTCACTTTATATATATATACACATATATATATTGTTATGTTCCATCGAGTCATTTTTGACTCCTGGTGATTCAATGAACATACATTCTCCATTCAGATCTGTTTCTGGCCATATCTTTCAGAATTTGCTCATTCCAGTGGCTTCTTTAATTCCATCCAACCATCTAATTCTTGGTCTTCCTCTTCTCACGCTTCCATCAACTTTAGCAAGCATCATCTTCTCTAGACTGTCATTTGCTCACATAATATGTCCGAAGTATGACAATTTTTGCTTGATGATCATAGCTTCGAGGGAGCAATCTGGCTTTATTCTGTCTATCACTGATTTATTGATTTGCTTTGCAGTCAATGGTATTCTTGGTAAGCGTCTCGAAACCCATAATTCAAATGCACCTATCTTCCTTCTTTCACTCTTTCTCAGGGTCCAACTTTCACATCCATACAGTACCACAGGGAATACCATTGCTTTCACAATTCTGATTTTTGTTGCAAGGCTAATATCTTTAAAGATCTTGCTTAAATTTGTCATTGCTTTCTTTCTGAGTAATAATAATCTTCTACCTTCTTCAGTACAATAACCATCTTTATCAATTCGGGATCCTAGGAGCACAAAATTGTTAACTGCTTCCATTTTCTCCCCATCTACTTCAAAATCATTAAGTTCACATGTGGCCATAACTTTTGTCTTTTTGAGGTTAAATTTAAGGCCATATTTAGCACTTTCTTCTTTAACTTTCATAACAAGTTCCTCCAAATCTTCTTTACATTCTGCTAGCAAGGTGGTATCATCTTCTGCATACCTCAAATTATTAATATTTCTTCCACCAATTTTAATTCCAACTGAAGACTCCCAGCCCTGCCATTCTTAAAATGTATTTGCTGTACAAGTTAAACAGGTACGGAGATAAAATACATCCTTGTTGTACCCCTTTACCTATAGTGAAATACTCAGTTTCTCCAAGATCTGTTTGGACAGTAGTTTCTTGTTCATAATAAAGATTCCTCGGAAGGATAATGAAATGCTCTGGTCCTCTACTCCCATTGTTCTTAACACATTCCACAGTTTCACATGATCTACAGAGTCAAAAGCCTTGCTATAGTCAAGGAAACAAAGGTAGACATTCTTTTGAAATTCCTGTGCACTTTTTATATTATCCATCTCACATTGGCAATTTGATCTCTTGTTCATCTGGCATTTCTCTTTTCTGAATGATCTTAAGTAAGACTTTACTTGCATGAGAAATCAGTGCTATGGTTTTGTAATTTTTGCACTCTCTTGCATCGCCTTTCTTCAATAAAGGTATATAAACTGATTTTTTCCATTCCCTAAGCCATGTAGTTGTGATCCAAATTTGCTGACATAGAGCTGTTAAAATTTTAACTGTCTCTTCTCCCAGGGCTTTGAGCAGCTCAATAGGTATTCCATCTCTTACTGGATAGCTGTTGCAGTGCCCACCTCACTTCACTTTCCAGTGGTACTGACTTCTGTGTATAATCCTGATCTTCAAATTTCTCAGTAATTTTGGAGTCCTTTCTGTAAAGGGCTTCTGTATACTCTTTCCATCTTTCTTTGATGTCTGCAGCTTCTGTAAGATATCCTTTGTGCTTACTTTTCAATATTGTCACCTTGGCACTAAACTTCCCTGTTAGGTCTCTTATCATTTTTAAAAGATCTCTTGTTTTGGTCTTTTATTTGTTGGCATTCCTGGTTAAAGTATTTTTCCTTGTCTCTTCTGGCTTGTCGTTGAAACTCTGCATTCAAATGCCGTACTTCCTGCAAATTTTCTGTGGCCTTCATTTTCCTCCTTTCCTGAGCAGTTTTGATGGCATCTTCTGACAGCCATTTAAATTTCTTTTTCTTCTTACAAGCTGTTGGAATATTCTTCTTTGCTTCTGTTTTAATTATATCTAATCTCTTCCCACAGTTCATCTGGTTCTCTTTCACACAAATTAAGTGTGTTGAATCTGTTCTTTATACTAATATTGTATTCAGCTGGTATGTTTCCAAGATCATATCTGATTGACATTTGTGTTGTTTTCAGTTTCTGTAATTTTACATGTATCGTAGCCACTAATAACTCATGATCTGTTCCACAGTCTGCACCTGGAAAATGGAGAAGTGCAATTCAGTCTGTCAAGACTGAATTGCACTTCTCCATCTTCTTTGTCCAAGTATATAGTCAATTTGATTTCTGTATTGTCCATCAGGTGATATCTGTGTGTATAATCTTCTTTTGTGCTGTTTAAAGCAGTGTTAGCAATAAACAAAGAATTGCAGCATATTGAAATTGCTTCTTTTTTGTTTCTGTGAGAACTGTGATTTCTGTTTTCTTCATGTTATGCTTCTTTACGCTACACTGCATGTCTAACACTGATTTCTGCAAAATATAATAAACTGGCAGACTCAGTGTCTAGACTTCAACCTACCTCAGATCCTTTCCTATAACATTAATGTACAAATTAAATTAAACAGTAGCAGCCCAAGAACAGAGCCCTGTGGCACACCATTAGTCACAGGTTTTTCTGGGCTCTACTCCTGAATAAACTACTCTCTGATATCTCTCCATCAACCACCCTCTTATCCACCTCACCAACTCTATATTCATCCCCATGTGCTACAGTTTATTGATTAAAATTCCATGTAGTAGCCTGTCAAATTCTTTTGCAGTCCAGCAGTATCACTGTAAACCAATTATCTTTATCCAACTCAGTCGTCACTGTATTATAAAACGTGAATAATTACTAAGGAAGACCTACCCTTCACAAAACCATGTTGTCTCCCATACAGTATCCAATTTCCATCTATCCATTCCTGTATTTTGCTCTTGACCAACATCTCCAGTACCTTGATGATGACAACTCCTGATATGCTGATCAGTTAGTAATTTGCTACATCAGTCTTGGAGTCTCCTTTATGCAATGGAACTATTTTCCACTGGGTTAGTTCTCCCCCCCCCCCCTCTTGGAACTAACCCGGAGCTGAGACTTAGGTTAAACAATGTGGTTAAAGGCACTGACAATTCCTTAGAACCTTCACGTAAAACTCAAGTTAGCATACCATCTAATCCCATAGCTGTATTCATATCAAAGTTCTGTAATATGCTATGCACCTCCAATTTCATTTACCTAGTTCCCATATAAGCCTTTTACTCTCTCAATACTGCAATATTTCAACCTGGATGATGCACTCTTCCAAGTATTCACTTAATAATTCTACTATTTTGAGTGATTCAGTTGCCTCCCTACCATCAGCATGCATTCATTCATTCAAATCGTTCTGCCATAAACATTCTTCCTTTTACTTGCAGCATATCGAAAGAGCTGTTTGGGATTATCTTTGGCCTGCACTGTTAATTTCCTTTCATACTCTGCTTTTGCCTTTGTTATCACACTGGTTACCCTTCTAGCCTGTGCTTTGTACTGCTCATGTGCCTGCTGGTCACCTTTCTTCTTGTGTTCCCTCTAGTTATTTCTATTTTTGCAACGCCAGCTTAATGATAATAACATTCATCCATTTAACTCCCACTTGATTTACTCTCGACTCTAGGTATGCAGTCTGCCATTACTTCCCTAAAACACTCCTTTACCACTTCCCATGCGCTATTAACATCCAGTCCTTGCAGTTTTCACATGCCACGGTACTGATCCAAGCAATCTCCTAAGCATTTATCATACTTACCAGCTCTATAATCCACATATACCTTCTCTTAACTGAAAATTCCCCACATTTAGCCACCTCCCAGGTCAAGACCATATGATTACTCTCACCAAATGGCAGAATGTAGTTATATTGATTACAGATAAATTCTCAGATAGAATTACTAGATCGAGCACACTCTGAAATCCCTAATATATTCCATCATATGTCTCAATAAATTATTCCTTCTTAACTGCATAAATTCCATTTTCTTCCTCCCATGTTTCCTCTCCTCCTTCCAATCTATGTTCCCATAATCAAAATTCCTCATAATAATTACCTGCCCTCCAATGCAAGCCTATTTGCTGATATATACCATCTCCATCTTTTCCATCCCCTGGTCTATAGCAGCATCCAACTGTATATTTTGTTCTGCTGGCCTCTATTAATATTGGTGTGCACTATTCTAAGATTCAACCTGGCAGAAGAAACCAATGTTTAACAGCATATGTTTAGCAAACTCCATCTTATAAATAGTGCTAAATATATTATTCAAAACTTGCTAGAACTCCTTTACAAAATGTGTATCAAATGTTTCTAAATCTGAATTCTACAAACATTTACAAAAAAGAAAGTCAAATTTTTGCATCAAATGTTGCTGAGATGAAATGATAAATAAGCCAGTGAAAGCCACTGCATAGTTTGTGTTACTTTGTAGAATTGATAGTACTGCCTTTTATGAAGAACCAGCTGATAAGCAGTTTTAAAAAAGTACAACTAACAAGATTTTATTCCTAAAAATTAAAAGAAATACTTCTTTAAAAGTGAACAGGAAAAATTAAAGCATTATTAAAATGCCAACCAAGTTGGCAATTAAAGTTGGCCGAGTGGTTAGCATATCTGCTCTCCAGCCAAAAGGCTCTAGGTTCGAATCCTGCAGTGGGCATGGATGTTTGTGATTGTTCTGTGAAAATGGCGGTAGAAGGTGTTGCGTGGATGATTAAGGTTGTTGCAGAGACGGTTGTAGAATAGGTGACCTCCCTCAATGAGTCTTTGGACTCCCTGGAGGTGTTACATAATAATTATAACAAAGACTTAGTTCAGGGCTAATTATGAGATTCTCATATATATTATGAAATTCATTTATCACCTAAAAGCAAACATATGGTAATTTTCATTACCATCCTAGTCAATAATCAGGCACCATTAAAATCTTTACTATTAAACATTGATCCAATGCACTGTGTTCTATGAATTAGAGAATTATAGTTTATCAAATCTGCCTTTCTAATAATTACAGTAGTTATCTCACAGGTGAGATAATGAAGTTTGGTCACATATTGTGCTGTCTCCTTCAGAAAACAAGTGGTTCCATTTCATATATATATTCAAGGTACCTCAGAAAAGACAGCGAGATTTCTGTACTCAAGAGATGTGACAGTATCATCACTAATGCAAGTGAGTAAATCTATCCTCTCAGTTGGTCCTCTTTGCATGTTCTCTGAAGAATAAACTTTATCCATTGTTGCATGCAGCAGTGGTTTACAAAGTGCTGTATTCTTGCAGTCTCTCTCACTTTAACACCAAGTCATTATAGGAATCTAAAGCATCATCTTTCTCAGTATTTCCTCCAGTAAATGCATCCATCAGAATGACACCAGCGGACTCCTCTGAAAGACCATACAAAGAAATTCATGTGATCTTCTCCACAGATTGAATTTAAACAAATTCAAGATTTAGCTGATATAATAGACAAGATAATAGAATAGACAAGCCTGTTTTCACGGAATTGAGTATAATTTAAGGGATTATACCCTATTTTTAGACCTTTCTTTATTCCTTTCACTGTCTAGGTTTATACTTATTTCCTTTGGCAGTGTTCCATTCATTGTACTGTATGTGCTCTCTCTCCACTTCTTTTAATGTTCTTTTATCATTTATTTGTATTTATCTATTTTGCACATCCTCAAAATACTTAAGAAATTTCAGCTGCTTGTATTCTTTCTTCCTTTGTTCTCTCTATCCAAATTTCTGAACCATAAAAATTGTATGATTTATTACACTGTTTTCAAGCAACAAAATAAGTAACATTTTCAATAGTTAATGTGAATAATATGTGAATAATGTGAATAATATTATCAATATCATACTTGACAAGAAATTATATTCTTGTTTTAATCCTCTGGATATTTGTTTGAATCTGACTCCCACTGATGAGACCTCAAAGGTCTAAAGTGGTCTGGGTAGTAACTCTTCCCATAATCTTTTACATTCAAGGATAATAAGGCAATTTCTGTGAATCCAACTTGTATATACAAGTAGACTAGTCATGAATAGAGTTATGAAGGACAGAGACAGATGGAATAAAAGAGAAAGAGGAGAAGCAAGTTATACTAAAAAGGGATGTTGAGGCCTATAGAATAGACAGAGCTAAAAATGTGAGATATAGTTCTTGAACAGAAATGAATGCCTAGTTTTTTTAAGAGACCGAGGAAGCTACTGATGCAATGTGCTTTTTGCCAGAAGAAGCTAGAGGTAAATGTCAGTCCAAAGAAATCTCATCCTGTCTGGGAAAGTAAGCTGAGATCCCTTTTGCAAAAGAATAAGAAAGATTGCATGTTGATGGCCAGGTTATCTTCACCCCATTGAAGGATGATATAGAGATCAATGTTTATGGCACTAGCTGCAGATGATTTAATCTGGGCTGTTTGAGTACTGCATAGTTTATCAAATGAGTAGGATGAGTGGATGAATATTTAACTGATGTAAGTGATAAACAGATGTGAGGTTTTTTTGGGTGATTGCTTGATCTGAAAGAAAAAAAAAATATATATATATATATATACTGTTATATGCTGACTGATGTTTACTCTCAGGTTTACTATAGATTTCTGCCTCCTTATCAGGGGGGAAGGCTACATTTCTGTTGAACCTCCTGATTAATTTCCATTTTTGCTGTTATACATTTGCTGATATTTTATTACTGTTGTACTGTCACATAAGCTCTTATTAAATGACAAAAGAACGAGCATTTCAAACTTTTCCAATTTGGGGATGTGATATTATTAAACATACTGCATTTCTGTTAATTTTCTTTTTCCCATAAATCATTTCTTAGCTTTGTCTAATGTAGTTCACATTGATCTCAGTGCAGTCTCTTAATTACATCATTTATTGTTATAATGATACTTGCACATTTAATTTTGTCTACAAGCCATTTTCACTACTTTAGTAAATCAGGATAAAACTGATTCATATTAAAAAGACATGCATTGGCTTTTCAAATTGCAATCAAGAATTCTAAAAAAAAAAAAAAAAAACTTAAATATACATAATCATTTTTTATATAAAATTATAAAAAATAAAAAATGATGGTACAACATGACAAAATTTCATGCCGGCTGGGGCGTCACCCAGTTAAACAAGGCTCCCGTTGTTTTCGCCAGGGAACCAGGGCGAACAGCCAAAAGTCAGCTACTGGAACAAATCTGAAAACAAACCCCAACTCAACATCACCAGAGTTAAAGATCGGTACTATCAACGTAAGAAGCCTGAATGGCAAAGAAATGGAGCTAGCTGAGGAATTAGATAAGTACCAGATCGACATAATAGGGGTGACTGAAACAAAAAAGACCAAAACTGGTGAGATCTTTCTGAGCAATAAATACAAAATGTTATATTCAGGCAATGACAATCAAGGAAAAGAAGGAGTAGCCATAGTATTCAACACAAAATACGAGGCTAATCTTCTTGAATGGCAGTCAGTCTCAAGTAGAGTAATGTGGGCAAATATGAGAATGGGGAACTGGACAATGAGACTTATTTGTGCCTATGGTCCCACAGAAGGTTCTACTAAGGTAGAAGTGGAGGAATTTTTTGAGGCTTTAGAAAAAGCAACTGACACAATGAAAAAGGAAAAGTTGGTCCTTGTTGGAGATCTAAATAGCAGAGTAGGAAATGATTGTGAGATATACAAAAATATTTTGGGAAAATTTGGAGAAAAGAGCAAAGCTAATAACGGCAAATATCTGTTGGATTTCTGCTCAGGACATGGACTGGTTATTACTAACACCATGTTCCAACATAAAAATGTGCACAAATTCACATGGAGAGAAGAGGCTAGGAATAAGAAAAGTCTCATTGACTATATTATTGTTGATAGTGATGTTTTCTCCCTGGTGCAGGACACCAGAGTGTACAGAGGATTTGAAATTGGAAGTGATCACTATTTAGTCTTGAGCAGGATAAAATTGAATTTCATATTGAAAAGAATAACATGTAAGAAAGTTTTAAAGCGAATAAAAGTTGAGCAGCTCTCAGATGCGAACTGTAGACTAAAATACAGAAAGATTATTGAAAAGAAAACGAAAGAGTTTGAGAACAGGAATCAAACCTTGGAGATTAAGTGGCAAACTCTGAAGAAAACATTGATTGATTCTGCCAGAGAGGCATGTGGTGAGGTTGTGTGCAAGGATAAAAAAATCAGAACTCCCTGGTGGACACAGGAAGTTAAAGAGGCAGTGAAGGAAAAGAAGAAAGCATATCAAAAGTTCCTGTCAAATAAGTCAGCTTTTACTCTTACAGAATACAGAGACAAATGTAAGAAAGCTAAACAGTGTGTAAAACTAGCTAAACAAAAGTCATGGGAAGACTTTGGCAAGAATATAGAAAATAAATATCAAGAAGGTGGCAAAATATTCTAGAGGTTGTTGAAGAAGCTTAGGAATGGAGGAAAGAGTGCTGTAAAAGGAATTAGAGATGATAAAGGTGACATGAAAACAGGAGAAAAAGATATCCTTGAAGTATGGAATAATTACTTTGAAAAACTGCTAAATGAAACAAGCAGTGATGACAGCACAGTGATAAAAAACACTGACCAGGCATGCAGTCAGGAATACATATCCATACTTGAAGTAGAAAAAGCCATCAAAGGCTTGAAATGTGGAAAGGCAGCAGGAGTAGATGATATTCGACCAGAAATACTGACGTATGGTGGTATAAGAGTCTTACAGTGACTGCACTTCATACTTCAGAAAGCTTGGACAGAGGGACGAATTCCCGATGATTGGAGTAGAGCTCTCATAGTACTCATATATAAAAAGGGAAATAAAACTGAATGTGAGAATTACAGAGGTATTTCCCTACTGAGTGTTCCTGGCAAGATCTATGCAAGTATACTTGAGAAACGGTTGAGAAGAATTGTGGAAGAAAAGCTTGGTGAAGAACAAGCTGGATTCAGGCCAAATAGAGGCTGTCAGGATCAGATCTTCACTTTATGACAAATAGTCGAGAAAGCATGGGAATATAACAACGATCTGTATTTAAGTTTTGTCGATTTGGAAAAGGCATATGACAAGGTGCCAAGAGAGAAGCTATTCAATACACTGTAGTTATATGGTGTCAATCAGTGGGGCATTATATCAAGCAATACTTAGTCTT
Organism: Typopeltis vanoorti; assembly: GCF_054136105.1. NCBI lineage: Eukaryota > Metazoa > Arthropoda > Arachnida > Uropygi > Thelyphonidae > Typopeltis > Typopeltis vanoorti. The sequence continues at coordinate 107,980,344 of NC_143552.1, forward strand.
TATTTGAGTTGTAAGTCAGCAGTTAGAATTGAAGGAAGTACAGGAAAATGGTTTAATGTTAAATCTGGTGTGAGACAAGGATGTGCATTATCACCTCTGTTATTCATTATCTATATGGATCACATTATGAAGGAATGTGGTGTATTAAACCTGATATCAAAATTGGAGATGTTAATGTCAGCTCTTTGCTTTATGCAGATGATGTTATACTTCTAAATAAATCCGCTACAAGTCTGCAAGATTCTCTGACTAAATTGAATAGCTGTTGTAATAGATATGGTATGAAGGTCAGCAATAAAAAGACAAAGACAATGAAAATAGGCAGAATCACCGAAAATGTCAACTGTGTTGTGAATGGAGAACCTGTGGAACAAGTAAAACATTTCAGCTACTTAGGCACGATTTTTACTGAAGATGGTAAATTAAATATAGAAATAGACAACAGAATCAGCAAAGCTGGTATGGTGGGAAGTCAATTGAATAAATTCATATGGAATAAGAAAGAAATTAGTCGGAACACTAAATTAGCTGTATACAAGACAGTGTTCAAACCAGTTTTAACTTATGGATCTGAGAGCTGGGTCAGAAGTAAAACACTTGACCAAAGACTAGACACCGCAGATATGAGAGTCCTCAGAAAGATTAGAGGCGTGAACAGATGGCATCAATGGCAATATCATATTAAAAATGAGGATATTAGGAAAGAACTTGACATTGTCAGCATCCAGGAATGCATTAGCAGAGCTAATCTCAGGTGGTATGGTCACTTAAATAGAATGGGAGAGGAAAGATTAGCAAAACAAGTGTGCTCTGCCAGGTTGGCAGGAAAACGACCCAGAGGAAGACCAAGATATAGGTGGATTGATACGGTACAAAGTGCCTTAGACAATAGAAATATAAGATCTGATAATGTTGGAGTCTTGACAAGTAACAGACTGATTTGGAGGAAAATTGTAGATAGGAAGTTAGTAATGATGTAATTTTTTCATGTAGTACTGTCATATCCTGTACACCCCTTGAGGGTACATGGCAGGAATTTGATGATGATGATGATATACATAATCTCTAATAAGAGCATAAGAAATCTATCACAACTTAAAGTAATCATTTTCAAATAAAAATTTTGAATATTACAATCAAATATATAAAAAAAGAAAAACAGTACTTTGTAAAGGAAATTTATTTCTTCATATTTATTTTCACAGTACAAATAAACTTGAAGGAAAAAAATTATTCTGTTTTATCTTTTGTATTAAGATCTTTATGATGCAAAAATATAAGGCTGAAAATAAATACTCCAAACATCATTGAAAATGCACTAAGGTAATATGGGTATGCAGATGGAATAAATCTCTCATACTGTGTGTGCTCCAGTGGCCGGACAGACACCTAAACAATATAACAGAGACAAGTTTACTTTCAATCTTATGTAGTTAATATATTCAAAATTATATACCGTTCTCTAAGCACCACTTAAATACTACTTGCACATTATCATCATTCAGTCATACAATTAACAGCGTTTCAACTGGTCTGAATTTTTGACATCTTGTTAGATATTAAATTTTTAAAAAAATTAGAGATTACTATCAAATGCAGTGCCTTCCTAACCTCTTGGTAACTTCTATGAAGCTAAATTTGTGGAAGAAAGACAGTGGATGAGTAGAATCAAAATTAACTACTTCGAACTAGTTCCTGAATTAGTCAATCTTTGGAGGAGCAGGTAAGGAAGGTATTTCTCTGAGAAATTCAGGTTTGTTTGTTTTTTTAACTTGAAACTCATAAAACTCACACAATTTTTTGAACAGTAACAGTATTAATGAGGGACAACATCACATGGCAGAAGGAATATTGCTACGAACCACTATCTTATCTAGAAAAACTGGAAGAAATGCATAACCATCACTGGATAAAAGTGAAGACCAAATTTAAATTAACATCCATCCTAAATTGCCTTAACACTCTTTCATACCTGTCCAGCATCTATTTACCCTGCAGTATGGAAGCAATCCAATATTCTGCCTTTCCACAGAGAGGGAGAGATAAGAGTCAACCATCAAACTATCATCTCATTGCCCTCACTGTGGTTCTCTTGAAAATAATGAAGAATGCTATCAACAACTATCTTCATTATCCAGAAGATGACTACCAATATGGATACTCTGAAATTATATCAAATTATATATTTAGTTTAATCCTTTATCCAAGTATAAGCATACAAAGTTTGCGTCTGAAGTAGCTTCAGGACTGGGGCAACTCGTAGCAAAGGTAGACAAAGCTTCACATCACTTGCCTTAGTATCACATAATGCAAAGCACATCTCCTTGCAGACATGTATAATGCTATGCATTATGGAAAGGGTCACCACCCAGACTGGTTTCAACCTTTATTGATGTCTCTTCAGTGGGAGCCAGACGTGATAAAAAGGTTGAAGCAATGCAGAAGTCATGTTTACCTATCTGAGTTGCCAAAGGGTGTGACACCTTATTATTAAATTACTCTGGATTTTTTTTCCACTTGGTTAAAACTATAAATATAATATGTGACACCTTTTGGTATCACACTATTGTTTGGGGAAAAACTGTCAGCTATGAATGATTAACCAGGTTTGACTCAGACTTTCATTCAGTAAAACTAAATGTTAAATACTGTAAAATTTCGATGTTGCTAAAATAAATTATCTAAAAACATAGACTTTTGACAGTAGAAATTCACCTGAATTTTCTTATACAAATGTATATTTTATTCTCTATGTAAAGCCATCTGTATAAAGAGCAAAATAAGCCCAAAGGGAATTAACTCGCTCATTGTTTAAGAAGGGATATAGTAGTATTGAAACCAAGCGCATCGCCCGAAATTCAGCATGTCTTTTGAAGAATGTTCACAAGACCCATCGCAGGTGACCTTCAAGGTCAATATTGAAAGCGCGCAGCGTGAATCAAAAAGAAAGGCCTGTAGGCAAGATTAAGGCAGTAAAGGGTGGAAGTAAGATTGTCGGCGAATTTTCGAGAAACATAAAAGGTTCTCCAAATTACTAGCAAGATTCGCACATGGATGCTAGTGGTCCCAAAAACTTAATCAAAGTGCAGGGACTCTGGTGTATAAAAGGGTTGGTTCAAAGATGAGAGAGGCTTCCTTTTCTGTATCCTGAGTGATCCATCCAAGAGAGAGAGACATCGAGGACGAGGTGTCGTATTATTCTCAGTGGGAAGACTGAGAGGCCCATCCACAGATAGTCGTTCCAGTCACAGCCGAAGATATCCAGAGGCAAAAAGTTATGGAGAAATCTTGCCGTATTGGTCCTGATGTCAAGTAAGCACGCGACCTGACCTATGCAGAAATCCTTTGCCGGACAGTTCAAGACGCCGGAAAAAGCCTACCCTATATTTCGCCAGCTGCCACGACTATTCCTCGGTGCCTGGTGTCGCTTCGAGGAGAATTCCAAAACGCGAAACCGAGGAGAGAAACCCCACTCAAGTGTGGATAAGGAAAGAAGGATGGAGGACGCATACAAGATAGGAAGAGACCCATGTGACTATTTTTTTATAGTTTGTTTGTGATTTAAGAAAGGATTCCCAATCGAACTGCTAAGTTGTCTGGTTTAAGGAGATAGTATTTAGAATGTTAATATTCCTCGAAAATGTGTATAATCGCAAATGAGTGAAGCATGAGCGCAGTTAATTTCCCTGGGAGAAAATATTGAGTTATTGAAATTTCTTTGATTGATTATATGTGTACTTATGATTGAATTTTTTGATAGAGTATGTTCCTGATGTCATACCATTGGAATGTTTGAAACTCAATGAGGTGGATTGTATAAATATTATTGCCTAGGTTATGATTAAGTACTTGAAAGGAATGAGATTCTGAGAGATATATTTGTATACATGTATGTTGTATTTTGATAGCCACTAAATTGGGAATGTTAAGCGCACCTAACGAATTCATGTTATGTGTATAACTTCCTGATAGTTTTAATATAAAGTATGCTGTTTGAAAGTCTAAGTAAGTGCGGGAGAGATCAATAGAAACCAAAGTTGAGTGATTGAGGAAAACTAAGCATTACCTTCTATAAATGAATCTTGTGATTTCATGTGATGTATAATTATTTGATTAGAAATTAAACTGTTATTGTTGATAAAAATAGCTGTTCGATTCAATCTTTTTGCAATGCACTGATTCAAAAATAAACTCTGACCTGATAGTGGAACCCCAATGATTAGTAGTGATTAATGAATAAATTTTGCTATGACTGCAAATCTTGGCTAAAATAGGATATAAGTGACTAATTGATCTACTAGGGTATAAAAACTTTCTTTTGCCTATAAGGGAATTTCAGAGGCACAGTCTTCAATCAAATAAATATCTGGAGATCCCAGGCAAGAAAAATTATACTTATGGTAGAAGAATAAAGAAGAGAAATGATAGAAAACGAATATTAAGTTGAAGAAGCATTTAAGATACGAGAATATATATATAAAAACAAAACCTCACAGTATTACAATGGTGCAGTTGACGCAAGAAATGTCCCCGTTTACAATGGCGCAGCTTCGACAGGATAAGATCCACAAATAGATAAAGGATTAAAAAGGGGATCAGGATCAGTATTGCAAAAGATCAAATCTAAGTGCATTAACAAGTGTGTATATATGTGTGTGTGTGTGTGGTTAGTGATCAGAACTACTTGAAATTTTATATATAGATATTGTACAAAATTTCTTTTCAAAATAAATGTGGATAATTTAAATTCTGAAGCCATGAACACAATGGGCGATAAAGAGTTCTTTCGAACAATTAATCCCCAACTCATTATACCACAATTCTCAGGGGAAGATCATGATGATGTGTTATCATATTTTTAAATTTGTAGAAGAAATTAGGAACCTAGGAAACTGGTCGGATTTCCAGCTTCTGATCGTTGTGAGGAACAAATTAATTGGAAAGGCTAAAAACTACTAGTACTCTTCTCCAATATTGAGAGATACTTTAGCATATAACAAGTTCAAAGAAGCCCTAATATCCAAGTTCTCCACGGTCAGAAGTGTGGGTCCAAGCCTATGGAAGTTGCAAAGGTGCATGCAAGAAAAAAAGGAGTGCACCACAGACTACTATAACAGATTGCTAACTTTGGCAAACAGCCTTAGCATATCTGTTGAAGACAGGAGCCATCTAGATTGGGCAACATTTAACTAATTTAGACTAGGAGTAAGGGAAGAATTCCGTGAGACTGCATATAAAAAGAAATTAAACAATTTAGATGAGTGTTTCCTTGCTGTAAAAGAAAAAGAACAAAGAATGGGTGACTTTCATCCTGTATCTAGCACCAGTCAAATTCATGTCAAAAGTAAGGAATCTAACTCCAAGAAGGACGAACGGAAGGACAAAAAACCAGAAATTTTGAGAGGGGAGTGCAAAAGAACATTGAAAAAACTGAAGACAAAAACGGAGCGTTGTTCATAAATAAAATTGAAGATGAGAGAATGACCACCCCAAATATTAACGAATCCTTGACAAGGGAAGAAGTACAATTGATGATAAAACAAGAAGTAGAAAGATTACATCAGCCCCTAATAGAAAGACTTGATTTAATTGTTAAACAACTACACGAAGTAGTGAATAAAACAACTACAGAAACTCAGAGTTACAAACGAAAGGATAACAGGGGGGAAGGCAAGGGGGGAGCACCCCAATGCTATAACTGTAACAAAATAGGACATATAGCCAGGAACTGCTTCCAAAATAGAGGAAGATTATACAGGAACAACCAATTTGAAACTAATACGATGGGGGTAAGCCAACATCACACAAACTGGTCAAATAAATTTAGAGAAGAGAATCCATGTCAACACAACAAACTAATGATCATTATTCGTGGAGAAATAAAGGGGATACACTGTAATGTTCTGTTGGACACAGGATCACAAGTCTCAGTTGTGACAGAATCCCTGTTCAAGAGACTAAAGTCTAGAATCGATAACGGAGTCACAAAACTTCAGAAGCCAATCAGACTACATGCTATAGCGAATTCTACCATTTATGCTAACAGAAAACTAAAGATAAGCATGTGGTTGTCCAATTTTGATTTGAATGTCTTACCTGAGCTACTCATTCTCCCAGAGACATCTAGATGTGGGTCTCGAATAATACTAGGAACCGACTTCTTAAAAAGGCATGGGTTCTCGTGTAATTTCAGCACCCAGGAAGAAGTCTCCCTGATGGGGATGAAGCAAGCTACTCAGAGATTTCGAACTGATAGAGCCAGTGAGGGTAGAATGATAAACAACCACTATTATAGAGAAAATAACTTGAGGTGAGTGAGAATGTAAACGGAAAGGAAGAGAATGATCCCCCAGTAATTAGAGACACCCAACAAGATGATGTGAAAAAAAACTTTCACATTTCAAGTGTGGCAGTAAATCAGGAGAAGGATATAGAGCCCACAGAAGGTAATGATAAAGGCGCAATAGAAATAAACTTTATAGAGGAAAAAAAAAAAAAAAAGGAGAAATGACAGACGTCCTACATGTCCAGATCACATGCAGTTACGCACCCTACCAAAACTATGGAGAATTCAAAAGGCGAAAAAAGGTAATAGTAATGAGCGCACTAATTGTGAGGGATCTAAGATAAACAGAAGTTCCCATAACGATTCAAAGTGGATCAGGCACAGAAAACATGAGGCTAATGTACAATCACAGTGGCAGTTTAATTATGCCAACTTCCTTTGTTTTCTTTTCATGCTTAGAAGAATGATAAGTGGATTGTTAGGATGGAATTTAGCTATTGCTACAAAGGCTGCATCCTTACTAACTGATTGTGCAAGTCTTATGAATAAGTTTAACAGAAAAATAAGTAGGCACAAAACTTTGAAAGATAATAGGGAAATTAAATGAGAAAGGAGCACCGTATAAAAACATTGGGGGGGGGGGGGGGGGGATGACAAACCTGGGTATTGTCCACTCCAGAGAGAGAGAATAACACACAGCACACAGTTAACGTAAAGAAAAATTTTTATCATCCACATTCGTGTTCGAAAAAAATTTTTCATGAAGGATGGGCCTATCTAAAATTTCGATGTTGCTAAAATAAATTATCTAAAAACATTGACTTTTTACAGTAGGAATTCACCTGAATTTTCTTGTACAAATGTATATTTTATTCTCTTTATACATTAACTCGCTCATTGTTTAAGAAGGGATATAGTAGTATTGAAACCAGCATCGCCCGAAATTCGGCATGTCTTTTGAAGATTGTTTGCAAGACCCATTGCAGGTCACTATTGAAAGTGTGCGGAGCAAATCAAAAAGAAAGGCCTGTAGGCAAGATTAAAGCAGTAAAGGGTGGAAGTAAGATTTCTGAGAAACATACAGGGTTCTCCAAACTACTAGCAAGACTTGCACATGGATGCTAGGGGTCCCAAAAACTTAATCAAAGGTGCAGGGACTCTCGTGTATAAAAGGGTTAGTTCGAAGATGAGAGAGGCTTCCTTTTCTTCATTCTGAGTGATCCATCCAAGAGAGATCAAGGACGAGGTATCATATTTTCCAGTGGGGAAGACGGAGAGACCCTTCCAGTCACAGCCGAAGATATCCGGAGGCGAAAAGTTATGGAGAAATCTTGCCGTATTGGTCCTGATGTCAAGTAAGCACGCGACCTGACCTATGCAGAAATCCTTTGCCGGACAGTTCAAGACGCCGGAAAAAGCCTACCCTATATTTCGCCAGCTGCCACGACTATTCCTCGGTGCCTGGTGTCGCTTCGAGGAGAATTCCAAAACGCGAAACCGAGGAGAGAAACCCCACTCAAGTGTGGATAAGGAAAGAAGGATGGAGGACGCATACAAGATAGGAAGAGACCCATGTGACTATTTTTTTATAGTTTGTTTGTGATTTAAGAAAGGATTCCCAATCGAACTGCTAAGTTGTCTGGTTTAAGGAGATAGTATTTAGAATGTTAATATTCCTCGAAAATGTGTATAATCGCAAATGAGTGAAGCATGAGCGCAGTTAATTTCCCTGGGAGAAAATATTGAGTTATTGAAATTTCTTTGATTGATTATATGTGTACTTATGATTGAATTTTTTGATAGAGTATGTTCCTGATGTCATACCATTGGAATGTTTGAAACTCAATGAGGTGGATTGTATAAATATTATTGCCTAGGTTATGATTAAGTACTTGAAAGGAATGAGATTCTGAGAGATATATTTGTATACATGTATGTTGTATTTTGATAGCCACTAAATTGGGAATGTTAAGCGCACCTAACGAATTCATGTTATGTGTATAACTTCCTGATAGTTTTAATATAAAGTATGCTGTTTGAAAGTCTAAGTAAGTGCGGGAGAGATCAATAGAAACCAAAGTTGAGTGATTGAGGGAAATTAAGCATTACCTTCTATAAATGAATCTTGTGATTTCATGTGATGTATAATTATTTGATTAGAAATTAAACTAAGTTAAGGGGATAAAAATCCCTTATTGTTTTTCAGCCAGTAAATGAAACTAAGATCGAACACTACGATCTGTAACGTTTCATGCCGACGAACTGTCAGCGTATCCAAGCGTAAGTGACCACTTGGTAGTGCCACACCACGGCAACTCGTTGCAAAGGTGAAGCAAGCTTCCTCACTGTTCTTGATATTTTCTCATAATGTAAAACACAGCTCTTAAGAGATGTGGTCCTGTTTTACATTACGAGGAGAGGTCACTACCCAGACCGGTTTCAACCTTTTTTGAGGTCTCATCAGTGAGTAGCTAGACCTACTTAATATCAGAGTTTAAGTGAAGAAAACTTACATACTCTTGCTATACGATTGACCGAAAGGTGTGTCACTATATTACATTATATCAACCTCGCCAGAAAAAAATAGCCTTTTGGCTTTTCATCGTAGTTATACTATGTTATAATGTAATATAGTGACACACCTTTCGGTCAATCGTATAGCAAGAGTATGTAAGTTTTCTTCACTTAAACTCTGATATTAAGTAGGTCTAGCTACTCACTGATGAGACCTCAAAAAAGGTTGAAACCGGTCTGGGTAGTGACCTCTCCTCATAATGTAAAACAGGACCACATCTCTTAAGAGCTGTGTTTTACATTATGAGAAAATATCAAGAACAGTGAGGAAGCTTGCTTCACCTTTGCAATGAGTTGCCGTGGTGTGGCACTACCAAGTGGTCACTTACGCTTGGATACACTGACAGTTTGTCGGCATGAAACGTTACAGATCGTAGTGTTCGATCTTAGTTTCGCTTACTGGCTGAAAAACAATAAGGGATTTTTATCCCCTTAACTTATATCAACCTCGCCAGAAAAAAAATAGCCTTTTGGCTTTTCATCGTAGAAATTAAACTGTTATTGTTGATAAAAATAGCTGTTCGATTCAATCTTTTTGCAATGCACTGATTCAAAAATAAACTCTGACCTGATAGCGGAACCCCAATGATTAGTAGTGATTAATGAGTAAATTTTGCCATGACTGCAAATCTTGGCTAAAATAGGATATAAGTGATTAATTGATCTACTAGGGTATAAAAACTTTCTTTTGCCTATAAGGGAATTTCAGAGGCACAGTCTTCAATCAAATAAATATCTAGAGATCTCAGGCAAGAAAAATTATACTTATGGTAGAACAATAAAGAAGGGAAATGATAGAAAATGAATATTAAGTTGAAGAAACATTTAAGATATGAGAATATATATATATAGAAACAAAACCTCACAGTATTACAATGGCACAGTCAACGTAAGAAACCCCCCCCCCCTGTTTACAGTACCATTGTTTTAATGGATAAAAAGTCTACTAGCAGTAGGTAGTAATTCACTTACAGTGAATAACACCTGTCATTAATCTTCAAATCTTATCGGCAATTGTGCTAATGACAATATTTCATTCATGCTCCTCATTTGGCAAACCTTGCGATGCTTATATATTCAAAGCTTCTAGAGCACCTAAGTTGTTTTGCAACCAAAATGAAATCTTTTCTCCTCATACAAAAAGCTCTTCTTCCTCACCTAGGGCAATATCCCAAACCTCAGAAAAACAATGGATATCTCTTCTAGGATATATTAACCCAGAATTGTTCCAAAGCACAAATAGTTCATGTACACTAGTGTACACAACCTACAGCAAACGCTATTTTTGAAGATTACAACTGCAAAATTCAGACGAATCAGCTTGTGGCAATTTGTATAACTGACGATTTCAAGTAGAAAGCAGGTACACATTTATATTGGGTGCAAAGGGGGGTAACATGGCGCCACTCAATAAGATAAGCTGCACTAGATGAACTGTGTTTGAGGAAAGTTCTTTTTGAGAAGAAATAAAGTTGCACACTTGGATGTCTTGTAATGTCTCAAAGACATCTCGATCAAAGCTTCTCAAACTGCTGGTTGCCATCCCATGTGAGGTTGAATAACTGAATGTGGGGATCATGAAAAATTTGGCAACAGTAAAAAGTTTCTGAACACTCAACGACCAAAAATTAATTCAAAATCAAACGCATACTGAATCCGAGGTGTTTTTGCAGTGCTCACCAGTGTTGTATCACGCGACTTCACTGCAGCCTTGGTTCTGCACACAACATGTGCACCTAATGCAACGCCAACGAACACTGCCAGAAACACCTCGGCTCAGATTCGAGACTATTGTATGCTATGAATTGCAGTGTTTTTACTGTATATACAAAGTTTTCTGCTCTTACAAAAAAATTATGGAAAATAAAGACTTAATATTTTCCTACCGTCTCACAACTGAAAAATATTTTTTCGGTTATGGATAAGTGGCTAGATTTAGACAGAAGAGGTAAAAATACTGCTGACAACATGGCAAAGTCTTCACTATCGGGTTGTAGTACACCTAAATTGACAAGAAAATATGTCGAATCATTTCTGCGATATGGATTTACTTCTAATAATCACGATGGCATGGAAAAACCTTTTTCGCTTAATTTGTAATGAAGTTTTGGCTGTGGAGAACATGAAACCAGCCAAACTAAAATAACATCTTAATACCAAGCATGCAATGTACTGAAATAAACCAAAGGAATATTTTGAACTACTTTTAAAATCTTCAATTAAAGAAAAACAATGTTTTGAGAAATTTGTTACTGTCAACGAAAAGTATTTACTTGCAAAAACTAAAAAGCAAAACAAGAGGAGAAGATCTCATGTTACCTACTGCTATTAAAATGTCAGAATTATTTATGGAAGAAAGTATGGGGATGAAATTTGTAAAATTACTTTATCGAATGATACTGTCTCCAAAATAATTTCTGAAATTAGTAATGATCAATTCCAGCAGCTTATTACTAGGCTTAAGGGCAGCCCAAAGTTTGCAATTCAGTTAGATGAAACAACTGATATTTCTAACATGGCACAGTTGTTACTTTATATAAGATATGTTTATGAAGGAAGCATACATGAGGAATTATTGTTTTGTCGCCCCATTGGAAGGGCACACAAGAGGCGAAGATATATATATACCTTAAAGTCGATGAATGTTTCACAAATGAATATTTACAATGGAAAAATTGCGTTACAGTCAGTACAGATGGTGCTGGAGCAATGATGGGCGAGAATGTTGGATTTGTAGCAAAAGTTAAAGCAGGTTGCAATGAGCATATCACTTTTACTCACTGCACGATCCATCAGGAGGCACTCGTAGCCAAAAAAATATCACTAGAGTTAGATGTTGTGCTTTGGGATACTATCAAAATCATTAACTTCATTAAACCTATGCCCTTAACAGTCATTTATTTTCAAGCCTTTCCAAAGACATGGACTCCGATTACAAAAGCTTATTACTACATCCAGAGGTAAGGTGGCTCTCAAGAGGGCAAAGTTTAAACAGATTATTGAAATTGAAAGATGAAATTGTTATATTTTTGACTGAGCAGAAATCTGATTTTGTTAATTTTTTTCATAATGACTTATGGCTTTCAAAACTATTTATTTGTCAGATATTTTCTAAAAACTCAATGATTTAAACATGTTGCTTGAAGGAAAAAATTGTAACATATTTATGTTAAAAGATAAAATTGAAAGTTTTGCTAAAAAAGTTAACATATGGAAGAATAGGGTGGAAAATGGTTCTTTAGAAATGTTTACAGCTACAGATGATTTTATAATTGAAAATAACCTTCCCAAAGGATTTAATTGTAAGAGTAATAATTGATCATCTGAAGTGCCTAGAGACACAGTTTCCAAAATACTTCCCTTCAAATTTTGATTCTAAAAAACTAAGTTGGGTTCATAAACCATACTAAATTGAAATCAAAAACTCAGTCATCTGCCGTTAAAAGTTCAAGAAGAATTTGCCGATTTATCAAGCAACACGGGTTTAAAACTCGAGTTTCCCAAAAGATATTTAAATGAATTTTTTTGGCTTGGGATTAGGACAGAATTTCCAGCAATTTCTGAAATGGCCCTAAACATACTTCTGCCATTTTGTACTACGCATTTATGCAAAGTGGTGTTCTCAGCATTGGCGATTATAAAATCAAAATATCGATCACTGTGAAAAACGTTGAAGATGCTGTACATTCTGCAGTTCAAATATTCAGCCAAGATTTAATTCTTTATGTAAAAATAAACAAGCACATCCATCTCATTAGCATGCAAATTTGCTTTCGTCTTTAATAAATGGTAAAATTATGTATACGAAAGAATTATTTTAAAATAAATTTCTTTATATTTATTTATTATCAGTAAATGTTTGATTTGTATACCTAGTTTATATACCTATATACCTGGAGGCACGTAAAAATTTCTTGGGTGAAAAGGGGTTGCAAGTGGAAAAAGTTTATGAAGCCCTGATCTAAATGATTTCACACAGAAAAGAATTAATGGAAAGCTTGAAGAAGGCCACAGAATTACTGATATTGCCAGAGAGTTTGGAATCTCACATAGCATTGTATTTGGGCTGGCTCTGCGCAGCATTTGGAACCAATGCAATGTGTTCCAGACATTTGCTAAGAGGTCACCCTCGCTCTACCATGGAGCATGAAGACATTTTTGGTTATAACAGCAAAATGTAATTGACACACTCCATCAGAATGGAGACTTACAAGACAGCTTGCAAGTCTCCATTCAAGCACAGGTATGCAGATAACTCAACAAAACTGTTTCAAGGCATCTGCAACGAGTAAGCCAAGAGCCTGTAATCTGCATCCCTTTATCCACAGCTCATCACAGATCACATTTTCAGTGGTGTTGTATCTGCAAAAATGGGACAAGATACCAATGGGTTGATGTACTCTTTACAGATGAGTTGTTTTAGTCTTTCCTCCGATTCTAGACGACACTTGATCTGGCACACAAGAGTGGTACTGCATACCATCTCAAGAATGTTCTTGAAAGAGATAAATAGGACTGTGCTGGAATCATGGTGTAGGGAGGTTATACTTAATGGATGCATTGAGTTACAAGTGCTGGAAAAAGGGACTAACTGGTGAGTGATATTGCAATGATGTTCTTCAATATAATGTTCAATTGTTCTGTGGTGCTGTAAGCAAGAATTTATTTTTATGGATGACAATGCCACACCAGACAAACCCACAGAACATGTTGGGATGCAATAGGGAGACACACTGCTGCTCGAAATTCCCCTTCAGAAAACGAACGAGGCTGGCCCACTCCTCCTTGCTCTGAAAGAAGGGTGGGTCAGTTTTCCTCAACGTGAGAACTGCATCGCAGTTTGGGGCGGACACATTCCATACTGAAATGTCTTTACATAGTTTCTGTAAGCACTTGTCCATTAATTCCTTAACTACATCCTTAGGAAATTTGTAACTGCAATTTAATTTGTACAAAATGACACATTTTTTGTGTAATATAATTGATTAGTATGCTGGTAATAAATTTATGTCCATATTTGGCTGTGGTCATGAAAATGGTTTTTCATATACAAGTAAAATGTAATTCATCCTTAGCTTTTGAGCTAACTTAAAGAAAAAAAGTTTGCTTTCACTTCTGCTTCACTCACTCTTCTGTGAAAAACTGCTCACTTTATACAATCCTAAATCTGCCTTATCCCTAAAATACAACTCATATTTGAAGTATATATTTATATATACTTCAAATACATGACTATGACAAAAAAAAAACTCCTGTGATAGAATGAATTTTTTGTGTTGGGCAGGTACATTGCTGGATAGATGTTCCTGTATGTATAGCCAGTGGAATGACAACATAATTTCCACCTTCACATCAGTTGTAAGCTAGACTTCTTCTTATGCAGCTTTTCCCACTTAAGTAGGGTCACTTGCAATGTACAACTAAAAGGTTCTTCATACCTCCCCAAGGGAGGTACACTTCACAATTTGGGTACCCCTGATATAGACTATATTCAATTCAGATTAGCGCTATAAGCTAAGATTAAGTTGTAAGCTAGACTAAAAAGTAAAAACACAGTATGTTCATTTTCTGTTTCTGGTATTCTTGTTCTGCAAATAGGATTTCAAAATAGGAGAAGAATCTGACTCAAGATGGATATGTACTTTGCATGATAATGCAAGGCTGCAGATTAGAGACTAATGTAGAAAGGGTTTTTCACTTGGTTACAAAGTAAATTATACTTTCCAAGAAATTATATTCTTGTTTAATCCTTTACTTGAGTGTGAGCAAACAAAGTTTGTGCATTTCTTGGCAATTTTAACACAAGCCTACATATTTCACATCTGATTCTTCCGAAGTATTTGATCTTATAGAAAGGTATGGATGTCAAGTAATTCCTCATCCCTACACATGGACCTTTCAGACTTTAATCTGTTCTGAAGTTAAAAGAACCACTCTGCAGGAAATGCTTCGCTACCACTGACTGTTGAAGTACCCCAACTTATCAAACACATCAGCAAAGGACTGCTGACAGAATGCAACCCAATGTTGGGCAGCAGTGAAAGAAGAATAGATATTATACTGAAAGCCTGTAAATGTATTTTGTTAAATAAATGTTTGGTTTCACAACAAGAATACAGTGTTCAGAACTTTGTAAAACCATAGACACTTCATTTTAATTTACTTAAAAATACAATATTTGAATCTATACAGTGAATTGTTAAAAACTCATTAATAATATTCTATTAAATTGTACAAGTTTTCTGCAATAATAAAATATTTGACTGATGTTCAATTCTATATAAATATTTTTCTAAAAAACCAGTAACAATTTCAGATTTTAAGATTTCATTCCTATATCTTGTCTAAATTTGATATTTTACTGTTGGAATTTGATTAGAAGACAAGAATGACTTTGCAAATTATGCTTTGTATTGAAAATGCATAAAAACACTGATGAAATTTAAAAAATAAATAAAATTCTGAAGGGCCCACAATATTATTTAGTGATGAAAATAAATCAGCTGAAATACAAAATTACTCCTTATGTTAAAAAAAAAAAAATAATAATAAAAAGAAATAAAACAATTTATATAATTATTTTTCAAAAATAAAATAAAATGTGCAAAAAAAAAAGTTAATATCAATCAAATAAAATTAGCTGGAATAGGTGAATGATGCCATCACTTGACTACCAACAGACTGCAATTTTGAATCCCACAATGGCAAGGATATTTGTGAAAGCCCTTTAGGTGATACATCATTTTGCTACCAGTATAAGATCATTATCTTGTTTACCAAAGGCCTGAAATAGCTTGAACAGTGACCATGTTTAGTTCCTAAGCAAGTGCTGACCATAGGATTTGTTATAGTAAATTTCCTTTAGAACACATGCTTGTGTGGATTTGGTCAGAACTTTTCAGTAGTTTGTTACACTGAGTGGTTTTTATAATGATGCTTGCTATGGTTTTTTCCATATGTCATGGGTAGGATTAACATAAAAAAAAAAGCTCTACAGTTGGCAATAAAAAAAAAACTACTTTTTTTTTTTTTTGCTAAACACTTCTCCACTCTTAAGTAGCAATGTATAGTTGTCCTACTTTCTCAAAAGCTTTTTTTTTAAGTTATCAAATTCCTGCTATGTAAAAAATTAAGTTTGATATTATCTCAAAAGTCATATTGGAATTACAGACACGTAAACTTATAAAAACAATACAAATGAAATGAGTTTGTATCGATAAAAGACTCAAAGTTTACAAGACTACAAGAAATTACTATATGAATGTATATGCATCAATAATCAGACCCTTTTTGAAAATGATAATGTAAGAATGCCATGAGCCTAAAAAGAATTTTTAATTATGATTTGCCCATTCCTGTTAAATTCAAAACCTCGAGTTTAACTGAATCAGTGAAAAACATTTTACACATAAGAATAATGAAATGAATTCTAGTTACCTGAGTTGTTGTATACAAATGAGTATAACCCATTCTGTTGTAGTCTACTTTAAACTGGTAAACTCCATAAACATCAGGAAGTTTAAATTCAGCCATATATTTGCTACCTAGAAGATAAACTTTAATTCAATATATAAATAATATGCATATTATTATATGTTCAGATAACATATTAGATAACTACCTCTGTTCAAATCCATTATTTGGTTATTTATATGTGCTAACCTCAAGTAATTCAACATCCAAATAACTAAGTAGTTGAGTAATGAAAAAAACTAAGTATCCAAGAGTAATATAAGTGATGAGATAAACTGTACAAAACTTCAAACTCAAAAAAACAAAGTTTTTCCCCTCATTAAAAAAAGAGGCAACTATGCTGCTACAACCCATATTAAATGGCCTCATTAGCAACCTGCACACAGAACGTCAAGGGCAAAATGTACTTGTTTACAAAATAGATGATTTAACATAAATCTAACACATCTAATAATAGCATTTAACACTATTTATTACTCATTGTGACTGTATATTCTCAATTAACTACTCATATTGGTAAATAACTGACTAGTTTTATTGATCACCTAAACCTACAATTACATTGCTATGTCCAGGATTACCTGGACTTCAGTTAACTGAAGGTTTGATTACTTGTGGATCAAACAATTAAGAGTTCACAGTATAAGAAACCTCAAGTTTTTTTAAATAAAAAAAAAAGTGAAACAGCAGAGTATCGTCATTTTTTTGGTGGTTGTCTTGTCCTTTAAAGAATCTTAAATGTTTCCATGTGCTCCTTGAACTGCTTTGGCTATGTCAATGATTTTGTTTGTACAGAGCTGTTGTTCAGGATTAGGATCTATTTCTTGCAAGGCTGCTGTAATTGCTGGACAGGTAAAGATGTGAGTGGGTGTCAGTTCAGTATTGGGGCAGTTGCTGCAGTTTTTATATATTCTGGTATCATCTGTATTGATCTTCATTCCTCTATAATGTCCTGTTCATAGTTTTGCTATCGTGATGGAGGTCTTTCTGTCAGCATTGATTTCGGGAATTTGTTGTTGTATCACTGATTTCAGCGGAATTAATTTAGCTTTTGCTAGTGCGTTAGCAACAGCAAGAGTTATCATGCTAGTTTCTTGGTTGAGTTCTCTGGCCTCTTTTGCTAATTTATCAGCTGCTTCATTGTAATCAATGCCTACATGAGCAGGAATCCATTGTAAAATGCAACTTTTTCCTAAGCACATTAGTTGATTTAAGAATTTATGGGTGTCTTGTGTGAGCTTGGTATTGCCATTTTATTGCCTCCATAGCTGATCTTGAGTCACTGTAAATTATAATTCCCTCAGATTGTTGAGATGATGATAATTTTAAGTAGGCTTCGAGTGCTTTATTTATTGCATAAAGTTCGCTGGTAAAATTGGAAGCGATTCTCCCAGATCCAACTTTTATTGAAAGTTTTTCGCCTTTCGGGAGTAGAAGGAGAACACCAGTGCCCCCATTAATCATATTGGTGTGTCTGACAATCCATCAGTATAAAAAATAACCTGTTTGGAGGATGAAAGAAGGTTAATAGTATTTAGGCCTTTTTCTATGAGCATTTCTTTTGATTCTTTTTTTTGTACAGAGTTTGGTAAGGTTTAGATTTATGGAGGTATTTGAAGGTAAAGGACTGGAAAATAGGGGTTCTTTGTTTATGTGGACAATTAGCTGATCAAGATCTATTTTCTTCCTGATAGTGTCATCATATTGTAAAGTTGATGATCTGTGAAGTCTGCATTTTTGATTCCAATATTCATAAGTTTTTAGGGAGATATGATCGTTTTGATAGCTTCTGATATTATTTATGAATTTTATGGTGGCAAATTTTCGTCTGTCCTCCAGCAAGTCAAGCCCACATTCCTGTTGGGCTCTTAGTGGATGAGACTGCACCAATGATAATCTTGGATGCTTTTGCTTGTATTTTGTCTAATTTTTCCTTTACCGATGAGGCTGAAGGTAACCAGATAGGTGCTGCATATTCCATTATTGGCCTTTTCAGTATATTTCATTTTTTTTAGAGTTCTGTTAGAAGTTTTAGAGATGTATTGTGCAAAACGTAATTCCTGACCAAAGTATTTTGGATTTGTGACTTTTTCAATTAGCTTGTTGTTGATCATGACTTTGGGTTTTCACTATATAATTTAAGGAAATTACAACGTACTAGGATATACATTAAAATAAATTTTAATATATTTCAATATTTCGGCAACATCACCTTGCCATTTTCAAGAACTTAAGTACAAGACACGTGCACGCAGGCACAACAAAACAGTAAGTAAGGAAGAAGTAGGAAGCTATTATTTCTCCTAAAGTCCTGATTGTGCCCTCTAGCGGGCAATGTTGGTATTCTTGGGCGATTGGGCTGAAGGTCTTCTGATGTAGGTTTCCCAAATTTGAGGAAGTCTCATGCAGCCAAATTTGTTGAGGTGTGGATCGTTTCTTAGGGCTGAAGCTGATTCCATGAAAAGCCTTTCATATCTGTATTTGCTATGGTGTATTATCCTGGCTTTCTTCCACTGTATTCTATGGCAGGTATCCAGCGCATGGTCAGCAAGACCAGGGTGGCTGTATTGGTGAAAACGGATGTAGTCCTTGTGTTCTGAAATTCTGATATTTGCTGTCCTGCCTGTTTGGCCAAAGTAGGACAGCTTACAGCTGCAAGGGTCCTGGTATACACCAGGTAGGTCTGGGGGGGGGGGGGGGGAGGTTGGTCTTTAGTAGAGCAGATAAGGGATGCCAATTTTTTATATGGTCTGTAACAAGAAGTTATGTTTTTTTAAGATTTTTGTGATTTTTTCCGAGGTGCCTCGGATGTAGGGTATGGTGATGGATTTAGAGTAATCCTTGTTGTGAGGGGGGGGGGGAAGGTTGTGGTTTACTGGTTTCAATATTTTTTTGATTTTTGGGGGGGAGGGGGGATAGCCATTGGCTGAGAAAGTGTTGCGAATGTGGTTTAGTTCTGTGGTTAGGGCATTGTCATTCGAGCAGATAAGTTTAGCCCTGTTGTGTAGTGTCTTAATGACTCCATATTGTTGTGAGGAGGGGTGGTGGGATTGTTGGTGAATGTATCTGCCTGTATGGGTGGGTTTTCTATATACTGAGAAAACCAAGGTTCCATCAGGCTGGCGGGTGACTAGTGTGTCTAAGAAAGGAATGCAGTTGTTTTTTGCCTCTTCCAGGGTGAATTTGATTCTGGGGTGTTGGTTGTTTAAGTGTGTTAAGAAGGAAAGGAGTGCATCGGAGCCATGTGGCCAAATAGCGAATACATCATCTACATAGCGAAGCCAAATGGTTGGTTTTTGTGGGGCAGAGTTTAAGGCTTTCTCTTCAAAAGTCTCCATATAAAAGTTGGCCAAGGGTGGGGAGAGTGGAGAACCCATGGCTGTCCCCTCTATTTGTTTGTAGAATTTTCCTTGCCAAACAAAATAGCCTGAGTTCATTGTGAACTGAAATAGGGCTGTGATATCGGGAGGAAATTTAGCTTGGATTAGCTCTAAGGATTCTTTGAGTGGGACATTTGTGAATAAGGAGGAGACATCAAAACTGACCATTATGTCAGTGTATTTGAGTGTAAGGTTTTCTATGCTGGCTTTGAAGTGGGCTGAGTTTTTTTTTTTATGTATGAAGGTGTGTTGCCAGTATAGTGTGAGAGTTTTGGCCAAATGTTTAGCTAGTTTGTATGTGGGGGAATCAATGCCATCCACTATGGGACATAATGGCACATTTTCCTTGTGAATTTTTGGGAGTCCATAAATACGGGGGAGGGGGGGGGTATGGAGTTATATGGTTTTAATTTGTTAGTGATTTCCACAGGCCAAGAAGTGACCTTCTTAAGGAGCCTGTGGAGTTTTCTAATTTGTGAGTTGGTGGGATTGTGCTCGATAGGGAGGTAAGTGGCCCGATCTAACAATAGAGATTTCAGCTTACCTGTGTAATCTTTTTGGTTAAGCAATACTGTGGCATTCCCTTTGTCAGCTTTGGTGATTATTATTTTCTTTAATTCTAACAGAGATTTAATTTCTTTACTGGGCATGTTGGTTTTAGGTGGTTTAGCTTTGGTCAGAACACAAGCTACATCCAGTCTGATATCGTTGGCGATGTGGCTTGGAAGGTGTCGAATCCCGCGTTCAATTCATATCATGATATCCTCAGCAGGTATTCTTCTGGGCGCAATGGTGAAGTTGTGGCCACGTGCGAGGGCGTCGAGTGCTTCAGGTTTCACACTAAGTGACGACAGGTTAACTACCGTTTCGGTAGGAAGTTGCGGTTTCAAGATCGCGTCCTTTTTTAAATTTTCAAATTTTTTGATGTGTCGATCTCGTACTTTTTTAAATTCTTTCTCCGCTGCGCTTTCTCCTCACTTACTGTTTTGTTGTGCCTGCGTGCACGTGTCTTGTACTTAAGTTCTTGAAAATGGCAACGTGACGTTGCCGAAATATTGAAATATATTAAAATTTATTTTAATGTATATCCTAGTACATTGTAATTTCCTTAAATTATATAGTGAAAATGCATAACCAACGTCTAAGCCTTTCCACGAGAATCATGACTTTGGGATTGTAGGAATGTCTATTTTTCCTGTCTGTACTAAAGGTGCTTAGTTTTGTTTTGTCTGGGTTGATTTTGAGTTTAAGTTCATCTGACCATTTTTCTAATCCTCTCATGGATTTATTTAGAATCTCCTCTGATTCTTTGATTTTAGCACTAGTGTGCCAGATGGCTATATCATCTGCATAGCAAGCTACTTTTGTGTCTTCTGTAAGGTAGGGATGAATATTACTGACATATAAAAGGAATAGTAAGGGACTGTGTACTGAGCCCTGGGGAACATCAGTCATTTTTTGGTGTACTATATATAATACAATACAATAAATATTTCATAACAAATTTGTGATCAACTTTTTTATCCAAATATTTTATAATCAGCTCATAAATTACTTACCCTCTTTGTACTCCATGTTATTTCCTCCAGTTATTATCTCTGCAACTTTCCAGCTTATGCATGTCACAAAAATTATATAGAATTCTATATAATTTTTGTTACATATGTAAATTGTGAAAGTTATTAATTTATTTGTAATAAATTTGTCTTAAAGTGAAAAGTGATCATCCTGACAATCTCTATTTGGCCTGAATCCAGCTTGCTCTTCACCAAGCTTCCTTCCACAATTGTTCTTAGCTGTTTCTCAAGTACACTTCCATAAATTTTACAGTAACACTCAGTAAGGAAATATCTGTGTAATCACAAATTCAGTTTTATTTCCCTTTTTATAGATGGGGTATTATGAGAGTTCTGCTCCAATCATTCAGAATTCAACCCTCTGACCAGGCCTTCTGAATTATATAATGCAGCCACTGTAAAACTTTTATACCTCCATATATGAGCATTTCTAGTCTAATTTCTGTAGCAAAGAGTGCAAATACAACTCAAAAGATAATTGCAATGCAAAGATAAGGATGTAATTTTGCCTCTTTAGAAGGCCTTGATTAAGACCTCGCTTGGACTATTGTATGCAGGTCTGGTTTCCATTGCGATTCTGTGGAGAGAGAGGGGGAGGAGGAGAGAGTAGGTATGCAAAGGTGAGTGTTAAAGTGATATCTGGATTGGGGAAATACTGATTATGAAGACAGATTGAGAATTTGTAGACTGCAGACACTAGCAAACAGGAGGAAGAGGGGTGATATGATTGAAAGGGTCATACAGGATTTGAGTTGATGGAATTTTTCATTTTATGGAAGGTGTGAAAAGGACAAAAGGGCATCCTTGGAAGCTGAGAATTAATGCAACTAAGAAGGGGGTGAGAGCTATATTTTTCTCTCATAGGGTGGTGTGTGATTGAAATGGACTGCCATTAGATGTTGTACATGCAAGCGGTGGGAATGAATTCAAGAAAAGTATGATAGCTGGTGCATGTAGTACGTGGCCTCCCTTAACTCCCCAAACCGGCCACGATGTCTATAGACGTCCAGCTAAATCAGGATACGAAGCTCTATAATCCATTGAATAACATGGATAAGAAGTGCAATTTGGTGTCACTATTTCATCCACATTTGCCGGTATGGAGGTTAAGGAGTCCTTGACTCCCTGGAGGTCTTAATAATAATATTTTCATCTATTCCAGCTGCCTTTCCATGTGTCAGGTTTTTGATGACTTTTTCTACTTCAAGTATGGATATGTATTCTTGACTGAATTCCTGTTGGGAGTTTCTACTATTGTGCTGACACTGCTCGTTTTATTTAACAGTCTTCCGAAGTAATTACTCCAGACATCTAGAATATCTTTATCTTCAGTTTTCATGTCACCTTTATCATCTCTGATTTTTTTTTTTTCCCCTCCATTTCTAAGTTTTTTCAAGAATATTTTACCACCTTCCTGATATTTATTTTTTATGTTCTTATCAAAGTCTTCCCATGACTTTTGTTTAGCTAGTTTTACATAGTGCTTCACTTTCCTATATTTTTCTCTGTATTCTCTACGAACAAGCTGTCTAACTTGCCAGGAACTTTCCTTGACTGCCTCTTTAACTTCCTGAGTCCACACTATGGAGTTCTGATTTTCTGTCCTTACAAACAACCTAACCACATACCTCTCTGGCTGAATCAATGAATGTTTTCTTCAGGGTTATTTGCCACTAAAACTTCAGTTTGGTTATTGTTTTCAAACTCTTTCATTTTTTCTTCAATGATGTTGAAGAAAAAATGTGTATTTGTTATATATGTGTTTGTGTATTTGAGTCTACAGTTCACCTCTGAAAGCTGCTCAACCTTGAAATGAATTTTGTCTTCTTATGTAACCTGAAAGAAAAGATATTTTCTAAAAAAAAAAAAAAAAAAATTATGAAAAAAATTTTAGGTGTTTTTCAGAACTTTCCATATACCTCTTCCCCCATATACTCTTGTGTCCTGAACCAGTAAGAAAACATCCCTATCAACTATAACATAGTTAATGAGACTGCTTATTTCTTATATCTTCTCTCCATGTGAATTTGTGCACATTTTTATGTTGGAACATGCCGTTAGTAATAACTAATCCATGTCCTAAACAGAAATCCAGCAAGCATCATTTTACATTTATTATTATAAATGTAAAATGATGCAATCATTTTACATTTATAATAATAATAATGGTAAATGGTCATGGTAAATATAATAATAATAATGGTAAATGGTCAAATTCCACATGACAGAATGTGGAATCAGAATCTCCTTATTTCTACAAGTCAGTATCCTCTGCATTATTCCCAGAATTCATTGTGTTGTCCTCACAATTTTGGCAATATGTCCTAAATTTTAGATCCTTATCCACCATCCCCCCCAAGATCTGTTATTTCCTCTACCTCCAACAGTATATCCCCACCAAGAGTAAATTCTACATCCCATCTTTGTTTTCCAAATTTTAAAACCTTATTACACTTTGAAACATAAATAACTTTATTTTGAAATACTTTCCAAATTCAAAAAACATAAAGTGCTTTACCTTTTTTATTAAGAGGTGTCCTGACAAATGGATCTATTCTCACAAATTCTAGCTGCAAGTCATTGGCATCAAATGGAATCCATTTGCCATCCTTTAAAATCTCCACTTCAATACTGTATATCTATTTTTAAAAAAAAATGAATTTTTATTATTCAGTATTTTTAATTAAATTGTCACCTATCTATGTTATTTAATGAGAGATTAAAGGATACTTAATATGAAGAATTTGCTGATTGCAGAGCATCATTATTCACATAGGATTCTATGATTGTCCAACTTATCCATATGTGCACTACCAATTTCTTACCAACATTGTTTTTTTTTTTTTTTTTTTTTCAAATTAGTTAATTATATCATCTCTACTATGATCACTTCCTACCTTTTCATCCTCTGAGATATTCATAATTGCATCATGCCATCTAAATCTTCTTCAAAAATGGAATGGGTATTTCCCATGCCAGTTTTGCTTCAAATCCATTTTGCAAATCTTTCATCTTCCTCATCTGTTTAAGTGACCATACTACAATAGAAGTTTTTTCACTTCGTTAAACTATAAATTAAAGATGCCAAGAAGTTATATTCTTGATTTAATCCTAGAATCCAAGAAGTTATTAGCCTCTATATTCAAGTCATCTGGTCTAGAAGATATTTCAAGTACAAACTTTGTTTGCTGGACAAAGGATTAAACCAAGAATATAATTTCTTGGCATCTAATTCATACAACAATAGATTGACATTGCTTCCACATTCTTAATCATTAAAATATCATGTTACTTCCTAATATCTTCAATTTTTAATATGGTTTGTATTTAAGCCATCACGTTCCCTCCTCTTATTTTCCTTAAAACTCTCATATCTGTACCCTCCAATCTAACTCCTTACATTAAAAACTGGTTTTAATTAGAACTAGCTCCTAAGCATAGCATCATCAAATTCCTGACATATACCCTCAAGGGGTGTAGTGTACAGGATATGATAGTACTACATGAAAAATTTACATCATTACCAACTTCCTATCTACAATTTTCTTCCATATCAGTCTGTTACTTGTCAAGACTCCAATATTATCATTAACAGATCTTATATTTCTGTTGTCTAAGGCACATTGAACTGTATCAATCCACCTATATCTTGGTCTTCCTCTGGGTCATTTTCCTAAAAACATGGCGGAGAAAACATGTTTTGCTAATCTTTCCTCGCCCATTCTGTTTAAGTGACCATACCACCTGAGATTAGCTATGCTAACGCATTCCTGGATGCCGACAATGTCAAGTTCTTTCCTAATATCCTCGTTTTTAATATGATATTGCCATTGATGCCATCTGTTCATGCCTCTAATCTTTCTCAGGACTCTCATATCTGCAGTCTCTAGTCTTTGGTCAAGTGTTTTACTTCTGACACAGCTCTCAGATCCATAAATTAAAACTGGTTTGAACACTGTCTTGTATACAGCTAATTTAGTGTTCTGACTAATTTCTCTCTTATTCCATATGAATTTATTCAATTAACTTCACCATACCAGCTTTGTTGATGTCTATTTCCATATTTAATTTACCATCTTCATTAAAAATCGTGCCTAAATAGCTGAAATGTTTTACTTGTTCCACAGGTTTCCCGTTCACAACACCGTTGACATTTTCAACAATTCTACCTATTTTCATGGTCTTTGTCTTTTTAATGCTGACCTTCATACCATATCTATTACAAGAGTTATTTAATTTAGTCAGAGAATCTTACAGACTTGTAGCGAATTTATTTAGAAGTATAACATCATCCACATAAAGCAAAGAGCTGACATTAACATCTCCAATTCTGATATCATGTTTAATACCACTTTCCTTCATAATGTGATCCATATCGATAATGAATAACAGAGGGGATAATGTATATCCTTGTCTCACACCAGATTTAACATTAAACCATCTTCCTGTACTTCCTTCAATTCTAACTGCTGACTTACAACTCAAATACTGACTAAGTATTGCTTGATATAATGCCCCATTGACACTATATAAGTGTAGCATATTGAATAGCTTCTCTCTTGGCACCTTCTCATATGCCTTTTCCAGATCGACAAAACTTAAATACAGATCTGTGTTATATTCCCATGATTTCTCAACTATTTGTTGTAAAGTGAAGATCTGATCCAGACAGCCTCTATTTGGCCTGAATCCAGCTTTTTCTTCACCAAGCCTTTCTTCCACAATTCTTCTCAACCGTTTCTCAAGTATACTTGCATAAATCTTACCAGGAACACTCAGCAGGGAAATACCTCTGTAATTCTCACATTCAGTTTTATTTCCCTTTTTATATATGGGTACTATTAGAGCTCTACCCCAATCATTGGGAATTCGTCCCTCTGTCCAGGCTTTCTGAACTATGAAGTTCAGTCACTGTAAGACTTTTATACCACCATACTTTAGCATTTCAGGTAGAATATCATCTACTCCTGCTGCCTTTCCACATTTCAAGCCTTTGATGGCTTTTTCTACTTCAAGTATGGATATGTATTCCTGACTATATGTCTGTTGAGTGTTTTTTTACCACTGTGCTATCACTGATTGTTTTATTTAGCAATTTTTCGAAGTAATTACTCCATACTTCAAGGATATCTTTTTCTCCTGTTTTCATGTCAACTTCATCATCTCTAACTTCTTTACAGTACTCTTTCCTCCATTTCTAACCTTCTTCAATAACCTCCAGAATATCTTACCACCTTCTTGATATTTATTTTCTATGTTCTTGCCAAAGTCCTCCCATGACTTTTGTTTAGCTAGTTTTACACAGAGTTTAGCTTTCTTACATTTGTCTCTGTATTCTCTAAGAGCAAAAGCTGACTTATTTGCCAGGAACTTTTGATATGCTTTCTTCTTTTCCTTCACTGCCTCTTTAACTTCCTGTGTCCACCATGGAGTTCTGATTTTTCTATCCTTGCAGACAACCTCATCACATGCCTCTCTGGTTGAATCAATCAGGGTTTTCTTCAAGGCTTGCCACTGAATCTCCAAGGTTTGGTTCCTGTTCTCAAACTCTTTCATTTTTTTTTCAATAATCTTTGTGTATTTTATTTAGTCTACAGTTCATATCTGAGAGCTGCTCAACTTTTATTCGCTTTAAAACTTTTTTACATGTTATTCTTTTCAATATGAAATTCAATTTTATCCTGCTCAAGACTAAATAGTGATTGCTTCCAATTTCAAATCCTCTGTACACTCTGGCGTCCTGCACAAGGGAGAAACATCACTATCAACAATAAAATAGTCAATGAGACTTTTCTTATTCCTTGCCTCTTCTCTCCATGTGAATTTGTGCACATTTTTATGTTGGAATATGGTGTTAGTAATAACCGGTTCATGTCCTGAGCAGAAATCCAACAGGTATTTGCCATTATTATTGGCTTTACTGTTTTCTCCAAATTTTCCCAAAATATTTTTGTATGTCTGGAAATTACTCTGCTATTTAGATCCCCCCAACAAGGACCAACTTTTCCCTTTTCATTGTGTCAGTTGCTTTTTCTAAAGCATCAAAAAATTTTTCTCCATTTCTACCTGAGTAGAACCTTCTGTGGGACCATAGGCACAAATAAGTCTCATTGTCCAGTTCCCCATTCTCATATTTGCCCACATCACTCTACTTGAGACTGCCTGCCATTCAAGAAGATTATTAGCTTCATATTTAGTGTTGAATAATATGGCTACTCCTTCTTTTTCTTGATTGTCATTGCCTGAATATAACATTTTGTATTTATTGTTCAGAAAGATCTCACCGTTTTTGTCTTTTTTTGTTTCAGTTGCCCCTATTATGTCGATCTGGTACTTATCTAATTCCTCAGCTAGCTCCACCTCTTCGCCATTCACGCTTCTTATGTTGATAATACCGATCTTTAACTCTGGTTATGTTGAGTTGGGGTGTTTTTTCAGATTTCTTCCAGTAGATGACTTTTCGCTGTTCGCCTCGGTTTCCTGGCTAAAACAACGGAGGCCCTGTTCAACTGGGTGACACCCCAGCCGGCATGAAGTTCTGTCATGCTGTACCATTATCTTCCATATTGGTCCAAGCCAATAAGAATGCAATTTGCTCGGCCAAATCCCAAATTGCCAGCCCATCCTCGTTCGTTCAATATCCAGGTAGATACCCAACAGTGTGCACCACGAGAAGGTGAAGATTGGACATTAGGTCACAAGCCCTGGTCGGTTCTCCACATTCCCTTAAAGGCTATGTGGAGGTCTCCTCTCAGTTATTTTATTTATTTCCATACATAAATATGCCATCTTCACTATACATGAAAAAATTCAACCATTCTATACATTTACAATTGAGAATATAGTTAACGCTTTAGATTGGATCATTTTCATCTTTTCAATCTTGATTTCCATACTAAATTTGTCCCAGCAGTAATTTAATATAACAAAAGCAGGGGTTGTTTAAGGATCAAAGCTAGATATCTGAGAGGAGACCCTTCTAGACTTTTAAGGAATACAGAGAACTAGCCAGGACTTCTTTACTTAATGTCCAATTCTCAATTTCTTGTGATACACTTCATTAGTAGGTATTTACCTGGATATACTGAATGAAGAAGAATGGACTGGCAGTTTGGAGGTTAGCTAACCAAATTGTATTCTTGATTGGTTTAAACTAAAAGACAATGATGAAACAAGATCAGGAATCATGCCAACTGAGGCGTTGTCCAGATAAACAAAGCCCCTTACTGTTTTTATGAAATGAATGAAAACCCTCCCACTGGTTTAGAACACAGACTAGTCATCACTAATGCCATGTTCCAACATAAAGATGTGCACAGACTTAGATGGAGAGAAGATATAAGGAATAAATGTCTGACTAAGTTATTGTGGATAGCAATATCTTCACATTGGTTCAGAACACAAGAGTACATAGAGAATGTGAAATAGGAAGTGATTGCCGATTAATTTTGAGCAGAATAAAATTAAATTCCATAATGAAAAGGAAAATATGTAAGGAATACAGAGAACTAGCCAGGACTTCTTTACCTAATGTCCAATTCTCAATTTCTTGTGATACACTTCATTAGTAGGTATTTACCTTATTTACCGAATCAAAGTTAGGCAGCATTCAGAGACAACCTACAAAATGAAGTATACAAATAATATTGGAAGAGAAATGAAGCAGTTTGAAAACAATAATCAAACCTTGGAGACACAGTGAATCTGAAGTAAACTGACTGATTCAACCAGAGAAAGAGGCATGGTAAAGTTGTATGCAAGGACAAAAAAATAAAATCTAAACACAAAAAAAAGTGAAAGGGTGCTGGAAAAGAAGAAAAGCTTATTGAAAATTACCAACAGGTTGACAGATGCCCTAAAAGAATACAGAGAAAAATGTAAGAAAGCAAGGCAGATTAGGTAAAGATAAGCAGATATATAAAGCCAACCTGATTGGCCAAGTGATTAGCATACCCCACTCGACAACCAATAAGTTGTTTGTTTGTTTGAATCCTACTGTGAGCATGGATGTTTGTAAAAGCCTGCTCTGGGTGAGCTTGAATAGCTTTGAGTTTATTTATAAGGCTTGTCTGTTGTTGTTGTTGTTTTTTTTTAAATATAAAGGAGGTGGCTAAATATACTGAAAAATCTTAAAAATGGAGCAAAGAATACTGGAAGAAGAGTCAGAGATAAAGATGACATGAAAACTGAAGTGACAAATCTGGTAGAAAATATTGAAGAGAAATACAATGAGTAGTACATATTAATACTTGAATAGAAAAAACCATCAAAAACCTAAAATGTGAGAAGGCAGCTAGAGTAGATATTCAACCAGAAATGCTCAAAAGTTTTTACAGTAGATACAATGCATAATTCAGAAAGCCTAGTCGAATTCCAGATGATTCAAGTACAGCTCTCATAGGACAACCATCTATAAAAAGAGAAACAGAACTGAATATGAGAATTATAGAGAAATTTACCTGATTGTTTCTGGTACTCAGGAAGTGGATTTAGAAAGTTAAAGAGGCAATAAAGGAAAAGAAGAAAGCATATCAAAAGTTCCTGGCATTAAGTCACCTTGTGCTCTCAGAGAATAGAGAGAAAAATGTAAGAAAGCAAAGCATTATGTAAAACTAGCTAAATAAGTCACAGAAAGACTTTGGTAAGAACATACAAAAATAAATAACAGAAAGGTGGCAAAATATTCTGGAAGCTATTGAAAAAGCTTAGAAATGGAGGAAAGAGTACTGTAAAAAGACATGCTCTCAACTCCAAACATAAGGGTTCTTTTGAAGAAGACTAGGGTCCTTGCTAGAATGTAGTGCTGCTTAACACTGCTCATCTAGCTAACTTTTTTTTTTTTTAACTACACATTGTTAGGACTTTAGTTATAATTATTATGCAGCTAATTTCACACTTTGTTTCTTCTGTTATATATGCTTGCAATTTCATTCCAATTTTTTTTTTCCATATTGAAACTGCCTATGATAGGTATAAATGAAAATTTTGTTTTTTCCCCCATGTAAGTAATCCATTTTTGTCTGAGATGACCATTTACAATTTCATACTATACTGTATATTTCAACTTCATAAAATCTCATTTTTATCTCCAATAATGTCTCTATGAAGAGAAAATATCAGTTGCTGTATAATCAACTCTGTTCCTCAGTAATGCATCACATAAACCCTCACCAGGTAGTCCTGTCATAGGCTTTTCTCGAGACTTCAGCTCTCCGAAGACCAATCACTCCAGCCAACACCACCCATCTATCTCATTGAAGGTCTTCCACTTCCTCTTTTTCCAATAGTTTTACCCTCTATTACTGTTTTGAAATCCTCCTTCCATGTACTGAAAGCATTAAATTATCAGCTGCACTCCTCTGTACTTCATTACCATTAAGCCTACAATATGACATCTTATTTTTTTTTTTTTTAATTTGCTATGATTCACAGCAGAGGATTTTGTTTAATGCAATATCCCATGCCAGCAAAATTTCTGATTATATTGTACCATCTGAGTACATGTTTTTATTTCAATCAAAACAAAATACACTAGTCTGCTAAGTCCAAATCACTAGCCCAACCCTATTTCTTCAGTATTCAAGTACAGTGGAACCTCTGTTCTCGAACACCTCTGTTCTTGAACAATTCAGTTACCAAACATATTTTCTGAACAAAAACGCCCCGGTTTCCGAACAGACAAATGGCAACCACGTGCTCTGAGTGCTGAGCTGTAAGGCAGGAAAGAGTCAGTTACGCGGCAGCCTTCATTCAGTGCAGACACCTGCTCAAATTTGCAGTGAGTTTTCAGATGATTCGAGTACAGCTCTCATAGCACAACCACCTATAAAAAGGGGAACAAAACTGAATATGAGAATTGTAGAGAAATTTACCTGATTGTTTCTGGTACTCAGGAAGTGGATTTAGAAAATTAGAGAGGCAATAAAGAAAAAGAAGAAAGCATATCAAAAGTTCCTGGCAAGTTAAGTCAGCTTGTGCTCTTAGAAAATAGAGAGAAAAATGTTCGATTTTCTTTGTGTTTTGTTTTCATAAATTATTATTAATTAAGCCACCATGGGGCCGCAGAAGAATAGTGATAGCAGCAAAGTGAAAAGAAAAGTTGTTAGAACCACCACGATAGAGATGAAAAAAGAAATCATATGCAAACACGAAAGTGGCGTTCGTGTCTCCGATCTTGCTATGCAGTTTGGTATGGCGAAATCAACGATCTGTATAATACTCAAAAATAAAGAGGCGATCAATTTTCGTCTATATTTTATCTATTTATTGTGTTTATTCTTTTTATGTAAGAATAAGATTTTATGCATTTTCATTATGTTTGTATACGATCTTATGCATGAAGTACTGTTGCAAAGGTTCAAATAAACAATCATCTGGGGTTCGGGAATGGATTAATCCATTTTACATTAATTCTTATGGGAAAATGGTTTCAGTTTTCGAACAATTTGGTTTCAGAACAGCCTTCGGGAACAAATTAAGTTCGACAACCGAGGTTCCACTGTATATATTTATTAACTGAGTGCACCACAGGAAAGTGAGAATCCTAGTGAATTCTCCATGCTCCTTATGTAAAGATCTCGTCAAAGTAGTACAGTTTTGATTAGTAGACAACTTCTAAACAAGTTATGCAAATGAAAATTACTCAACAAGATGTCTAAACAATCAGCCCAGAATACAGTTGTTCCGAGATTTTAATATATTAACACACACACACAAAACCCATTTCTTAGATATTCTTGATTTACAATTAAGCTATCAATGATAAGAAATATATGATAATTTCATGCATAAAATAAATATTCTGAGTTTAGGTGGGAAATATCTAAAGAAATAGCCTAGCTAATGCAATACACTTTTCTAACTGAACAGAAAAATTAAGGCATTTTATACCACTTCGTCCAAAATAGTGTAAGAGTCACATGGCCGGACATCTCCTTTTTTGTAATATCTTATGTTACTTGATCTAAGAACTCCTCTTTCTTTAAATACCCACTGAGCTAATGCGCTAGAAAGTACTTGATTGCCAGATTTCTCATACCTACATATGTGAAAGATTAAAAAAAGTCTAATGAAGCTCATCATAAACAGAATTTTAAATAACACAAAAAGTAATTGTACAATGCCGTTTCTTAATAAATTATTTACAATTTTATTTTTGAACATTATCTTAAAACAAATATACCCAAATTAATAGAATTTTCTGAACCCTTAGATTCATATTGCTCGAATTTTACACTAAGAAATGCGATCAGTAAGCTTGAATTTCTGGAGCTATACCTTATTCCATTTTACCTTATTCCAAAAGCTATACCCTTGATTTAATTCCTCAGACTTGTTTAAAATACTAGAAGAATTAAAATTAGAAAAAAAAGTTGTACAGCCTATAGATGTCATTTCTATTTCTGTTCTTATTCAAATACCATCTTGCAGGTATATTATTTTGATAGGTTAAGTCAAACAATTTATAACTTAACTTCAAATTATATAGTAGTTGTCATAAATTAACTATAAAAAAAAGTGAAAGAATGAAAGGAACGAAAAATAAAAATGAAATAAGAGGTGAATTACAAAATCAATATGATGATATTATTATTACCTAACACCTCCAGGGAGCCCAAAGACTCATCAAGGGAGGGGTACGTACTCTACAACTCTCCTTCTCCACCAATCCACCAACTGCAACTACTACTTTCATCACCCACACGAACGCCATTTACCTAGTAATTTCACAGACAATCACAAACTTCTATGCCAACAGCAGGATTTGAACTTGCAGCCTTTTGGCTGGAGAGCGGATACGCTAACCACTCGGCAAACCAGGCTGGCATTTGTGGCATGAAACAATATAAAACTAATAAATAATAAAAAGATTAAAATATTAAAAGATACCTTTGATCCATAATTTTAAATTGGTTTGAACATTGTTTTAGGTTGTTTTTTTTTTACCTTATTCCAAAAACTTATTCGACTAACTCCACACCATATCAGCTTTGCTCATTCTGTTACATATTTCCAAATTTAATTTGCCATTCAAAAAAATTGTGCCTAAAATAGCTGCAATATTTTACTTGTTCTGTAATTTGCCACTGAGAATACAGTTGATGTTTTTGCCATGTTGCTTCTGTGTATTCCTGTTTTTATAGATGGATACTATGATAGTTCTACTCCAATCATATAGAACTAACCTTCAGACAAGGTGTTTCAAATTTTGCAGTATAGCCACTGTAAAACTTTTATACCTACATATTTGAGAATTTCTGGAAATTTAAGACACTTTTATAAATCTGCATCTCAACTCACACTTTACTATTTACATCTTCAACTGACAAGAACCAACATTATTGCTTTTTTCTTTGAGTTGTCCTTAATGACAAAAATTTTCTGCTCCTTTAGTACCTTATCTAAAAACGTAAAGTATGGATAAGTAGTATTGTCCAATTTTCTGACAGTTTCACTTGTCAGTCCACTTGAAATTATATCTCATTCAATGAAAATCATGTCTAGTGCTCATTTATATATATCATCTCATTTTTTTCAGTTCCTTATTGCCTGAATATAACGTATGAATTATTATCAAGAGCTGATTTTGTTTTGTTTTATTTATTTATTTTCCAGCTCCAGTTGAAGTAAATTAGTTAATTACAACGTTCAAATATCTGACACTTCCAGGAAATCAAGGATGCATTGAGGGAAGCCATACATTACCCATACCAGCTATCATACATTCTCTTAAACTCATTCATGCTACATTTACTCACTATTTCAAACTGTTTCACTCTCACTATCTGTGCAAGAAAAATCTAGCTCTTATCCCTTTCTTAACCATATACAAACTTTCATGGATTTCTTCATGTTCTCTCCCCACCTTCCATATAATGAAATTTCCAATTTTATGAACTCAGAAGTTCATAAACCTCTATCCTGTTACCCCCCTTCTCCTGTTTACCAGTGTCTGAAGAAGTATCCAATCTATCCTCAATCTACATTCTATAACCCCAATATAATCTTGTAATCCTCCAAACCCAGGAGACGAAATCTACTAACAATCATCTAGGTGGAATAATATCAAGGCCTTGTAAAGAGGCAAAATGACTTCCTTATCCTTATGTTAATGGTCATTTCAACATTGCAGTTATCCTCTGAGTTGTATTTGCAGCTCAGAGGATAACTCACAAACTTTGAACTTCAAGTTCCTATCCACTACAACTTCAAGATTTTTAGACTCTTCAGTTTCTTGTAGCATAATCTTGCCAAGATAATATAACATTGGAAATCTCATCAAGGCATATTACAATTGCAGGGTTATGCTACAAGAAAATAATATGCAAATGATAAATGTGGGATCTTGGAGTTATGGTGGATAGGAATTTCAAGCTCAAAGGTATTATAGCGATATTACTTTTCAACCAATAGAGGATACAACTTGCTTATGTGAAGTCTCAAATTATTATTCTATCTTCATTCTTACAGTAACTAGATAGCGATTTTTAAATGAGAAGGAATGATCATTTGTTCAGAACAAGTTCTGTCTGCATTTCTTTACAGGATATATGACAGTTTCATCCTATTTAGGTCTCTGAGCAGGTCCAAAATTCCCTACCGCCCATAAACAACCATCAACATTGAGAAATGGCAAAAATCACAGAAATGTGATTGATCTGGTTTGAAATGATTAATAATAATTAAATTAATAATTAATCATTCTCAAGATAGCAGAAGGGCTGTAATTTATTCAGACCAATAAAAATTCAGAGCCTGAAGAATTTTAACCAAGGAATCTACATGCATATGAAAAGACAGATGGAACATGATATTTTTAAGAAAGTTTTATGCAGGTCAGATCTTGCTAAATAATAAGCATAGGATGTTATATTTGAACAATAATGATCAAGAAAAGGAGTAGGGATAGCATTCAACACAAAACACGAAGGTAAACTTCTTGATTGGAAGGCAGTTTCAAGTAGTTATGTGGGCAAACTTCAAAATGAGGAAATGGGCAACGTAACTTATTTTTACCTATGATCCCACAAAAGGTACTCCTAAGGAAGAAAGGCAGGAATTTGAGTCATTAAGTAGATGAAGAAATAAGAAAAGTCTCTCATTGACTATGTCATTGTGAGGCTTTTATTTTTTTTATTCTTATTTGTGAGGCTTTATAAATTTGTATGTACACATAGAAATATAAAATTTCATTTTAGTTTTTCTTATCTTGAAGATAGAATATGGTAGTTGCATTTGTACTAGAAGACAGTGATTTTAAAATATTTAGCTTTGCCTTCTCACATTTTTTTATACAACTCCCAACCATAAAAGGTTGTAAACCTATAGTACATTACTACTGTAGGTGCGATAAGGATTTTTTTTTTTTTAAATTAACACCACACTCGGCTGTGTTTCTAATGCATGTCATGTCTGGCAGCCTCTCACTTGTCTGCATAGTATGTCCTAACTGCATCGAACAGGTACATTTTTACACATTTGTTTAATATATGTGGTACACCAGTTTCAAGTTTTTTCATAGAATTTTCATTATATCTAATATTTATGAACTGTCTTCATGGTATAGAAAATATTTTCTTATTTTGAGTTTATAAATATATAACGTTTCCTTCTAAAACTATTTATGCACCGAATAAGTGAAGTACATATAAATATCTAGCAATACGAGGGTGAATTTATAATTTCAAAATTATTTTTATTTTTCAACATAATCTCTCTTAAGACTAATACATTTATTCCAGAGGTGCTCCAGCGCCATTATCCCATCCCTGTAGTGGTTCTCAGTAAGATCTGCAAAATACCCGTCTACAGCTGCAATCAGCTCTTGATTCGAAGAAAAATGCTGACCAGCAAGGAAGAGTTTTAGTTTTGGGAAGAGACAAAAGTCAGAGGGAGCCAAATCTGGGGAATAGGGTGGATGTTCCAACAATTCATAGTGCAGATCCCTTAATTTTCCCATTGCCAAAACACTTTTGTGGTCAGGCGCATTGTCCTGATGAAAAATGATTTTTTCTTCTGCAAACTGGGTCTTTTCTCACGAATATTTTCGTCTAGTCTGGTTAAAAGATCGGAATAATATTCTCCAGTTATTGTTTTACAGTTTTTCAAGATAATTAATAAACAAAACACCTTTATCATCCCAAAACACCGATGCCATGACCTTTCCTGCTGATGGAACTGACTTTGTCTTCTTTGGCACTGAACCACTGTAGAATATATTTTACATGAAGAATTGCAAATGAAAAAGCTTTGCGCAAGATGGGTGCTGCGTTTGCTTACAGCAGATCAAAAACACACTTGCATGAAAATCTTTGAACAGTGCTTGGAGCGTTTTAACAAGAATAAAACTGATTTTGTGCATTGATTTATTACTATGGATGAGACTTGGATTTACTATTACACACTAGAATCCAAACTTCTGTCCACTGTTGACTGCTGTTTGGATTCTAGTGTGTAATAGTAAATCCAAGTCTCATCCATAGTAATAAATCAATGCACAAAATCAGTTTTATTCTTGTTAAAACACTCCAAGCACTGTTCAAAGATTTTCATGCAAGTGTGTTTTTGATCTGCTGTAAGCAAACGCAGCTTGCGCAAAGCTTTTTCATTTGCAATTCTTCATGTAAAATATATTCTACACATTCTTTCGAAATACCTATAGTCTCAGCAATTTCACGCTCTTTGACTCCAGGGTCATCCAATACCATATTGTGCACTAGATCAATGATTTCTGGTGTTGTTATACTTTTTGGACATCCTTCACATGGATCATCTTCAAGGCTGGTATGGCCCGTTTAAACTCGGCAGCCCATTCGTTAATTATCGAAAACAAAGGAGAAGAGTGTGCATAAACTTTTATAAACTTCGAATGAATTTCTTTTAGTGTTAAACCTTCTTTTACAAAGAATTTCATAACTGCACGATACTCAATTTTATCCATTTCATGGAATACAGACACCACTTTTGCTTCAGAGAGCTGTATAAAACCAACTACTTGATAGAATGACTTGCAATTTCACATGGATGCTTATGACAAATGCACCAAATTAGAAAAAAAAAATCGTGCTGATAGTGTTGCCATCTATGGTCGAGGTTGAGAACTTTTCAGACCACCCTCATATGTCTGTTTAATGATTACACCATGGCGTATTATCTATAAAAACATCACAATAAAAAGAAGGGAAACTGTTGCAAGGTTGACATAATTTATAGAACTGACAGAACATATAATTACACTTCAATAAGTAATACAATAAACCACTATGAGCAACATTTTCTACAAACCTGATATATGCAATTCACAAATATCCCCTCCTCCTTTATATATGATTCATTTATCTGTAATTTAATAAAATTACAGATAAATGAACTGCTTTCACCAGAGTTCAAGATCGGTACTATCAACATACGAAACCCGAATGGCAATAGAAATGGCACCAGCTCAGGAATTAGATAAGTACCAGATCGACATAATAGGAGTGACTGAAACAAAAAAAAAAAAAAAAAAAAAAAAAAAAAAAACTGGTGTGATCTTCCTGAACAATAAATACAAAATGTTATATTCAGGAAATGACAATCAAGGAAAAGGAATAGTAATAGTATTCAACACAAAATACTAGGCTAATCTTCTTGAATGGCAGGCAGTCTCAAGTAGAGTGATGTGGGCAAATATCAGAACGGGGAATTGGAGAATGAGACTTATTTGTGCCTATGGTCCCACAGAAGGTTCTACTAAGGTAGAAGTGGAGGAATTTTTTGATGCTTTAGAAAAAGCAACTGACACAATGTAAAAGTAAAAGTTGGTCCTTGTTGGGGATCTAAATAGCAGAGTAGGAAATGATTGTCAGACATACAAAAATATTTTGGGAAAATTTGGAGAAAAGAGCAAAGCTAATAATAATGGCAAATATTTGTTGGATTTCTGCTCAGGACATGAACTGGTTATTACTAACACCATGTTCCAACATGTGCACAAATTCACATGGAGAGAAGAGGCAAGGAATAAGAAAAGTCTCATTGACTATGTTATTGTTGATAGTTTTGTTTTTTTTTTCCTGGCGCAGGACACCAGAGTGTACAGAGGATGTGAAATTAGAAGCAATCACTATTTGTTCTTGTGCAGAACAAAATTGAATTTCATATTGAAAAGAACATGTAAAAAAGTTTTAAAGAAATTAAAGTTGAGCAGCTCTCAGATGTGAACTGTAGACTAAAATACACAAAGATTATTAAAGAAAAAATGAAAGAATTTGAGAACAGGAACCAAACCTTGGAGAAAACCCTCATTGATTCAACCAGAGAGGTGATATTGTTTGCAAGGATAGAAAAATCAGAACTCCATGGTGGACACAGGAAGTTAAAGAGGCAGTGAAGGAAAAGAAGAAAGCATATCAAAAGTTCCTGGCAAATAAGTCAGCTTTTGCTCTTAGAGAATACAGAGACAAATGTAAGAAAGCTAAACTCTGTGTAAAACTAGCTAAACAAAAGTCATGGGAGGACTTTGGCAAGAACATAGAAAATAAATATCAAGAAGGTGGTAAGATATTCTGGAGGTTATTGAAGAAGGTTAGAAATGGAGGAAAGAGTACTGTAAAGAAGTTAGAGATGATGAAGTTGACATGAAAACAGGAGAAAAAGATATCCTTGAAGTATGGAGTAATTACTTCGAAAAATTGCTAAATGAAACAAGCAGTGATAGCACAGTGGTAAAAAACACTCAACAGGCATACAGTCAGGAATACATATCCATACTTGAAGTAGAAAAAGCTATCAAAGGCTTGAAATGTGGAAAGGCAGCAGGATTAGATGATATTCAACCAGAAATGCTGAAGTATGGTAGTATAAAAGTGTTACAGTGGCTGCACTGCATAGTTCAGAAGGCCTGGACAGAGAGACGAATTCCTGATGATTGGAGTAAAGCTCTCATAGTATCCATATATAAAAAAGGGAAATAAAATTGAACGTGAGAATTAAGAGGTATTTCCCTACTGGGTGTTGTTCCTGGTAAGATTTATGCACGTATACTTGAGAAACGGTAGAGAAGAATTGTGGAAGAAAAGTTTGGTGAAGAACAAGTTGGATTCAGGCCAAATAGAGGCTGTCACGATCAGATCTTCACTTTATGACAAATAGTTGAGAAATCATGGGAATATAACACGGATCTGTATTTAAGTTTTGTCAATCTGGAAAAGGCATATGACAAGGTGCCAAGAGAGAAGCTATTCAATATGCTACAGTTATATGGTGTCAATGGGGCATTATTACATCAAGCAATACTTAGTCGGCAGTTAGAATTGAAGGAAGTACAGGAAGATGGTTTAATGTTAAATCTGGTGTGAGACAAGGATGTACATTATCCCCTCTGTTATTCGTTATCTATATGGATCACATTATGAAGTGGTTTAAACATGATATCAGAATTGGAGATGTTAATGTCAGCTCTTTGCTTTATGCGGACGATGCTATACTTCCAAATAAATCCACTACAAGTTTGCAAGATTCCCTGACTAAACTGAATAACTGTTGTAATAGATATGGTATGAAGGTCAGCATTAAAAAGACAAAGACAATGAAAATAGGTAGAATTGTTGAAAATGTCAACTGTGTTGTGAACAGGTAACCTGTGGAACAAGTAAAACATTTCAGCTACTTAGGCACGATTTTTATTGAGGATGGTAAATTAAACATAGAAATAGACAAGAGAATCAACAAAGCTGGTAAGGTAGGAAGTCAAATGAATAAATTCATGTGGAATAAGAGAGAAATCAGTCAGAACACTAAATTAGCTGCATACAAGACAGTGTTCAAACTTATTAAGATAGTGTTTTAACTTATTGATCTGAGAGCTGGGTCAGAAGTAAAACACTTGACCCAAGACTAGAGACCGCAGATATGAGAGTCTTGAGAAAGATTAGAGACGTGAACAGATGGCTCAATGGCAATATCATATTAAAAATGAGGATATTAGGAAAGAACCTGACATTGTCGGCATCCAGGAATGCATTAGCAGAGCTAATCTCAGGTGGTATGGTCACTTAAACAGAATGGGCGAAGAAAGATTAGCAAAACATGTGTTCTCTGCCAGGTTGGTAGGAAAATGAACCGGAGGAAGACCAAGATATTTGGATGGATACGGTACAATGTGCCTTAGACGATAGAAATATAAGATCTGTTAATGATAATATTGG
The DNA here is from genome assembly GCF_054136105.1 of Typopeltis vanoorti. Lineage (NCBI taxonomy): Eukaryota > Metazoa > Arthropoda > Arachnida > Uropygi > Thelyphonidae > Typopeltis > Typopeltis vanoorti. Next base: position 108,020,821 of record NC_143552.1, read on the forward strand.
AGTCTTGACAAGTAACAGACTGATTTGAAGGAAAATTGTAGATAGGAAGTTAGTAATGATGTCAATTTTTCATGTAGTACTATCATATCCTGTACACCCCTTGAGGGTACATGTCAGGAATTTGATGATGATGAACTCCTTTGAAAATGTGTATTTGAATTATCAATTCCATGAACTTGAAATTAGTTTATTAACTGATGCTGAATATTACTGTTTAATTAATGAATCCATTCTTATTTCTCTCCAGTTCAGTTATCAAAAATAAATCAAATATTATACAGAAAATGGTAGTTGTCCCTTTAATAAAATAATCACTTTTTTTATATCATTTACAGAAGAAAATTCAAAATCTTCTAATATAAAATGTTTCCTTTATTTTAGTCTTAAATAGTTTACAGATATATAACCAAATTTAAAAATGGCTTTTGCATAAAAGCTTCACAATTCCTTATTTGACTTTTTTGCTGAAAGGTGGTTGTGCATACTGCTAGATGTTGATGTTTCAAGAAAATAGCAGTTTATGCAAGATAAAAATAGTTCAGGTTAACAGGTTTCAATTATCAAGGCTGCATTTGTATTTTGCTTGCCTTGCTTCAATAAGTGGTAGAGTGAACAAAATATGGAAGCCAACTGAAAATTAAAACAATTAAACCAAAAACTTACGCTATGTGCTGCATGTAACTAACAGAGTTGAGAGGAACTATTAAGTTAATAAGACAGTATTTCTAATTTAGCAGTTTCCAAACTTGAGCAACATGAGTTTTCAGAGAAAATCAATCAAACAGCACTTTGCCATTTCTCAGCTTCCTTATCAGACTTCCTAATGGTTAATTATTAAGCATCTCTATGTATAGGGAGTCTACAGTTATTGGTGAACATGGTCACAAAACTTCTTAATCATTCTGCAAATCAGAAATTAGGCATCATTAAGAAATTATCACACAGCTAAACAGCAGTTCTAATGCTCTACTTTCACACGAATATGAATGCATCACTTCTGGTGTTGTAGGTTTACAAATTGAAATCATTTAAAGAAAACTACCTACAACAAAAGACAGAAAAAATATCAAAGATGCTATCAACTGTGATTTTGCTTATTTATTTTTTATAGCCTGGGTAGCTCAGTAGAAGTGGTGTTTGCACTCTACAGCACTTGACCGCACGATGAAAGGCGTTCAAATCTAGTCGCCGACAACAGGAACTTTTTCTAAGCCTTTTCTCTACCGGTTCCAGAGTTAATTGATCTCTGGCACTGGCTACTGAGTTTTTCCTTGTGGAAACTTAAACGTCCCATAAACTCAAGAAAATCGGCCGTCAAACCCACGCTATTTTCAGACATTAAAAATATTGTGTTAGGGACCACCAGATGGCGGCACTTACTAGCCGCCTTCTTCACTGCTTGCTGATTAATTAGTGATAGCCTTGCGCCAGCTATCTCTGATTGGCTACCAGTGGAGATTGAACTGCCCACTCAGTCTCCAAAAGTTAGATAGGGCTAAAAAACGGCCTCACCTACTCCCTATATGGGAACAAAAAGGCGTTAGCTGATTTTTTTTTTTTATTATTTTTTTATGTATCTAGTCTATTTTCATTAAGATGTACCTTCTCTCCTTTAAGCAGTTAACTGCATTACCTCACTACTCAAATTTGTTTTTGCTTTTATCTACCTCCTAAAACAGACCAGTTTCATGCAGACACCTTGAAACCATCCTATGGACTCTCTACATCAATATATTTTAAGGCTAGTTCTTCCACAACATCTAAATAATTCATCCTGGTAAATCCTAATAACATCAGTGTTACCCATTGCTGCAGCATTAACAATAACAGGTCAGAGTGCATTTTCTCACCTCTGCATGTCTAGTTTCCAAACAGAACTTGAATATTTAGTTCATACTTAGTTCTTGTGGAAACCATTAGGTGAGACAAGTGTAAATATCTTGTAAATATCTTTATGCTTGAAATAAGTGTTGATTTGATTATTCACTAGAATTACTAGAAACTTACAATAAGAAATCAGCAATAAACTACTGACCACCTCTTGTAAACTATACCCAAAATTTTTACTTACCTTTTACCACCATGGGCTTTTTGAATACTAGATTGAAAGAAGTGATCACTAAAAAAATCTAGTGAACCTGAGAAAATAACCCTTGCGTTGTTTCTCGACTGAAGAGCTGAAATTAGGAGAGTGCTTTTGCCTACAGCATGTGGATACTACAATGAAAAAACAAAAAGAATTAGTTCAGACATTCCAGGGAAGGGAAAAAGGCTGGAAATTAAAATCATTAATATCATTATAAAATATATTTAAGAGATTTGATTTTAGTAATTAAAAATGCCTCCTTAATGGTATCTCCAACTTGAAGTGGTAAGGAGGTTTGCATACACCAATGACCTCAAGAGCTATGCCAGCAGTAGCTAAGCTACTTGTAGGGCCTCCATAGCTGCACAGGTCAAGAGGTAGGGGTTTTGCATAAGGCTGGTTACCTTACCTAGTAAAAAATTTCTATAACTCAAGACACTTGAACTGGAAAATTCATCAGACCAAAACAACAGAAAATGACCAAGTAAGGATAAAGGTAACCGATTAGGAATTTCAGACATTTTTAAAGTAGCCACATGGAATATGTGAAACATAACAACAAAGGAATCAGAATTAGTAAAACAACTAAAAATTAAAAATATTAATATAGTTGTGATAACAGAAACAAAAAAAAAGGAATTAAAGGGAACAAAAGATATAGATGCTTTTGCTATGCTATATAGTAGAGTGGACCAACATATCAGAGCTTCTAGTGGTGTGGCCATTTTAATCGATAATAAATGGGAAAATAGAATACAAAAGTACAATTTTGTAAATTACGGGATTATAACAGAAATTAAAAACAAATAGAAATTACTTATATATCATAGGAGTATATTCTCCTGAAGAAGGTAGGAAAGAGGATTCCGAACAGTTTTATGAGGAACTACAAAAATCAGTTAAATAAATGTAATAAAAATGGCTATATATTAATAGCAGGAGATCTTAATGCTAGAGTTGGAAATAATCCGATCCCAAATGTCTAAAGAAAATATGGGGAAATTTGCATGAATAACAATGGTCAAGAACTATTAGATTTCTGTACTTTCAATAACTTTAAAAGAACCAATACTTCTTTTCAAAAAAAAGAAGTATTGGTTCTTTTAAATACATATACTTGGAATTACTAATCAGAAACTAGCTCCACGACTGAGAGATGTACATGCTTACAGAGGAAGTGAAATTTTTTCAGATCATTACTTAGTAGTCTTTAAAATAGAAATACTAGCAAAATGGAGAAAGGAAGTAAATAAGAAAAAACAAAAAAATAGAACAAATATACAAAGTATATCTATTACAAGGAGAAAGCATTAGAATATTATATCAATCACGATTAACAAATTACCTAAAAGAAGCCCAAATCAGTGAAGATATAGAACAATGGAAAAGCTTAAAGACCAGAATAAAGATAATCCATAAAGCAGCCTCTGAAGTACTTAGAAAGAAAAAGAAAACATTAAAAATCTGGAACACAGATATAGAAAATGCAATAAAAGAAAAACAAATGGCATACAAATCACTTCTTCAAAAGCATACAAAGGAAACATAAGAAATATACAAAAACAAAAGAAATATAGCTACAACCATAGTACAGAAAGCTCACCAAGTTTCTTGGGATAGATTTATTAATAAAAGAGAAGAAGACATAGCCTACAAAATATTAGGAAAATTAAACAACAAAGAAAGATACAGCACAAATCAACATAATACAAGAGAAATAATGAACAGAACATAATAAGAATTTATGGTATGACCCAAATTTAATAACAGAAAATAATAATAAAGAAATCAGTACTGATATAGAACCAATAAAATTGGAAGAACTAAAAGCAATAAAGGTATCAAAAAATAGAAAATCAACCAGATTAGATGGCATAAATACAGAGCTTTGGAAATATGGTGGAGAATACAGGCAGCCCTCGGTTTACACCTCAGTTCCATTCCTGAAAAAAACAGGTGTAAACTGAATCGGCATAAAACGAACCCAATTTAATGGAAGGCATGAAGTTATGTTCTGCGCAGTCAAAAAATATGCACATGAAGTATGTGTAACATTATTATATTTAAAACTTTGATAATACATACATATCTATTTGTTAAGATAAAATTATTAATAACGAAAACAAAACAAAATTATATACAAAAAATATGAAACTTCAAAAAGATATTACATATTTCTATGTTGAAGTTCCTGGTTTCAGATCACCTGCATTTTTTTTAAAAAAAGTATCCCGCGTTAACTGCCTAGATTTTCTTTCTTTAAGGAGTTCAGTATAAGGTTGAATAGATGCGATTACACTCCTTTTTACGTTCGTACTCAGTTCCCAATCGTGGTCCATTTCACAGAGTTCATCAGTCAATGTTTCTATGCTTGCAAAGATATTCTGTAAATTGGCCATCTTCATCTCTCTCAGAGGACCTTCTTTTTTTTCTTTCTCCTCCTTTGGATGTTGACTTAATTGTTTGGCTAATTCTTTTAAGTCTTCATTGGAAAGCAGATTATCGTGGTCCTCTAAGACTTCTGTCCCATCTTCAGCTGTAATATCGTACAATCCCACTTCTTATGCAAGCTTGGTAACATCTTCAATAACATTCTCCTCTTGCTCTAATTCCTCGAAGTCATGCATAAATGCTGGAAGAAGTTTTTGCCATGCTCCTTTTAAACACTTTGCTGACACGTCATTCCAAGCTGCCTCAATGTTGTTAATGCCCTTTAAAATATCGAATGACTGCCAATAGTCTTTAATAGTTTTTCCTGAAGTGTCAAAGACTCTTACCATTTCCATAATTATATGGAGGTAATAGACATTGAAAATTGATATAATCCCCTGATCCATCGGTTGCAAGAGAGATGTGTTTGGGGACATGTAAACAACCTTGACATCCAATGGTGTTCTTACTTCAGCAAGGTTTTCAGGATGTCCAGGGGCATTATACAAGAGGAGCAATGCCTTGGCTGGCAAATCATTTTCTTTACAGAAGCGAAGCATGGTAGGACAAAAATAATTTGTGTACCAATCTATATAAACGTCTTGTGTAACCCAAGCTTTCTTGTTCCATTTCCAATAGACTGGCAGCATAGCTTTGAGACCCTTGAAGGTGCGTGGTGTCTGTGAATGATACACCAACATTGGTTTAAGCTTCAAAGTTCCAGAGACATTTGCACCCAACAAAAGCATAAGTCTATCTTTTGCAGCTTTAAAACCTGGAGCAGAACGTTCTTCACAGGAAATGAAGGTGCATGATGGCAATTTTTTCCAGTAGAGCCCAGTCTCATCAACATTAAAAATGAGATCAGGAGGATAACTTCCTTGTTCTACACAGTCTTGAAATTCTTTAGGAAAAGCAGCCGCTGCCGCAACATCTGCACTTGCCGCCTCACCACATAATTTGACGCTGTGGCACTTACTTCGAGACTTAAATCTCGTGAACCAACCTTTGCTTCCTAAAAATGTTTCTTCAACCCCTGCCATAGCGTACATGTTTTGCATTTAGTGCCTGCTGTAGATTGTTGTGCAGACCATTTTATTCTATCTGCATTTTTCATAATTGTAGTAACAGCCGATGGAGGTAAGTTCATACTTCTACAGACATTAGCACGTGTCTGCCCATCTTCCATTCTTCGAATATCCTCCATCTTCTTTTCAAGTGTGATTGATTTCTACACCTTCTTAACACCAAGTTCTGTTAATTTTTCTGAACTTCTATTATCAGACATGGTATGCAATTACGTACTTTATCAATTTAAATATGCATGTACATAAAAAAAATTAAATAGAACAATTAGGTAGATTCAACATTAAACATATGTTGTATATGTTGAGACATATACGTCGTAGTAGCTCGGTAAACACTCAAACACTAGAGTGCCTGCTAGCATCGTTTCTCAGTCAACCACACCACAGTAAGAAAGCACGCACAGGCAACCGGCATTATTGTGAATCGGCATAAACCGAGGGCTGCCTGTATTTACATCATAGATTCTTAAAATTAATAAATAACTGTTGGATAAAATGTGAGGTTCCATCAGAATGGTTAAAAGCTAAGATTATATCTATACTTAAGAAAGGAGACAGAGACGATTGTGGAAATTACAGAGGAATAAGTTTATTAAATACAGGTTACAAAATTGACAGTAAAATCCTCAATAAAAGACTTAGAAATATTGCAAACAATCTACTCTCAGAAGAACAAAATAGCTTTAGACAAGGAAGATCACGTGTAGACAATATTTATGTGTTAAAACAAATTATTGAAAAAAAAAAAATGAGAATTTAATTTAGAGACTCATGTGGCCTTTTACAGATTATATAAAGATACAAAAATACAGTTAGGTAATAAATTAACAGAAGAGATTGAAATTATTTATTCATTATCTATATGGATCACATTATGAAGGAAAGTGGTATTAAACCTGATATCAAAATTGGAGATGTTAATGTCAGTTCTTTGCTTTATGCAGATGATGTTATACTTCTAAATAAATCTGCTACAAGTCTGCAAGATTCCCTAACTAAATTGAATAACTGTAATAGATATGGTATGGTCATCAATAACAAAACAAAGACAATGAAAATAGGCAGAAGCATTGAAAATATCACCTGCATTATGAATGGTGAACCTACAGAACAAGTAAAATATTTCAGTCACTTAGGCAGGATTTTTAATGAAGATGGCAAATTAAATATGGAAATAGACAACAGAATCAACAAAGCTGTTATGGAAAAGTCAACTGAATAAATTTATATGGAATAAGAGAGAAATTAGTCAAAACATAAATTTTAACTTATAGATCTGAGCACTGGATTAGAAGTGAAACACCTGACCAAAGACTAGAGACTGCAGATATGAGAGTCCTGAGAAAGATTAGGAGCATGAGCAGATGGCAATATCATATTAAAAATGAGGATATTAGTAAAGAACTTGACATTGTTAGCATCCAGGAATGTGTTAGCAGAGCTAATCTCAGGTAATATGGTCACTTAAACAGAATGGGAGAGGAAAGATTAGCAAAACAAGTGTTCTTTGCCAGGTTGGTAGGAAAAGACACAGAGGAATTTGATGATGAGAGATTGAAATAAATCAGGGTGTCAGACAGGGATGTAGCTTATTTCAAACTCTATTCAATATATATTGATCAGATTATTAAAATATGGAAAACAACAATAAAATAAGGTATACAGTTAACCAGAAGCACTGTTATCAATATAATGCTGTATGCAGATGATCAGATTATATTACAAAACAATGAAGATAACCTTCAAAAATAAGTTTACAAATTAAACAAAATAAGCAAATAATAGAATTTAAAACTCTTACAAAAGAAAACAAAAGTAATAGCATTTAAAGGTCGAGAGCATCTTAGATCAAAACACTTATAGAAAATAAAATAATAGAACAGATAACAGTTTAAATATTTAGGCTACATGATAACATACCTAAATGATAAAGATATAGGTGAAAAAAAAAAAGAAATTTCAGAAAATTTGTGGAAAAATTAAAAAGACACTGAATAAAAAAACAAGACAAGAAACTGAACTAAAATTTTACAAAGTAAGGCCACTCCCACTCTATTATATGGTTCAGAAACATTGACTATTAAAAAGAAAGATGAAAGTAAAATACAAGCTGCAGACATGAGATTTTTAAGAGCAATAAAAAAATGCACACAGTTGGACCATATCAGAAATGAAGAAATCAGAAAAGAACTAGATATTTATAACATAAATGAAAAGATCAAGGAATATAGAGAGAAATGGAAAGATATTGGCTACCAAATGGATAGATAAGTGGATAGATATAGACCAAAGGGAAAGAGAGAGAGAAAAAGACCAGTGAAGCCAGAACAGGCAAATGCCCAATCCTTGAAGAGAAGAATTAAAAATGGAAATCTATAATATTTTACTAGCTTTTATTAACTTTTAAAATTTTACACCTTCACCAAATCAATAGCATTTTTTTTTATTATTATTCCCACACATGAAAGGCCACAAGGACTGTACCAAATCAGATGTGTGTGTGTGTGTGAATATGGGTCAAGAGAAAAGTAACCTGTTGAGATTCTTTTTGAGGAAGTTGAGGTTGTAGTCTTTCGGGGAATGCTTCATGAGGAAGACTGCTCCACAGAACTGAGATAGATGGCATAACAGATGAATGGGAGGCAAGTTCAGTAAGTGGATGTTAGCAATGGTTGTTCATGTTATTGTTGGTTTAGCAGAAACAGTGAGGGTGAGTAGAGACATTATACATACAGTTCTACTGAAAAGCAGAAATATCTGGAGAAGAGACAACACAGAAATGACTATTTTTGTAAGATGAAATCATAGCACTTTATGACTGCATACAATTTAGCATTCACAGTGATGTCCTATCAGTTTATTCTGTGGAAGCATATAGAAATGAAACAAATGTTCCCAGTTCTTGTATAAAAGTCACATTCAACAAATTCCCAACTATAATTTACATGTGCTGCAATATAGTTAAACTTTTTTTTTAATAAAAAATTTTGACCTAAAGGGATTTCATTTTAATTTTATTCTTTGAACTAAATGCATTTGCAATATAAATCAATAAATTTACAATATCATGCAAATTTCATGATCACAAATATGAAATGTACTTCACATTCAAAAATCCAATGAGAAGTATTAAATTAACAGTTTGCCATGCACTATTTCTTAACATTCACATGAACTAAATTCTAAAAATGAATAAACCTACTGCAGTTTTTTTTAGATATTAGAAACTAAGTGACTACGTATATACCATGACTAATGAGCATTCTCTAATTATAAAGAATGTGTTTGAATGCAATTATTTACTATTTAAATTACATAATTAACAAGTATCAAAGAAAACAATTCACATATGACAAGTGATAAATCTGATTGCATCACAGGATGATAAGAATTTAGAAAATAGGTTGAAAAACTATTTACATATGAAATATGGCATTAATATTTATATTACAAAGGTTATTTACATAGATAACTTTGAAAGATCCTGTAACAAATCATATTTTAGATCATTTGTTGTTTTAAATAGGTCTATAACTTCATGAAAATAAAATTTTAGGTGAAAAAATAGGGTTAATTATAATGCTAGACAACAATTCCTTAAATTTATTACCCAAATACTAAATGCAGCAGAACAAGGATACAATATACAGATTGCCAAGGTAAAGTTCTGCAGAGGTACTAGTGCAGTACATGTTATATGTGTTGGGAATGAGGAAGTGGTGAGGATTCAGAGGCAAGTGACTAAGATAGAACAGCTATATATAATGCACCCTATAAGGTTACAATGAAGATCCTTAAGATCTGTGGGCTATTACTAAAGTTGGTTGATAGGTAGAGAAGAGGGAAGATATGATAGAAACATGCAAGTTACTAAAGGAGTTTACGATTGACACACAATTTTTTTAATACTTGACAAGGGAGAGAATATACAAAGAATTCCAGTACACCACTTTCTGGATACTGTACAAGAGTGCATTACTATGGGTGCGCAGACTAGAATTTTTGCATGAAAAGAGGTGAATAAGTGGAATGGATTATCAGAAGCAGTTATGAATATGTCAGTGAATGGGTTCAAGGAGAAGTATCAGACAGACATTGTCTGTGATTAATAGTGTGAGCCTCCAGTAATCAGCCTTCAGATTCCATGGAGATGCCCATGTAATAATGATAATATTGATTATATGGTGGAGAAATAAAGCTCTCCTCAGTAGGAACTAGACTCAGGAAGACACTACAGTTAAATTAATGCAAAATGTTGCAGTTCCCATATACTTCAGAACCAAACAAAAAATTTTTTAAATTCTCTGAACCAGTGAATTTAAGTGAAAAAAAGAGGGTTATTCATAATGCTTTGTATAACTTGTATATAGGAAATATATGACTTCTGCATATTTAACCTCATTATCTTCCTGGGTCTAACTCCCACTGAGGAAGATCTCAATAAAGGTCAAAACATAGTTATTAGCAATATAAACATCCAAAAGGAAGTATTCTTTGCATTATGGGATACTAAGACAATTGATTTGAAGTCAAGAGCCTCTATATACAAATAGCTTAGTAGTGAAAATACTTCATGCATAAACCATGTTTTCTTACACTTGAATATAGGATTAAAACAAGAACGGAATTTGTCTATTATAATTCACTTTCAATTGAAAAGCTCATAAATATTTCTCATATCCTGGTTGGAATTTGAACCCTGAGTTTGTTAAAAATGGCAGAATACATATCTCTTGTAACTTTGAAGGATAAATCATAAATAGATTTTAACTAATATAAATAAACTTACTTCAGTGATTTTATTGTCTGGATTATAACAATAAGCTGCAGAAGAAGCAGTCAGAACTTCTAATATCAAAGAATTTTCTTGATCTGAAATGATTCTGAAACCAGACAATAATACAAAAACTATTAATAAGAATTACGATTCTAAAAGATACAGAATCGCATAATTTCTAAAATTATAAAATGCAAACATATTACTGTACAAATATGAATAATTTTCTAAAATCCAACTGGATGTTATTTTCATTCACCATTGATAACTACTAATTTTCCAATTTCCCAAATTGTTGGTATAAGTGAGACATGGTTGAACAAGGATGACATTCTGACAGAAATAGAGATGTATGATATGTAATCTTCCATGAAGACAGACAAAGCAAAATTGATGATGATGAAAAACTACTAATGGAGTTGTACCCATACACGGAGATGACAGGAACAACTACAGAATGGTTTTGAGGCAGTATGGTGGGAAGTGGAAGTGGACAGGATGAAATGTTTAGTAGGGTGTTGCTATAGACCTGGTAATGTGGAAGGCAATGAGAAGGAAATGTTTAGACAAATTGGTCAAGGTAATAAGAAGAGTGATTGTTATGGGTGATTTCAATTATGGCAATATAGACTGTGAAGAAGAGACAGCATCAGGAAACAAAGAGAATGAATTTGAGTTTTTAAGAGATAACTACCTTAAGCAGTATGTAACAGAGGCCACACATGGATCGAGAATATTGGATTTGATTATCTCATCAGAAGATGTTGTAAATGAAATATCAGATCATCCTCCAGTTCATGAAAGTAACCATGAAGAAATCACTTGGGTGGTGGCCAGCCATATCAGGACTTTTATGAGAAAAAGTCATATGTGGAACTATAAGGCAGGTGATTATGGCAAACACAAGAGGCAGCTTGCAGTGATATCATGGAATGAGGAATTGCATGGGAAGGAAATCAATGCTGCTTGGTCTCTACTCAGAAATTATCTGGCAGAGGCAACGAATTAGTGTATTCCAAAGGTCATAAGATTAAATGAGGTAGGCATAAAATGGATGACTGAATGCAATCTAGAAGAAAAAGGCATTGTTGAGTTTGCACAAGATGAGAGAAGAAAATCAGTTACACGAGGAGTGAAAAGAACAAGCAAGGAAGGCGACTCACTTAGTAGGGGTAGCAAGCATGCAGTATCAGCAGCAGTTAGCAAATGAAGCTAAAAGAAATCCTAAAGAATTTTTCTGAAATGTGGCCAGTAGAAGGAAGACTAATTATGAGAAGATGATGTTGGTCAGTGATAATGGAAGAATGATGAACACTGAGGAGGACATAGTAGAGATGTTAAATGAGCAGTTCATTAAAGTATTCCATCCTTGTGATTGTAACATAATGCAGAACTTGAGAGCAGTGGGAATGGGAAAGAACCAGCGATTGTGAGAGAAGAGGAGATATATGAAGAACTGAGTAAACTTGACGTCAACAAGGCATGGCACTTGATGGTATATCACCACGTTTCTTGAGGGAACGTTCCAGGGAGTTAACAGCTTTAACGTACATTTATTTTTAACATCTTAGATTAGACGGGGTCCCAAAGGAATGGAAAGATGGCAAAATTGTTCCGCTTTATAAAGGAGACAATAAGACTAAAGCTTCAAATTATAGGCCAAATCTGCTTGTCTGGAGTTGTGGTCAAGATGTTGGAGAAGCTAGTGAGGACAAAGATTCAGAACTGGGTGGATAACAATATAATTCTCTTTAACAGACAGCATCATCAAATTCTTGCCATTTACCCTCAAGGGGTGTACAGAATATAATAGTACTACATGAAAAACTTGCATCATTACTAACTTCTTATCTACAATTTTCCTCCAAATCAGTCTGTTACTTGTCAAGACTCCAACATTATCAAATCTTATATTTCTATTGTCTAAGGCACATTGTACAGTTTCAATCCATCTACATCTCTGTCTTACTCTGGGTCATTTTCCTGCCAACCTGGCAGAGAACACTTGTTTTGCTAATCTTTCCTCGCCCATTGTGTTTAAGTGACCATACCACCTGAGATTAGCTCTGCTAATGCATTCCTGGATGCCGACAATGTCAAATTCTTTCCTAATATCCTCGTTTTTAATGTGATATTGCCATTGATGCCATCTGTTCATGCCTCTAATCTTTCTCAGGACTCTCATATCTGCGGTTTCTAGTCTTTGGTAAAGTGTTTTAATTCTGACCCAGCTCTCAGATCAATAAGTTAAAACTGGTTTGAACACTGTCTTGTATATACAGCTAATTTAGGGTTCAGACTAATTTCTCTCTTATTTCATATGAATTTATTCAATTGACTTCCTACCATACCAGCTTTGTTGATTCTGTTGTCTATTGCTATATTTAATTTACCATCTTCACTAAAAATCATGCCTAAGTAGCTGAAATGTTTTACTTGTTCCACAGGTTCTCAGTTCACAACACAGCTAACATTTTCAACGATTCTGCCTATTTTCATTGTCTTTGTCTTTTTATTACTGACCTTCATACCATACCTATTACAACAGTTATTCAATTTAGTCAGAGAATCTTGCAGACTTGTAGCGGATTTATTTAGAAGTATAACATCTGCATAAAGCAAAGAGCTGACATTAACATCTCCAATTTTGATATCGTGTTTAATACCACTTTCCTTCATAATGCGATCCATATAGATAAGGAATAATAGAGGGATGATGTACATCCTTGTCTCACACCAGATTTAACATTAAACCATCTTCCCGTACTTCCTACAATTCTAACTGCTGACTTACAACTCAAATAAAGACTAAGTATTGCTTGATATAATGCCCTATTTAAACCATATAACCAGTAGTGAGCTATGGAAATTTTTTTAACAAAGGGCTCACATCGTCAAGCAAAAAAACATCCGTATTTCACACAAAAATTTTTATTAATACAGCTTGTGTACAAATTCCAATCAAAAAGTATGAGAGGACAATCAACCTCTAATGGCTATCATTTTTAAACAAATATTTCATGATCTAAACAAGAACTATTTACACAATCAACTGTGTTAATTTATCTTATATAACAAAAACATTTTTTAACTATCAAAATATAATAAGAATGAAATCTTTTATAAAAAATTTGATTGGCTACTGATTTTACCATACGATTGGCTACCAGAAGGGACAAAGATAAAGATAGCGCATGCGCTTATTGTCAAACTTGGGAACATTCGTTATAGAGGAGTTGAAACAATAATTCGAAATAATCTATACACTGCCGAATAGACTAATTTTTGTTAGGTTATGGTATGAATTTGTTGCTTAATACGTTTAAAATAAAAAATTTTTTTTTGAAAAAATAAAAAAGCAAACAAGAAGAACAAGGGACTCGCAAATTTGAGAAAACTTTAACAAAGGGCTCGTGCGAGCATCTTATCGTTCACCACTGCATATAACTGTAACGTATTGAATAGTTTCTCTCTTGGCACCTTGTCATATGCCTTTTCCAAATCGACAAAACTTAAATACAGATCTTTGTTATATTCGTTTGATTTCTCCACTACTTGTCATAAAGTGAAGATCTGATCCTGAAAGCCTCTAGTTGACCTGAATCCATCTTGTTCTTCACCAAGCCTTTCTACCACAATTCTTTTCAACCGTTTCTCAAGTATACTTGCATAAATCTTACCAGGAACACTCAGTAGGGAAATACCTCTTAATTCTCACATTCAGTTTTATTTCCCTTTTTATATATGGGTACTATGAGAGCTTTACTCCAATCATCAGAAATTCGTCTCTCTGTCCAGGCTTTCTGAACTATGAAGTGCAGCCACTGTAACACTTTTATACCACCATACTTTAGTATTTCTGGTAGAATATCATCTATTCCTGCTGCCTTTCCACATTTCAAGTTTGACGGCTTTTTCTACTTCAAGTATGGATATGTATTCCTGACTATATGTCTGTTGAGTGTTTTTTTTACCACTGTGCTATCGCTGATTGTTTCATTTAGCAATTTTTCGAAGTAATTACTCCATACTTCAAGGATATCTTTTTCTCCTGTTTTCATGTCACCTTTATCATCTCTAACTCCTTTTACAGCTCTTTCCTCCATTTCTAAGCTTCTTCAACAACCTCCAGAATATCTTACCACCTTCTTGATATTTATTTTCTATGTTCTTGCCAAAGTCCTCTCATGACTTTTGTTTAGCTAGTTTTACACAGTGTTTAGCTTTCTTACATTTGTCTCTGTATTCTCTAAGAGCACAAGCTGCCTTATTTGCCAGGAATTTTTGATATGCTTTCTTCTTTTCCTTCACTGTCTCTTTAACTTCCTGTGTCCACCATGGAGTTCTGATTTTTCTATCCTTGCAGACAACCTCACCACATGCCTCTCTGGCAGAAGCAAGCAGGGTTTTCTTCAAAGCTTGCCACTGAATCTCCAAAGATTGGTTCCTGTTCTGAAACTCTTTCATTTTTTCTTCAATAATCATTGTGTATTTTAGTCTACAGTTCACATCTGAGAGCTGCTCAACTTTTATTCGCTTTAAAACTTTCTTACGTTATTCTTTTCGATATGGAATTCAATTTTATCCTGCTCAAGACTAAATAGTGATCACTTCCAATTTCAAATCCTCTGTACACTTTGGTGTCCTGCACCAGGGAGAAAACATCACTATCAACAATAACATAGTCAATGAGACTTTTCTTATTCCTAGCCTCTTCACCCCCATGTGAATTTGTGCACATTTTTATGTTGGAACATGGTTAGTAATAACCAGTTCATGTCCTGAGCAGAAATCCAACAGATATTTGCCATTATTATTAGCTTTGCTCTTTTCTCCAAATTTTTCCCAAATATTTTTGTATGTCTCACAATCATTTCCTACTCTGCTATTTAGATCCCCAACAAGGACCAACTTTTCCTTTTTCATTGTGTCAGCTGCTTTTTCTAAAGCCTCAAAAAATTCCTCCACTTGTACCTTAGTAGAACCTTCTGTGGGACCATAGGCACAAATAAGTCTCATCGTCCAGTCCCCATTCTCATATTTGCCCACATCACTCTACTTGAGACTGCCTGCCATTCAAGAAGATTATTAGCCTCATATTTAGTGTTGAATAATATTGCTACTCCTTCTTTTCCTTGATTGTCATTGCCTGAATATAACATTTTGTATTCATTGCTCAGAAAGATCTCTCCAGTTTTTGCCTTTTTTTGTTTCAGTCACCCCTATTATGTCGATCTGGTACTTCTCCAATTCCTCAGCTAGTTCCATTTCTTTGCCATTCAGGCTTCTTATGTTGATAGTACTGATCTTGAACTCTGGTGATGTTGAGTTGGGGTGAGTTTTAGGATTTTTAGTATTTGTTCCAGTAGCTGACTTTTCTGTATTTGCCCTGGTTCCCTGGAGAAAACAACAGTGGTCTTGTTTAACCGGGAAACGCCCCAGCAGGCATGAAATTTTGTCATGTTGTACCATCATTTTGTATTTTGGTTTAAGCCAATAAGAATACAATTTCGTCAGCTAAATCCCAAATTGCCGGCCTATCCTCGTTCATTCAGTATCCAGGTAGATATCCAACAGGGTGCACCAAGAGAAGGTGATGATTGAACGTTAGATCAGAAGCCCTGGTCGGTTCTCCACATTCCTTTAAAGGCTATGTGGAGGTCTCCTCTCGGTTATACAGCTTTGACCCTTAAGCACTCCTTAACAGACAGCATGGGTTTGCTAAAGGAATATCATGTTTTAGCAATCTACTTATTTATTATAACAAGGTGACAAATACACATACATAGTGGCATGCTCCAGAGGTCTGTGTTGAGGCCATTATTGTTTAATTTGTATGTAAATGACATCAGAAAGTGCTTAAATGGTGATATACAGTTGTTTGCAACAAAGTTGGGGAGAGTTATGAGAAGTATAACAGATGTGTAGCTTTGCAAGAGGACCTAAGCAGACTGTCTGAATGGGCAAGGGTGTGGATGTTAGTTTAATGTTGCAAAGTGTAAGGTGTTAAATAGGAAGCAAAGATGGGATGCAGGTATAGGATTGTTGGGAATATTTTGGAGGAGATGAAGGATTTGGGGGTTGTGTGCTGGATAGGGATTTGAATTTTTGTGGACATTTTGTTGAAATTGTGAGGACAACACAGTGGATTATGGGAATGATGTGGAGAACACTGACATGTAGAATAAGAATGTTTTGATTCCATTGTAGAAGACTATGATCAGGCCACATATGGATTACTATGCACAGATTTGTTGCCAGGAGGTTTTAAAAGGATGATGAGATGTTGGAGAGGGTTCGAAGATGATTGACTAAGTTGGTTTCTGGTCTCTGGAATACGAGGACAGATTAAGAGAATGCAAATTACAGATCATCTCTCCCCCCTTCTTTCTATCCACTAGCGGATAGAAGGAAGAGGGGAGACATGATCGAGATGTATTAGTTGGTAAGGGGTAATTACCAGATGAATATGGATGAGATATTTCATAGAATATCTGGAGAAGTGGTAGAACGAGAGGCCATTTCTGGAAGCTGTATAAGGTGGGTGTGAAGAAGGGGGTGAGGAGTAGATTTCTGCATGGAGAGTGAGTGGAATGCATTGCTTGCAATGAGTACAGGGACAGTGAATGCATTTAATTTGAGGCATGATGATCTGTGCATGTGAAAGTGGTACCTCCCACAGTGAGTCTCTTGACTTCATGGAGGTCTGTTAATAATAACAAATTAATGGAATAACCAAATGTTTACAATAATCTTTGAAATATCGATGCTAAATTTAAATTTTGTTTTATAACCATACAACAGTCCAATACAATTTTGATATTTCATGACCAGTTTCTGTCCAATAATTTTCCTTCAAATTAGTCTATTATATATCAAATATCTGATGTAATCAGCTCTTACATTTGAATCTCCTGAAGCACTCCTAACTTCATTAACTCCTATATCTTTCTTTGGGTCTTTCCCTGCAATTTTTGATTAGCACACTTTGCTAATATTCCACATTCTGTTTGAGTCATGGATCATCTATGCTTACACATTCTTGAATACAAATAATACAGTGGGGTGGCTGCACAATTTCTCTTCTCTTGGATCAATCACATCATTATGTTAAAAGAAATCTCATTCAAATCAATTCGCTATTTTCTGAGAAAAACAAATTTCTCAGATCAAATGAGTGAAATTTGATACCAACTATTACTAAACCTGATTTATACTCCTGACCTTGGGCATGCAATCTAATACCACTTTCCTTAAATACCCTTTGACTATTTCCCATACACCATACATGCTTTGCAAATTGTTATGCTATAACACTGCTGCATCCTGAATTTGTCAATCACTAGCTTTGATTCGACAGCATGTACAATTCTGTAAATGCTGTCGAAAGTTTTTTCACTTGGTTATGCTATAAATTAAAAATGGCAAGAAATTATATTCTTAGTTTAATCCTTTATCCAAGTGTAAGCAAGAAGTTTTTATGCAAAGTACCTTCACAAGTGGCTACGTGTATATATAGAGGCTAATGACTTCATACCAATTGCCTTAGCATCCCATCCTTTCACTTACTTAGAGGCAATTGATGTGAGTCATTAGCCTCTATATACAAGTAGCCCACTTGTGAAGATACTTCACATAAAAACTTCTTGCTTACACTTGGATAAAGGATTAACCAAGAATATAATTCCTTGGCATTTTTAATTTATAGTATAACCAAGTGAAAAAAACTTTCAACATCAATCTCTAATCCAAAGTATACTTTAATAATAAGGTGTGACACCTTTTGACTACATATATATATATGGATAATATATGACTTCTACATTACTTCAACCTTGGTATCTCTTCTGGGTCTGGCTCCAACTGATGAGACCTCAATGGTTGAAACTGATCTAGGTAGTGGCCCTGCCTATAATGCATTGCACTATACACATCCAAAAGGGTGTGCTTTGCATTATGGGATACTAAGGCAACTGATGTATATAGAGATTAATGATTTCACAGGTGCAAACACTGCTTGCTTACACTTGTAAGCAAAGGATTAAACCAAGGATATAATTTCTTGGCATCTTTAATTCTGTACATGCTGCTCCTTAAATTGAAAATTCCACATACTTAGCACTCTCTCAGGCCAAAGTTACAAAGCCTATTTGCTAATCAGATGCAAAGTGATTACCTTGGCTATGGACGAAATCTCTGATGCCATCATCAAATCAGATACTCTCCAACTCTAGGTACCTTCCATCATATGCTGCTTTAGGTAATTATCTCGGAACAGCTACATAAATTCCATTTCCTTTCCCCCCACGTCATTTTCTTCTGCCTATCTCTGGTCCCCATAATGATTACTCACTCTGTACTCATTAAGCTAATTCATGTCTTTCATATCTTCTTTGGGTCATTCCATGTGAAATCATCTGTATCCAATTTTCCTTTGAATATTAGTACTCAATGACCTGTCATGGCAAAGTAACTTGGCTTCCTTGAAACCTAGTTAATACTCTGATAGGGTCAGTTAATCTTATCTGCATGGTGTATTGTGGATGTTAATTTGTGTTTTCTGACCAGTTTGTTAGGATGAAAAACCTGAATTTCCAGGAGGAAAAACTTTGCCACCTCCATATACAATCAACTAACTCACCATCACATGAAATGATCTGATAAAGATCCTTCATGTGCAAGATGAGACTCAAACACAGGTCTTTCCAAACCAAGTAGAATGTTGAAACACTGAGCTACAGAATCTGTCATGTGAGAAATTAAAAATTAAATTGAAGCTGCCTAATTTTGTAATTTGATTAAAGTGAGTTATTTGGTTACCCTATCCTTTAGGGTAGAAGAAAATATTTTGTTTAGTTTTTCCTCACATTCTATTATGTCAGCCATTTTTATTTTGGCAGATCCACAGAATTTTTTTACAGTTTCACAGGGTTTTAAAATTAATCACAGTTCATTTCCATATTGTCAAATTTCTGATTTTTATTGTCATTTTAATAGGTAAAACCTATATGCCCAAGTCGAATCCACAAGTCTGATTGATCGTGTTTTAATGCATACACGTAGTGGAATTTGTATGTCCAAAATTATCTTGACTGAAGCATTTCTAATATGAAAAAATTGCTTTTTGAGAATTTTTCAAAAAAGCTGATTTGAAGCCCAAATAGAGTTGTGATCATGTTTTAATGTTTTAAAAAAACTTGATACTCTTGATAGGTTGCTATAAAGAAAAATTCGTCCCATTTTATTTTCATTATCTTAGTCAAGATAATGTTTTAAAATGTTTAAAATTTTTTGTTGTTATCTTCTAGCATATTTAGTACACTGCCTATCAAGACAATTAGGATCATGAGTGGCACTATGTGACAAACAGTAAATGAAAAGTAAAACTGTATAAATGCTTAAAAGGAAGAGAGAGAAAAAAAAAAAAAAGTAACATTTATGTATATTGCCAGCCTTGTTGGTCAACTGGTTAGCACATCTACTCTCCAACCAACAGGCTGCAGGTGGGTTTGAATCCTACCCTGGGCATTGATGTTTGTCTTTAGGTGGGAAATGGATTTCATCACCCAGTGTAAGACCACCCCACTTACTAGAGACCTAATGTAGCTTGAAAAGTTCTGTGTTTGGTCTCTAGAGATTGGTTTCCAGACCTTGCAACAACAAAAAAAAAAATCTATATAAAATCATTAAATACAGAAATAAAAAAAAAAATCCTTAACCCATAGTACGAATGTCCTATAAATTTACAAATAAACCTTTCATGAGCGGAAACACATAAAGAGGGTACATAAAGCATCAAACATTGGCAACATAAGATTACATTGCCCTCATAGATAAGTTACAGTTATAAAAGTTAAAAAAAAAAAAAAAAGTGTATTTTTGAAATTTTTTATTCCACTTTTACATTGCCAGCAAAGGTTGGTCGATTGGTAGCGCCTCTGCTACTAATGGCTCATGCAAAAAGTTAAGCAAGTTTGAGCGCAGTTAGTAGTTCGAACGGGATCAATCATTCGATGCTGTTGGCACACTCTCCCTCGATGAGTCTTTGAACTCCCTGGAGGTGTCACATAATAATAATAGAAGGTTTTTTAACTTGGGTATACTATGTTAAAGATACCAAGCAATTTTATAAGCTAGATTTTAATTCTTTTTTCCCAAGTAAGCAAACAGACAAGTCAAGTTTGCACCTCCACATAGTGCAAGTCTGAGGCAACTCGTGGTAAAGGTGGAGTAAGCTCTGATCACTTTCTTTAGTATTTTCCCCTAATGCAAAGCACATCCCCTTGCAGAGATGTATGATGCTATGCATTAAAGGCAAGGGCCACTACCCAGACCGGTTTCGACCTTTATCGAGGTCTCATCAGTGGGAGCCAGACCATAAAAATGCCAAAGGCGAAGTAATGCAGAGCTTATAAATTTTACCTAAACAAGTTGCACAAGGTGCTTTGACCTTATTAAATAAAAATCTCAGGATGAGAGTAAGATGTAGAAGGATTTTTAACTTGGGTATGCTATGTTAAAGATACCAAGCAATTTTATAAGCTAGGTGGGATTCAAATCCTTGGAAAAAAAGGATTAAAACCTAGCTTATAAAATTGCTTGGTATCTTTAATAATAATAATAATTAATGCTGGTATCATGTGAATGCAACATGATTCCTTCACAACACTCAGGAGGTCTTAAAAAAAGTGTCTTGAGGATGTACTAAATATACAACAAAAAAATTGAAATTTTCTTCATTATCAAAAGGCCAAATGGATGAAAATAAAAAAATGGGGCCAATTTTGCCTTATAGCCAACTATCAGGAATATTGCTTATAAGTTCTAGATTTTATTATTATTTGGATCCCCTCCCACACACACACACAACTTTTTTGCAATTCAGTCAACTGTTTTTAATTTTTTTGCAAATTTTGAGCTTTTTTCTGTCAAAGAAACATCAGCCAAGGTAATTTCAGCTAATGGAAAGAGTATCACAAACACCTAAAGCATTGGCTGCCCATCTTGAAAGAAATTGGCCTGAAAATGCAAATAAGTAGTGGTGTGCATGTATGCACAAACAGAGAGAGAGAGAATATAAATATTGCAGTAAAAAAAAAAAAAAATCAGAAATTGGGCAATCTTGAAATAAGCTGAGATTAATTTTACACCCTCCAAAATTTTGAAAATTTTATGAATCTGCAAATTAAAATGACCCATAATTAATTGGATGACAGAAAAAAAAATCTTTAAAAATATATTTTCTTCCATCTAAAGGATAGGTGACAAAATAACTTGCTTTCATCAAAATCAAAAATTATGCATAATGACTCCTCTCTGCTACTTTCCAGTTTATCAGTAACCCTATCCATTCTACTACTGGCTTTTATTACATACCAAATAGCCTCAATTATTTTGAAATTCTTTTATTAGCAATATCCCTCTCCCAAGTCCTGTGTTTGCTATCCTCTCAAAAAATATAATAACCCTTACATTCTATTCCTGTGATAATATTTTCTATTGTCAACCAAGTCTCACTAACCTACAAATTTTGGTCGTCATGCTAAATAATGCCCAAAACTTCCCACCTTTGTTAGTGCACATATACTGCAATATCCTCTTAGGCCCACAAGGTACTTTGAATGTTTTAGTGAGTGTCTTATTCAAATTTCAGACCTGAGAAACTGCATTCAGAATATTATTATCTTTCTCATTCTCACGCTCACCTCAAGAAAGCCTGCATTTTCTCCAATGGCTTAGTTTTCTGATTTTACAAATCCATTCTTTCACTATTTTGAATTTTTTTCCACATGGCATTCTTTCACTTAACTCCAAATCCATTATGTGCAATCTATCAGGTATATACTAGTTCATTCATCCATCAAGAAACATTACACAGGTACTCACACATAACCTATGCAATGACTCATGCAATCACAGCTTTCTTGAATTCATTTTTATAAGACTTCGGCAAGAGAAATTATTCCCAATATTTCTTCTCCCTCTTCCTGTGACTTCTTCGTATCCTCTTTCCATACTATTCATCCAGTCAAACCCTTTTTGAAATCTGATGGCATCACTCAGTGATTAATATCATTTAATTTAATACACCAGGAAAGTACAATTTTATCAAAAACTCATCAAGTACACCCAGGATCATGAAATCACCATTCAATGTTGTCTTTTTACTTTGGCTTTTTAGCATGTTAATTCTCTTACTTTTTTTTTTTTTTTTTTTTTTTTTAACTCTCAACTTTCTTTTCTTCTTCCATACTGCTTGTCTGATGCTGCTTCTTCTTCAAATGATCTAGCTTATTTTATCCTGTGCAAGACTATTTCACTCATTAACAGGACTTGATAAATTCTGCAACATCCTATTTGCTACACAAAAAATGTACTCATCCACGATCTCTCCCCTTTTTTTTTTTTTAATGATAATCTCAAGAAGTTAACAGGAGTTCCACAAAATGATTAGTGGTGCTATATCATTTTATGGTGGAGAAGATTCCCTTTGTGTGAGAACCAATCAAAGAGAGAAAAATTAGAATAAGAACAGTAAAAACCGTAAATTATAATTTTGGAAAATATAATTTATTACATTAATTTCTGTTACTAGAATGGCCTTTTATTATGATGCATATGCTTCTGTGCAGAGCCTCCATAGCAAAGTCAGACAGACGAAGTCCCTTTTTGGAAAGACCTGAGTTCGAATCCCTACTAAGACATGAAGAACCTTATCAGGGATTTTCAATTGAAAGTGAGTTGGCCAATCATACAAAGGGGACAGAGTTTTTCCTCCAGCAAAATGGCCCTGTGAGGGATACAGCACAAGAAAGGTAAGCTGGCTGCATTAAATTGCCCAAAACTCCTATTTAGGGGGGATTCAATCCATCTCGAAAATACACGAAATTGGTGGATGGATTTAATTTTTAGATTTTATTTAAATTAAATAAAGTTTATGTTGTCTGCAGCTACTTGCCAGCTGGGAAAAATCTACCTGCTACATGCAAGTAGATAAGCACATTTATCAAGCAATGCTCTTATAACCACATTGCTATTCTCATCCACCATTATCACTTGTGTTTTGTGTTATATCTTTCTTCCAACTCACACTTTCACCCACTTTGTCTTCATTTATTACTGTTTCCTAAACATTCACCACACTGTTATCTCCCTTTTGACACAAACATGTAGCACTTCTAACACAATATCTCTGACCATTTTTGTTCAGCACTCGCAAATCACTCAATTTCAATAGTGAATACACTGCATATACGCTGCATCTCAGTCTGTCATGAATTCTCTGAATAATAACAACTCTTCCCTCATTGTCCTCATTCATTTTGGCACATTATCTGCACTATAATGTGGAGATAATGTGGAGAATATAAATTGTTTCCGTCATCAGAAATAATGAATATAACTAGTATATCAATCAGAAAATCTGGGGTCAAAACTAATAGCTAAATTGATAATACACATAATTTAATACAGTTTTTATCCTGCTGCGGGTTGCACAAAATCACGTTGCGGCCCACTGGTCTGCTGTTGGCCACCTATGATTTAGATTACTTTAACTTAATGGCTTTCTTATTTTTGTTTATATTATCTAGAAGCACATACGTCTGTGGCCAACTCAATCAACAATTCCTTCAGGTTTTATCAATCAGTCTATAAAGTTTTGTCATTTTCAAAATTCTTTACATTTTCCCACAATAAAATTTACATATTTCAATCTACAATTCACATAGATTGAAATTTCTTTCAGTAAACTAAAATAATAAAACAATACTCATTTTTACATTAAAGATATCAAGAAATTATATTCTTGGTCCTGCTCAGCGCTTGATCACTTCCTATTTCAAATTATTTATGCACTCTTGCATCCTAAACCAATCTAAAGACATCATTACTAACAAAAACATAACTGATAAACTTTTTTGGTTTCATGCATCTATGTTCCAAACAGCTCATTATAGCCTATATATAACAAAAGTATTAATTCATAGCATGCCCACTTACCCAACACCTCGAAACAAAACAGGTGCAATGTTCTTATTGCCTACAACAGTAGGAGCATCAAGAAGATCTGAAGGATCTGCTACAATCAGAGTATGCTGAAAGGATAAAACATGATATTTTTATTAAAATAGCACAAA
Organism: Typopeltis vanoorti; assembly: GCF_054136105.1. Classification (NCBI taxonomy): domain Eukaryota; kingdom Metazoa; phylum Arthropoda; class Arachnida; order Uropygi; family Thelyphonidae; genus Typopeltis; species Typopeltis vanoorti. The sequence continues at coordinate 108,045,340 of NC_143552.1, forward strand.
AAAAAATTAAGTGATCAACAGTTTGATGATTATAATATTACTACATTAGTATATGCAGTAATATGATATTCAAATATTCTCTAGTTTATTAATATTCAAGACTGTATTTTGATTTTATATCATCTTATGTAATTATAGAAATAATCAAAAATCAACAAAATGTATCCTCCATTCTAAACTTTAATCCTATTTCTGAACTTCTCACATGAACGTCTCAGCTTCAGCACCATAAAACCATTGTCTTGACAAGCTTGGATGAGAAACAACTGCTAAATCGATTCCTTATGATCTACCAAGTCAGCCAAATATATAACCTATTACAATGTCAGAAATAATAACATTGTTTACTGACCTCACAGTAAGTACAACGAATAATTCCGTGTGTGTGTGTGTGCGTGCGTGCAACATAATATCATACATACATACATGAATATTTTGTGTAAAAAATGGTGTCATTATATAAAAACGCAAATGCAGAGTGATGATGGGTATGATTTCTGTCTCTATTGTAGTATGTGTGTCACAAAATTACAGTCACTCATTCTCTCTGACCAATAATTATATCAACTTTGTTTTGCCAGCCTGGCTGGCCAAGCAGTTAACATACCCACTGTCCAACCACAGAGTGCAGGTTCAAATCTTGCCTCAGGCAGTGATGTTTACGATTATCTTTGGATGGGAGATGAATTTCAATGCCAGGTGTGAGACTACTGCTCCACTTATTAGTGGCATGAAATGGCCTGGAAAAGTTCCATCATGTTCAATCTGTACAGATTTTCCAGGTTATGTGAAAAATAAATAAAAAATATAAATTTTCTTAGCCTGCCCACAGTACTGATGTACTATAAGGTTTCCAATCTCTCAAAGGTGTGACACACACACACAGTAGTAATTATAATAACAATATATTATTATTATTATTTGTAACACTTAAAAAGCTAAGGTTACGAGACAAGTTTTCCTACCCACTATGTATTACAGGAGGAAAAAAAAAAATTCAAGTTTTTTTTTTGAGGGGGGGGGGGATGAACCTACCACCCCAGAGATTAACTCAGCTTCAGCTAAAAAGGCTTAGAAAGTGTTCCTTCCATCTTTAGTCTGCAGACCCTTCTGACAAAGGAGAAATGTATTATTCTTCTGAGTATGCCAACACTTTATGTCTAATTAGATATAGAATATAATAGGCACTTGCAGTACTGTGTAGCTAAAAATTAAAATTTTACCCAGTAGCATAAATAACTTAAAAGCATTATTTAAATAACGTTGAATATTTCAATATCTTTACTGCTATTTAATGAGAGCTAGTTGATTGAATTGGACTGACTACTAACTCTTCATCTTCATTCATTCATCCTTGCCCTCAAAAATTAACAATATCCAGGCATTTAAAAGAAATGTTAGTCAGAAATTTATTAGGATGCTATATTGGTTTTCAGTGCTTCAGGAATAGAAATGCTCCATTTAAAATAAAAAAAAGGTGTGTATTATATAGTTCTGGAAATTTCAATGATCAAAAGAAGAAATCAAATATAATAATAAATTTACCAACCACCTTTGAATAAAAGTTAAAGCAGAAACAGATTTAAAATATAGAAAATGTATAAAACTTTTAATTAACTCAAAATAAAATAATCAAATGATTCTGTTTCTTTAGTAGAGTGTGCTTCTATTTCACCAAGCAATATGCTTCTGTACATTTTTTTTTTTTTTTTTTGCTAAAGTCGAAGCAAGCATTCCTTCTAACTCTAAATTTAGCTGGAATGATGAATCTTCAGACTAAAAGAAATTGGCTGACTTAGTTAAAAATATGCACAAATTGCAATAACTGGAAGCAATAATAAAAGAAAAATTTTGAATTGGTATTAAATTTTAAATTTAGAATATACAGTAATCTCCTATTTATCCGACCACTCTGGAAAGACAGTTTGCAACTCTGATAATTGAAGGGTTGGATGTTTCTGTATAAGAAGTTGATCAGTTAATTAAAGTGTCATTTTGAAAATTGAATAAACAGATTACTGTATTAACTATCCCAGTTCACAGAGTAGATTGGAACAAGTTGGACAGGCATTTGTGATTCAAGAATCATTACCTGTTTTATATTTTATGCATTCTGCTAATTTTGCAATCCAAATGCCATACAAACATTTCAAATGAATAAATCTACACATTAAATCCATTACAAACTACTGAAATCTAAAATAGAGAATATAGTACTTAGCATACTTATACTGAAAAAATGACTAAGTGAAATATCTATAATAAAAAATATTTAATAAAATATGAATTCCATTACTATGTTGCTTACTTTTCCATCATCTGAAATATCATAATTAAGATGATCAATAACAGCTGTTCCTTCCTCATCGATTTCAAAGCCACATTCATTTGCCAATTCTCTTATGACATCCCCTAAAGATAAAATAAAATAATCAACTTAATGAAGAAATGTTAAGCATTTCGTCAGTATTTCCAATCCTATTTCCATTATTCAACATTAGCATCCACAATAAAATATAATAAAGTATATAAAATACTAGCCAACATATCTTACAATCACAGAAATAGAGCCTTATATTTCTGATATTTTAAATTGAATTATTAGATATAATTATTCATGTACCACAAACTGCAGATGTAAAGCTTATAAAAAAAATTTTTTTTTTTAAATTCTTAATCAGAAATATGGGCATTACCTAAAAAAACTCACAAAAATGGCCATGCTACCAACTTACTGGGAAGGGAGATTTAGCAATCTCCCCAACTACCCTTTAACAGAGGATGAAATGAAGATAATTTCTTGAGGTCACAGATTTGCATGATCCATAAATGTTTTCATATCTTGATTCTTCCATAGTCTTAGTGATTGAGCTAAGATGTTGTTTCACTTCAAATTCACAAAAGCCATTTCTAGTCACAAAATGTCAAGCTTAAACATTCCTGTTTCTGAAATAAAAGCCCATTGTTATTTGAAAAACAACATAAATCTAGTATTTCTGGATCTCTACAGGGACAACAGTCATGGATCCAAAGAATTACAGCAGAAGGATGAATCTTCTATGAAAATGCTAAATCAATAAGCTTAATAAATTCTTAGATAATACAATGTTATACCAATTGTTAAAGTAAAAAAACTAAAGACATATCATGCCAGATACCATATCTTCTTCCACAATTCCAAATTGAGTTGTCCTTTGAAAACAAAAGTTGATTGTATTAGCAGTTTTGAATATAAAATTGCAAAATTTCTGTATGACATTCTCTGTCCTAATACAGGTTATTCAAATTCATACAATCAAAATTCTGCCTATTTCCTTTCAAAATTAAGTGCATTAAATTAAGTATTTAATGCATTTAGTACTCATTCCTTCAATATCAATGGTGAGGATCACACCTCCCTTTCAAATTTTCTTGCTGATGATTCAGAACATTTATCTCAATAAATGTCTCAGAGCTATTTAAATTTGCTAAATCCGGTTATGTCACCTGGAAGAATAAACTATATAAACAAGTTGAATAAAATGCCATAGGCAGTACATTAGCTCACTGACTACTACAAACTATATTTGAGAACATCTGCTTTATTCATCCATCTTAAAATCTTTGCATTCTGGGTTAACTGATGACATTTTTGCCATTTGGAATTCCAAACATACGAATCAAGATCTACATTTCATTTAAAAATCACTCCCATCATCCCCTTTTGTGGTTCAACAGCCAAAAAAGAGAAAATTTTATGTCCCCAGGCTTAATAGCTGACATATGCAAGTTACTTAGCTTCTTAGACACTAGCTTACTACTTATGATAAAGCAGCTAATCCTATCTGTAATAGATAATGCAAATTATCTATTACAGAAATTAAACATGAGTTTCCAGGAGGAAAAATCCTGCAAAACCTCTATATGAGACTGCTAACTCATCTTTAGCTGAAAAGTTCTGATAAAGGTTCGTTGCACCCTAGAATTCAAACCCAAGTATTTCCAAATGAAGAGTACAGTCAATACTGGCAGTTGTGCAGGCCCTGGTGAAGTCTTGAGGAGCAATACCTTTCATTGATGTTCAACCCAAATGTGAAATTGATGGTCATCTATTTCTTGCAAATCTACTTCTTTGGGAAGTGCATCAGTTTTTCGCATTAAAAAAATATTCAGTAGTCAAAAATCTGATAAGAATTCAGGACTTACATAATTTGGCCAGAAGTACTTCAGAAAAAAAATCTTCACCATTAAGCAATGCTTCAAAAAATTCTCCTTGTCTACAAAATTAAAGTGAAATGCACAGGATCCCTATTATTTGTGTTTAAAAAAAAAAAAAGAAAAAAAGTGCCTATGAATGTGCTGTGAGGGTTCCAAGCATTTCGCTAATGCTACCTTCAAACCTATCAACAAAATTTGCCAATTATTCCAAATCTTAACAATGTTTCTATTCATTAAGTTTGAAGAATTGCAATTTTTAAAACAAACTGCATAAAATAAGTTTTCTCCCCTTTCTTTTAAGTTTTCCCCCCCTTAGTGTTATAGAAAACAATGTCTTTTTTTTAATCTTAATTGACTGCAAGCACATACATAAAATTAAAACAATATATTGCTAGGAATGCAGTTATAATCACAACTTGCATTTCAATTTACCACTGTTTCTAGATTTATATACTAATACTCTTGAAATATTTAAAATTAAATTTCTTATATTTAATGGCCACTAGAGTGCTGTGTTTGTTTGAGATAGCTGTGAAATGATAAGTTTAAAATTGTGTGGCATTAGCAATAATTGTTTTTTTTTTATTATTGTTAGCATGACAGTTGTGATTGGTATGTGGTGTTCAGTGTAGTTACAATTCTGTATTTATATTTTTTTGTTTCTTGCATGCAAGCTTTGAGTAAGAGTTAAATGGTAGTGAAATGCAAGATTGCACAAAAGACAAATGCAAGTGGCATGGATTTTTCGAAAAAGATCAGCTGCCGTGAATGCAGTATGTATGATTGGGAAGAGATTGGAGATATTTATGTGAAGAGGAAAAATAAGAGAGAGATGAGAGTTTGGGTATGTAAGAAGTGCAGCATAATTATGGATTATGAGATATCATTGAATGCAAGTGGTAGCAGGCAAAAGATCATGGATGTAGCTATGGAATAAGTGGAGTTGACAGTATAGCTGAGTGCTTGAGCAGTAATGGTAAGACAGCAGGCGAAAGTGGCGATGAGCTAGCGATGTTAATTGGTAAGACAGCATGCATAGATAACAGCAAGTTAGCAGTGGTAAGTGGTATGAGAGACAGTGGTGAGTTAGCAGTGTGACAGCAGATGTGCAAAGTAGTGAAAATGTAATTTGCATAAATGGCACTGAAAAACTAAATGTATGAGGAATGAACTGAGGAGAATTACAGATTTACATGAATGTGAAGAAGAATGGGACAAAAGATTTGAAAGAAATATTGAATGATTTGAGAGTACATACATTTGATGATAAGAGGTGTGGTGAATGAAAAGGAGCACAAGGTCTGTTTTCCAGGAGGTAAAATGAGCAGGATGGTTTAGTGGTAGTTGACACAAATGATTTGACTGGTAATAAGAATGTAAGGAGGGATGTCATGAGGCTGTTAATAAGAGTGAAAGATAACCGTGCGGTAGGTAAGGTAGTAAGCATGTTGTCCAGGTATGATGATGAGTTGAGAAGGCAAGCAAAGATCATGAATGGTATGCTAGCAGAGTTCTGTGAGAAGAAAGTAATTCATTTTCTTTCATTTGAGAGGTAGATAGAGTTGTATAAAAGAGATGGACTATATTTGAATAGAATTGATGTGAGTCAGTTGGAGAAGCTGTTGCTGCAAGAGAGAATGACTGAAGTGAATGTAAGACCTGAGGAAGCAAGTGATGTTGTGGAAGAGCAGGAGAGTAAGGTAGGCAAGTTGGTGAATGGAGAGGTAAGTGGAACAAGTGAAGAGAATAAGAGAGAAGGGAATACAGGTGGAAACACAGGGAAACGGGGGAGGTCAGGGTGAAAAGTGTACATGATGGTTTCAGGAGCAGCGAGTGTGCAAGAAAGGATTACGACAGTCAAGGATGTGGAGGTGACATTTCGGTCTGGAGAGAGGTGTAATATCAGTGATGATAAACAGGAATGAACAGCAGACAGTGTAGAGGAGAAATGTCTGAGAAGTGGGATTGTGGGACTTGTTATAGAAACAGAAATAAGCTAGTGTGTATGTTTGCAAATGATAGAAGTATTCAAAACAAGGAATGAAATTGTAGCATTAACAGAGTTCATTCGTCCCAAAAATTGTTGGTATGAGTGAGACATGGTTGAACAAGGATGACCATGGCCGAACCAGGCTGACCACTATCTAAGTGACCATGAAGTGATCATTTGGGTGGTGGCCAGCCATATCAGGACTTTTGTGAGAAAGAGTTATAACTATAAGACAGATGATTATGACAAACTCAGGATGCAGATAGCAGCAACATCATGGAATGAGGAATTGCATGGGAAGGAAATCAATGCTGCTTGGTCTATACTCAAGAATTATCTGGCAGAGGCAACGAATTAGTGTATTCCAAAGGTCATAAGATTAAATAAGATAAGCATAAAATGGATGGTTGAAAAAGTGAAGTGTGCAATCTAGAAGATATTGTGGAGTTTGCACAAGATGAGAAGAAAATCAGTTACAATCAGTCACTTAGTAAGGGCAGCAAGTGTGTAGTATGAACAGCAGTAAGCAAATGAAGCTAAAAGAAATCCTAGAGAATTTTTCCGATATGTGGCCAGTAGAAGGAAGACTGATTATGAGAGGATGATGTTGGTCGATGATAACGGGAGAATGATGAACACTGGGGAGGACATAGTAGAGATGTTAAATGAGCAGTTCATTAAAGTATTCCATCCTTGTGATTGTAACATAATGCAGAACTTGAGAGCAGTGGGAATGGGAAAGAACCACTGATTATGAGTGAGAAGATATATGAGGAACTGAGTAAACTTGAAGTCAACAAGACCATGGCACTTGATGGTATATCACCACGTGACTTGAGGGAATGTTCCAGGGAGTGAACGTACATTTTTAACATGTCTTAGATTAGACTAGGTCCCAAAAGAATGGAAAGATGGCAAAATTGTTCCACTTAATAAAGGAGGTGATAAGACTAAGCTTCAAAATTATAGGCTGATCTGCTTGTCTAGAGTTGTGGTCAAGGTGTTGGAGAAGCTAGTGAAGACAAGGATTCAGAACTGGGTGGATAACAGTAGAATTCTCTTTAACAGACAGCATGGGTTTGCTAAAGGACGATCGTGTTTTAGCAATCTACTTATTTATTATAACAAGGTGACAAATACATTGAACAAAGGGGATGCATATACAGTAGTATATTTAGATTTTGCAAAGACTTTTGATAGATTACCACATGACAAACTAATAGTTAAATTGGAACATATGGTGTTGGATAGTAGATTCGTGCACTGGATTGGAGATTGGCTGTCTGTATCAGGTTGTGTAGGGGGAGTGATATCCCAGAAGAGCAAAGTTACAAAGTCACTAGTGGCAGGCCTCAGAGGTCTGTTTTGGGTCATTGTTTAATTTGTACATAAATGACATTGGAAAGGGTTTAAATGGTGATATACGGTTGTTTGCAATGCAAAGTTGGGGAGGGTTATGAGAAGTAGACCAAATGTGTAGCTTTGCAAGAGGAACTAAACAGACTGTCTGAATGGGTGAGGGTGTGGATGTTAGTTTAATGTTGCAAAGTGTAAGGTGTTAAAATTTGGGAAGCAAAGATGGGATGCAAGTATAGGATTGTTAGGAATATTTTGGAGGAGATTAAGGATTTGGGGATTGTGGTGGATAGGGATTTGAATTTTCATGGACATTTTTGTTGAAATTGTGAGGACAACACAGTGGATAAGGATATTGACAAGAAAACCTGGCCTGCCAGATTTTCAAAAGGATAATGAGATGGTTTCTAGTCTCTGGAATGTGGAATATGAGGATTCAAAGAATGCAAATTACAGAGCACAGTGGATAGAAGGAAAAGGAGAGATGTGATCAATCAGTTGGTAAGTGGTAATTACCAGATTAAAATGGATGAGATTTGTGATATGGAAGGAATGCTGATGCAAGAGAAACAGAAAGAAAATGTATGAAATAGGACTTACTAAAGAACTGAATGAATGTGTGCAGTGACAGATGCTGGTGAAAAAACCAAGGTAGATGGAAGTGCAATGTGAATAATGTTAGATGGGATTTTGGTCTGCATGTTACAAGAATGTACATGCTTCTGATTAGTCTTTTACTTCACATCTCAGCACTGGCAAGGTCTTGTGGGAGTGAAAAGAGTAAAAAACAGTTTTGTCACACAAAAAAAAGATACTCCAAAACAGAGTTTGTAAATTACAGAACAATTACTATCCTAGAAGTGGTGGTTTCAGTATTATAAAAGATGATCAAAGGCAGAAATCAGGAATAGATGGATAGGAATACAATATGGCACCAGTTGTCATACTTACCTTTTTTTTTTTTTTTTTTTGAATTCATTCACATGCATTCACCACCTCCAATGGCAAGCCATTCAAATTAAACACTGATCTACGAGAGGAAAATCGAGTTATATCATCCCTTTCTTGATTGCACACATTCTCAACTTCCACAGATGTCCTCTCATCATCTCCCTAATCTCTATAAAAAGAAAAATTCCATCTACTAGTCCTCTATATGAACTTTCAGAATTTTGTTGATTATCATATCATCCCTCTTTCTCCTGTTTACTAGTTTGTGAAGTCCAGACGTCTTCAATCTATAATCCACAATCTCAATACCACCTTTAACACACTCCTTTGCCCCTCCACCAGGCTTTTCCATTTATAGAACAGAATCCTGAAGAAGGTAGGTGACTAACAGTGTAGCACAGGGCTCTATACTTGGATTGCTGCTATTTAACATCCACAGCAGGCACCATACAAACTGTATCGTTACATACTCACTCAATGGGTATGACATAACAAATTGTCACAAATGATGTGAAGAAATAATAGCAATGTAGAAGGATCTGTTGCTTTCAGGATATTGGTAACGAATATGAGAATGTCTATAATTGGTTGGTATGTTTAAATTTCTATAATATAGTAATTATATTTCACCCTGCATGGATCAGATGCAAACCATTTGTGTATGGCACATTAAGGAAAAGAACAGGCAGCATGAATACAAATACATTTGTTATAGATAAACGTCCAATTTACAATTATAATATTATAGATGAGCAAGAAATTACTATGACAGGGAAAAAATTACATATAAACTAGTTATGCATGCGTGCATCACTGGTAAAGAAAAAAAAAAAAAGGTAGAGGATTCAGAATAAATATTACAGGCTGGCCTTGATTAATGCAATTAATTCATCCCACAAGCACATTATGCAAAATAGAAACATGTTAATCAAATATAATAATCAATGCAAAAAATTATAATTTCTCCTTGATCAGGCATATTCCATTAAGAATTTTAAAAATACCTTTTAAATAACATTTTGAATTATTATTACGAGCACCTCCATGGAGCACAAAGACTCATTGCAGAAGACGTAATCTATCATACCTCTCCTTGAACCCATTAACAGAAAAAAGCACTCAACTGACTCTGGCAACTGATTCCACTCATTCACCGCTCTCCAAGCAAAAAATTTAGTCCTTACACTCCCTATTGACAACACCTTTATTCAACTTCCAGGGATGATCCCTTGTTCTGGTCCCTCTAGCCAAGTGCCGAAACATTTCCCTGCATCTATCCTATAAAATCTTTTAAGCAACTTAAATCTTTCTATCATATCCCCTCTTTTTCTAATATCAACCAACTTCTGCAACCCACATACCTTCAATCCATCTTCATAGGGAACATTCCACAGGCCACTCGCCTCTGAATCCTCTCCACTGATTCCTCATCTCTAAGAAACCCAGGGGACGAGACTCGGGCACAGTAATCCAGGTGTGGGCATATCAAGGTCTTATAAAGAGGAATTACAACTTCCTTATCTCTACTTGTTAATGTGTTCTTCACTAACCAAGTAATCTTATGGGCTACCTTAGCAATATATCCTCTAAACTTTAACTCTTTGTCTGCCACCACCCCTAAAATCTCTAGCTTCACCCATTGCCTGGGGTACAGTGCAATCAATGTGATACATGGTTGTAATCTATTTTAAAATCCATAACTTTACATTTTTCGACATTAAACTGAACCCATTAATTTTTGCCCATACTGACAGCCTATTTAGATCTTCTTGCAAGTTCTCCACATCGCCTTGAATAACTTACTTTACCTAATTTCGCCTCATCAGTAAACAAATGAATTTCTTTTCAGGCTATATCCTATATCATTTATGTACAAATTAAACAGCAATGGTCCTAACACTGAACCTTGTGGCACACCACTAGTCACCTGTTTTCACCTCAATTCTGCCTCTCCATATACCACTTTTTTGATAACTGTCCAGAAGCCACTCTCTTATCCATTTAACCAGTGTCATATCCATCCCCATTTGTTCTAATTTGTGTAACAGTGTTCCATGTGGTATTCTGTCAAATGCTTTTTCAAAATCCAGCAAAATCATCGTGTAGCCATTTCCTTTATCCAACTCAGCTGTTACTCGATTATAAAAAGTTAGTATATTACTAAGGCATGACCAAACCTTCACAAAACCATGTTGACCCTCATACAGTATCTTGCAAAGTGGTCACTCAGTAACTCAACTATTTTATCTGCTTCTGTCTCCTCGTGATCATCATCATCATCACTCATTAAGGTTAATCTTCCAGTCATTCTTCCTCTTACTTGCCACATAACAAAAGAACTCTGGGATTTCCTTTGGCTTGCTCGGCTAAATTCTTCTCATTATCTGATTCTGCCTTCCTTGCCATGCTGGTCACCTTTCTCTTTATATACCCTCCACAGTATTTTCTTTTTCTGCAGCTCGTGCTTAGTGATATTACTCATCCATCTAACTCCTACCTGATTAACCCTCCTTACCCTAGGTATAGAATTTAATATGCTTCCTCTAGATGCCCCTTAACTATATCCCATGCACTACTAATGTTCTTACCCTGCAGTGTTTAATGCCATGGTACACATTTAAGCTTTTTCCTAAGCATGTCAATCACCTGCTTTGTAGTTCCACAAATACCCCTTCTTGATAGAATATTTCTCATGTTTTACGATCTCCCAAGTCAAGACGGCATGGTTACTTTCACCAATTGGAGGCAATGTTGTCACCTTGGTTATGGATAGCTCTTCTGATCCTATGACCAAGTCCAATACTCTTCCACCCATAGTACCCTCTACCACATGCTGCCTTAAGTAATTATCCCTCAGCAGGTGTATAAATTCTATTTCCTTTCTGCCATATGATCTTTCTTCCTTCTAGTCTATATCTCCATAGTTGAAGCCCCCCATAATAATCACTCAACCTGTACTTGTACTAATTTGACAATGCATGTCTTCCAGATCATCTGTGGAAGTCCCTGGCCTATAGCAACAACCAACTGTATGTTTTGTCTTATTGGTCTTAATCTCACACTAGACTACTTCAAATGAACAGCCACCCTCCTGCCCATCTCCTATTCTTTTTGGTTGCAATTCAGCTGCTATCATCAGTAGTACTCCTCCTCCCATCCTATTTTCTCTATTTTCCTTGAAAATACTAAATCCTTCACATTCAATCCTTATAACTACATTATCTGCTGTTAGCCAACTAATGCCTATAACTTTTGGCAAGGTTCAACTAACCAATGCCAAAAACTCCTCTCTCTTGTTCCTGATACTTCTGGCATTAGCATATAGAAACAGCAACATCCCTTTATTACCCACCCACCGTTACTTTCTAAATTGACTACTTTATTCAATATCTTTGCTTGAGAGATTAGATTCCTCACTTGGTCATTCTCACACTCACTCCCTTCGTGGATGCCTTCACACAAACTCACTTGCTTTCACCCTAACTGTTTAAGTTTCCCTGAATTTGCACATCAGCATGCTCCATGAAAAAGCTCTCTCTCTCCAGACATCTAACACCAAAACCTTTCAGATGCAGTCCATCTGCAATATCAAATCCTTCTTTCCACCAAACAGAGACCATAGATCCACAAATTCTACATCATTCCTTTTGCACAATCTATGTACAGACTCATTGGCTATTAATGCCCTCCTCTTCAGTTCGCCTCTATCATAGTGGTAGGAGATTTATAATCTTCACTTTCTCGCTCTTCAGTTTTGCCTCTTCTAACAACTCCTTTACATCCTTCCTCATAGAATACTTCTCGCATATCACATCATTGGTACCAACCAAGATAATCATTTCCTTTGACTTACCTTTTTGCATCTGGATGGTGTAGCTAATATCGTGAATTTTTGCTCCTGGGAAACATAACTGTATTACACTTTCGCTAAGTTCTCCCCTGATTATTGAATCTCCATACATAACTTTCTCCTTAACTTGTTTTTCTTGTTTGGTCTTTATTATTCTTTTGGATCACCTGCTTCTTTTTTTTTTTTTCAGTCCTGCTTAACTCTTACTGCTTGTGCAGTTTTTCAATTTCGTGCTTTGTCCTATGAAGGATAACATTTAAGCGCATTATTTCTTTACTGATATACATTTCATTCTCCTCCATTTCTGCAGCCACACATTTGACATCATTAACATAAATATATGTATATTGGATGATACCATATATAGATGGCAGAACAAAAGGTAGGATATATAACTGGTCTACTGAAAGAAGACTCAGATTGTTGGAAATTTAATGTTGGAAACATCTAAAATCAACTTTTAGACACAACTATCAAGTGAAAGAAATGTGTCTTACTTCTGGTGTAGTGTTCTAGAGCACTCAAATGAGTTACACAATGCATGCACACACACAATAGATGCATGTAGGTACTGCATATACAGAATGCATTTAGAAGACCATATTGTGTTATGGAGTACAATGAAAAAAATATACTTAATAGAATGTAAAATGCAGATTTTTGCATACAGCTTTAGTTTCTTATTTTTACCTTTGACCACAGGCAATTCCCAAAATTAAAATCAATAAATCTGCAGAGTTTTCTTTGAAATTAACTCTGAACTTAAATGTTTTGCACATATAGTCTTCATCAATGTATATATGATTTGTGCCATCCCAAGATGAATCATGTTATCATATACACTATGATCAGCTTGCCTTTTTTCCCCATCTGTGTAGCTATAATAAAACAGAAAATATTATTTTGCAGAATGATTCTAATTGACATGGTTTCTGTTCCCTTATAATAATGCATGTCAGAATCATGACTATAGATTATAAGCTTAAGTAAACTATCCTATCCCATAGCATTTTACTGCACCATTCACCTACAAAAAAATGGAATTATGAGATATTTATTATTCTATTACCAAATCTCCCTCTTTTTATAATCTTTTTCTTCCCCCTTAAACCCACCACTCATACATAAATGATTCCTGTCTCCAGATTATCAGTTCACAAGTAATTCCCTCTAATTTTACATGCCAAAAATCATGGTGCACTCCTATCCAATATGCAGAGAGAAAAGTATAAGATAACTTCCTATGTCACACTCACAAGTTGAAAATTATTTTTGTCTGTCTGGTGCTATCCTGCAAAAATTATACTAAATTTTATTTCCCCTTCCCAAATCTGAGTATGGCATTCTTGTGTCCCAGTGCATATTGGAAAATAATGCAGATGGTATGCTAATATAACATATTCACACCAATGACACTTACCAACATTACTGCTAGCACCAACAAGCACATTTCCACCATTATCAATGAAGTCAGTAATGGCCTGAACGTTTAATGAACCACCAAACTCTGAAAACAAGGAAAAAAAATAAAAATTGGACTGAATAAAATCCATGTGCATTTGATAAATTATGGTACGAATTTCATAAATATGAACATTAAAAAATTTTATTATAGAAGAAATTAATTCAACAAGCACTATTTGTACCAGTTTAAATTAAATCCATTGCTAAATTACGTAAAAATCAATTCAGTGAAGATTTTTTAAACATTTTGAATTCAGCTTCTAGAATCTATTCATTATAAAGAAATTATCATATTACTTTGAAATTATTTAATTATAAACCCGCTGAGCATTCTTTAAGTCTTTTCTTATAAATATATTTATAATTATTCTGATATATTTATAATTATTCTAATATATTTATAATTTATAAATATATTATGAATTATTCAGTATATGATTCATTTGCTGACCAATTTCTCTCCTACCACTGAGTTAGTCTGTCTCAGGCTATAGCTACAGAATTTGTTAAAATGCTAAAAAATACTTTCACTGTATTTTCATGTTAGGGGGAGCGTGTGTGTGGTATATATCAAATATAACAATTGTTGGATATAGAATCAGAATTAGATAATTCACGAAATTCATGCTGATGTCACCTAGAGTCCTGTCTCTCTTGCTGGAATAATAAATTTGTATATTCACATTGCAATGAGCTTTTGGAAATTTTGCATCCCACCTTTTATTTCACTAAATGTTGTTATACAAAAATAAAAAAATGTACAAACTATGTAAAAGCAGTCCTATACTACCAAAGCAGAACAGAGAATTTAACACTAACATATGTGGTGCTAGGTAATTGACTTAATATTTAGATTTTAGGTAATTCTAAAATTGCACATGTTCTCAGCCATGCTGAGGTACCAAAAAATACACTAGTGTCAAAAATCTAAAGGGACACACTATTTCTGAAGATTACAACCACAAATTCAGATGAAGCAGCTTGTGGCAATTTGTATAACTGATGATTTCAAGTAGAAAGGGTACATGTTCAAATTTTTAAATCACACACAAAGAGGTCACATGGTTGTACTCAACAGGATAAAAGGCAAAAAGCTGTGGTAAGCAAATTCTGTTTGAAGAAAGTTTTTTTATGAAGGAATAAAGTTGCAAACTTGGATGTCTTGTAATGTCTCAAAGAAATCAACTAGATGATTTCATATAGGGAAGAATTATTGGAAAGCTTGAAAGCAGTAGAGTATATCATTGTATCTGGGCTCTGGGTAGCATTTGAAACCAATGGAATGTGTTCCAGACATTTGCTAAGAAGTCGCCCTTGCTCTACCATGGAGCATGACAACAGCAAAATGTTGTTGTATGTGAATATCTCAATAAACTGTGGCAAGATGTCTGCAACAAGGCCTATATGCCCAAAGGTGTGTACTTAGCGTCCCTTTATCCACAGCTCATTGTGAAGCACATTTTCAGTGGTGTCATATCCAAAAAAATTGGACAAGACATCAACGGGCTAATGTACTCTTTACAGATGAGTCATTTCAGCCTTTCCTCCAAATTCTAAATGACACTTGATCTGGCACGAAAATGGTACTGCTTACCATCACAAAAATGTTCTTGAAAGGGATAGATACAGCAATGCTTGGATTATGGTATGAGGAGACATTATGCTTAATGAATGCACTGAGCTACAAATGCTGGAAAAAGGGACTATGACTGGTTAACAATATTGCAATGAAGCACTTCAACATTATGTTCAACTGTTCTGTGATGCTGTAAGCAAAGAATTAATTTTTATGGATGACAATGCCACATCACATCATACATGAGCAGTGTGGAGATGCTTCTGGAGACCAAGGATATTAATTGAATCAAGTGGCAAACATACTCAAAATTCCATTCAGAAAACAAAGTTTTATCCATGCTCTGAAGGAAGGTGGGCCAGTATGCCTCAAGAACTTCTGAATCACTTGATGCATGATATGACGTTGCAAGAGCTGCATTGCAGTTCAGGGTAGACATATATATACTGAAATGTCTCTCCATATAGTTTTCTGTAATCACAGTACATTAATACCTTAACTATGTCCTTAGAAAATTTGTAACTGTTGCCAAAAATGTACTGTAATTTAATTTGTACAAAATTTATAATTTTTTTTTTTTGTGTAATATAATTTATAAGTATGCTGGCAATAAATTTATGCTCACATTTGGCTGTAGTCATGAAAAGTTTTTCATATATAGTAAAAATGTAGTTCATCCTTAGCTTTTGGACACCAGTGTAGTACCAATTCATCTAATTTGTTCATAAGTCTGCAGGGGCATGCAAGTAGTGTCCAGCGCCTGTGTGCAAAACTTTAGTTGGCGCACCTATACCCAGTAGCATGCCAGTAGTGTCCGGTGCCTGTGTGCAAAACTTTAGTTGGTGCCACTATCCCCCCCCCCCCACAATAAAAAAATCACTTTAAAAAAGTGATTTTTTTTAAAGTATTTCCTCCTCTTTGGGGCTGTGTGCATCGCACGCATTGCACATATGGCCGGCGCGCCCCTGTAAGTCTGAGAAAATGCTCAATATGTTCAGACAATGGAATAAATCAGTTTTCAGTTAACAATTATATTATGAGTGATGATGTAAAACATAATATGGCATAATACATACAAATTAAAATGAATTAAAAATTTTTCTTTTTATTTCTAGTTAACAACAAATGGTTGCTAGCCAGAACAAAACATGAATATAGAACCTAACAAAGTGATACCAGACAATGACCCAGATTAAGATGTTATTTTTCAATATATATAACATTCCTTAGAACCAGAAATGGATCTAAATATTCTGCTAGCTGGTTGGCTAAAGTAAATTCTACCTTAAATGGCTAGTAAAAGGTGCATTCCATTGCTTCTAAAATTGACATCCAGAAACAGTTGCCGTCTTGTCAAGCCTGTGTAAAACTATTTTTCGTTTTATCAATACAGGCTATATTAATTTATACAGAAAATGCTAACTTGAGATATAAGGTACATAACATTTCAATAGAACAATTTAGAGATTTTTTTGCTATTTTTACATATCTCATCAAAATCAGAAATTAAATGACAGACGATAATCCAAAAGGGGTGCTTAAGGGTCAAAGCTGTATAACTGAGAGGAGACCTCCACATAGCCTTTAAAGGAATGCGGAGAGCCGACCAGGGCTTCTGACCTAATGTCCAATCCTCACCTTCTCGTGGTGCACCCTGTTGGGTATCTACTTTGATACTGAACGAACGAGGATGGGCTGGCAATTTGGGATTTAGCCGACCAAATTGTATTCTTATTGGTTAAACCAAAATAAAAAATGATGGTACAACATGACAAAATTTCATGCCGGCTGGGGCGTCGCCCAGTTAAACAAGGCTCCCGTTGTTTTCGCCAGGGAACCAGGGCGAACAGCCAAAAGTCAGCTACTGGAACAAATCTGAAAACAAACCCCAACTCAACATCACCAGAGTTAAAGATCGGTACTATCAACGTAAGAAGCCTGAATGGCAAAGAAATGGAGCTAGCTGAGGAATTAGATAAGTACCAGATCGACATAATAGGGGTGACTGAAACAAAAAAGACCAAAACTGGTGAGATCTTTCTGAGCAATAAATACAAAATGTCATATTCAGGCAATAACAATCAAGGAAAAGAAGGAGTAGCCATAGTATTCAACACAAAATACGAGGCTAATCTTCTTGAATGGCAGTCAGTCTCAAGTAGAGTAATGTGGGCAAATATGAGAATGGGGAACTGGACAATGAGACTTATTTGTGCCTATGGTCCCACAGAAGGTTCTACTAAGGTAGAAGTGGAGGAATTTTTTGACGCTTTAGAAAAAGCAACTGACACAATGAAAAAGGAAAAGTTGGTCCTTGTTGGGGATCTAAATAGTAGAGTAGGAAATGATTGTGAGACATACAAAAATATTTTGGGAAAATTTGGAGAAAAGAGCAAAGCTAATAATAATGGCAAATATCTGTTGGATTTCTGCTCAGGACATGGACTGGTTATTACTAACACCATGTTCCAACATAAAAATGTGCACAAATTCACATGGAGAGAAGAGGCTAGGAATAAGAAAAGTCTCATTGACTATGTTATTGTTGATAGTGATGTTTTCTCCCTGGTGCAGGACACCAGAGTGTTCAGAGGATTTGAAATTGGAAGTGATCACTATTTAGTCTTGAGCAGGATAAAATTGAATTTCATATTGAAAAGAATAACATGTGAGAAAGTTTTAAAGCGAATAAAAGTTGAGCAGCTCTCAGATGTAAACTGTAGACTAAAATACAGAAATATTATTGAAAAGAAAATGAAAGAGTTTGAGAACAGGAATGAAACCTTGGAGATTCAGTGGCAAACTCTGAAGGAAACATTGATTGATTCTGCCAGAGAGGCATGTGGTGAGGTTGTGTGCAAAGATAAAAAAATCAGAACTCCCTGGTGGACACAGGAAGTTAAAGAGGCAGTGAAGGAAAAGAAGAAAGCATATCAAAAGTTCCTGGCAAATAAGTCAGCTTTTACTCTTACAGAATACAGAGACAAATGTAAGAAAGCTAAACAGTGTGTAAAACTAGCTAAACAAAAGTCATGGGAGGACTTTGGCAAGAATATAGAAAATAAATATCAAGAAGGTGGCAAAATATTCTGGAGGTTGTTGAAGAAGCTTAGGAATGGAGGAAAGAGTGCTGTAAAAGGAATTAGAGATGATAAAGGTGAAATGAAAACAGGAGAAAAAGATATCCTTGAAGTATGGAGTAATTACTTTGAAAAACTGCTAAATGAAGCAAGCAGTGATGACAGCACAGTGATAAAAAACACTGACCAGGCATGCAGTCAGGAATACATATCCATACTTGAAGTAGAAAAAGCCATCAAAGGCTTGAAATGTGGAAAGGCAGCAGGAGTAGATGATATTCGACCAGAAATGCTGAAGTATGGTGGTATAAGAGTCTTACAGTGGCTGCACTGCATAGTTCAGAAAGCCTGGACAGAGGGACAAATTCCCGATGATTGGAGTAGAGCTCTCATAGTACCCATATATAAAAAGGGAAATAAAACTGAATGTGAGAATTACAGAGGTATTTCCCTACTGAGTGTTCCTGGCAAGATCTATGCAAGTATACTTGAGAAACGGTTGAGAAGAATTGTGGAAGAAAAGCTTGGTGAAGAACAAGCTGGATTCAGGCCAAATAGAGGCTGTCAGGATCAGATCTTCACTTTACGACAAATAGTCGAGAAAGCATGGGAATATAACAAAGATCTGTATTTAAGTTTTGTCGATTTGGAAAAGGCATATGACAAGGTGCCAAGAGAGAAGCTATTCGATACGCTGCAGTTATATGGTGTCAATGGGGCATTATATCAAGCAATACTTAGTCTTTATTTGAGTTGTGAGTCAGCAGTTAGAATTGAAGGAAGTACAGGAAGATGGTTTAATGTTAAATCTGGTGTGAGACAAGGATGTACATTATCCCCTCTGTTATTCATTATCTATATGGATCACATTATGAAGGAATGTGGTATTAAACCTGATATCAAAATTGGAGATGTTAGTGTAGCTCTTTGCTTTATGCGGATGATGTTATACTTCTAAATAAATCCACTACAAGTCTGCAAGATTCTCTGACTAAATTGAATAGCTGTTGTAATAGATATGGTATGAAGGTCAGCAATAAAAAGACAAAGACAATGAAAATAGGCAGAATCATTGAAAATGTCAACTGTGTTGTGAATGGAGAACCTGTGGAACAAGTAAAACATTTCATCTACTTAGGCACAATTTTTACTGAAGATGGTAAACTAAATATAGAAATAGACAACAGAATCAGCAAAGCTGGTATCGTGGGAAGTCAATTGAATAAATTCATATGGAATAAGAAAGAAATTAGTCGGAACACTAAATTAGCTGTATACAAGACTGTGTTCAAACCAATTTTAACTTATGGATCTGAGAGCTGGGTCAGAAGTAAAACACTTGACCAAAGACTAGAGACCGCAGATATGAGAGTCCTGAGAAAGATTAGAGGCGTGAACAGATGGCATCAATGGCAATATCATATTAAAAATGAGGATATTAGGAAAGAACTTGACATTGTCAGCATCCAGGAATGCGTTAGCAGAGCTAATCTCAGATGGTATGGTCACTTAAATAGAATGGGAGAGGAAAGATTAGCAAAACAAGTGTTCTCTGCCAGGTTGGCAGGAAAACGACCCAGAGGAAGACCAAGATATAGGTGGATTGATACGGTACAAAGTGCCTTAGACGATAGAAATATAAGATCTGATAATGTTGGAGTCTTGACAAGTAACAGACTGATTTGGAGGAAAATTGTAGATAGGAAGTTAGTAATGATGTAATTTTTTCATGTAGTACTGTCATATCCTGTACACCCCTTGAGGGTACATGGCAGGAATTTGATGATGATGATGATGATGATGATAATCCAAAAGAATAACATTAACTCGGTACCAGATTTGATATCCTAGGAGAATTAACGCCTTCATTCAATTGATATTATTCATTCTTCAAACAGGTTCTGTTAAAGTCTCCATGACTTTTGTTAAATATTCAGGTTATAACAACTATTCATGTTAAAAACTGTTTTGAATGAGATGGATAGAGTTAAACATTAAAAAAAAAAATTTTTTTTATTTTTGTTTTTTCCTAATACAAGTTAAAATGACTATCAAATAGCTCTTTGGTATATCTAAAAAGAGCATATTTCTGGAAAGAAAATGGCTACATGATGATACTGTTAGCCTTGCAAAGGCATTCAACAGGATGCCAAATGGAATTTTGTTACACAAAACTTGAGCAATAGGGTTGGATCTGAAGCTAGATATGGATAAGAGGGGAACTAATGGAGTGATATCAAGGTAATATATGGGATATATGTACACTCTGTATCTGTGCTGCTCTTTTTTTGGACCTCGCAATATTTTCATAGTCAAGTTGATATGAAGAAGTGGCCAATCGCAGACAATCATCCAAGTGATCATTTGTAATTTAGTTTCTGAATTGATTTTTTATGACGGTCGTATTTGAAAAAGTGGATTCTGACAAGTATGTCATTCCGAAACACGTCAGAATTTTTCACTCCATATCAGTTAATATTGGGAATTTTTCATGTGCATACTTCCAAATGACTTCATTGTTTATTGATTTTAAATGTAAACTATTCTGAATGTTTATTATCTCAAGTTCTGCTTCAGCTTGGTTTATATCAAACAGCCCACTAATTTTATTTGAAATTTCTGTGATGTTCAAGTTTTCTTGAAATGGATTATTGATAAAAGATACAATCATTTCAGTTTTATTAAAATCTTTAAATCTTGAATTTATTTCTTCCTCAACTAATTCTATTTCATGAATAAATTCTTTTAAATCATAGCAAAGCATTTCTTGATTTTGTTCAAAAAAATTTTAATAAATATGGGAGATGTCTAAATTCGCAGTCATTTATATTTTTCTTTAATAAAAGTAAGCATTGTTGGAAAGTTTTTATTGAACTTAACATGTCAATTAAATTTTTATCTCTACCATGTAACTCTAAATTTAAATTGCTTAATTTCGTACAGAAATCTACTAAAAATGATAAGTGTAACAACCATCTTTTATCACTCAATTGTGGATAAATATCTCCTTTTTCATCAAGAAAAATTTTTATATCGTTAATTAATAGAAGAAATCTTTCTAAAAATTGACTTCTGTTGAGCCAGAGAAAATTATTGTACAACAGAAGTTCCCTATCATCACCTGCCTGTAATTTAAATAACTGCTGCTGCAGGGCTTTTCCTCAAACAGAATTTACAATTTTAAATGTAATATACAAAACATCTTTTGTGTTTAATCTTTTACTACACAGTACTTGTTGGTGAATAATATAGTGGTATGTTAAAAAATCTGGATATTTGTCATCGTTTTTACATAATCAAATGAAGCCTGATTTATTACCTATCATTGCAGGAGCACCATCAGTAGTAATAGACACAAGTTTAAAAAGCGGAAGTTTGTGTTGTTTCAGAAATTCATCAAATGCCGAAAAAATGTCATCTCTCCTAGTCCTTCCCAATAATAGTATAATTTTCAAAAGTTCTTCTTTACTTGAATAATCTTCAAATACCATGTGAATAAATACCATTAACTGAACAATATCAGTGAAGTCGTTTGATTCATCGAATAAAAAATAATGAAAATGCAACACACTGGTGAACGTCTAACATTAACCTGGCCTGGAAACTTTTCTCCGGCAATTGGAACTCTTCCTTTCGACGATTTGAAATCTTGTCTGCAGCCTAGAAGTAGTCTCTCTCTAGCGACGTCTCGACCGAGAAGCTCCTTTATGGAAGCGGGAAACTCCTCTCTCAAGCAACGTGGATCCAGGCAGTCTCTCCGATGGCAACTCTGGACCGGGCGGCTTCCTCTCTGACAGCAATTCTGGAACCGGGACCCCTTCAGTCCCTTTTAATTAGGCCTCCTCAGAGACCTCGCATGAAGTTTGGCAACCCCCAAAGAATTGGTATGAGTCTTTCATCTTAAGTTTCAAGTTCAGCATGCCTTTTGTTCTCCTCTGCTTTCTTTTGATTGTAAGTTGCCAGCCATCGGAAAGTTATTTGAACTCTTTCTGACTGACTTCGGAAATGTTTACACTTAGAGCCTGCAAGCCTTTTTCATACATACAAGTTTCAATAACAATCTTTCCAATGCCGCCAAATACAGCTTCGGCAACAAAAACATTGCCTTTGTTTTTAACATCCTAACATATTCTTATTAAAGCAGTATATACAGTTAGCTTCAAAAGAGTTATTTACAAAAACATCTAATACAAACTATACCGAGATAAACAAAGTTTATTTTTTTTACAATATTCACATGGGACATACAAGTAAAAAATCGATGTAATGTGCTTTGGAATATTTAATATTTAAGCTACAATCGAGTTTTTACACTTTGCTTATAATCGTATTCACTCGGCTCGCTGTTTGACTTCCACTGATCCAAATTAATTTATTTACCCGGACTTAGAGGAAAATTACTGATTTGACAATTTTAACGAAAAATAAATAAACAATAGCAATACACTTAAAGCGAATTAAAAATAATTCAAAATAACGATAAATAAAATATTATGTTTTCAGTTTTAATTAAATTTGTAAGTAAGGAGAAATACACAAGAGATCGACCAAAAATCGCTCCGCGATCGACGGGTTGAACACCCCTGCTTTATTAGATGGAACTGGTCTACAGAAAAATCATAAGCCCAGGGATTTGAATTGATTATGGACAGACAGTTGAAATTTAGAGGGAATATTGTAAACATGGCCAAAACAGTTCAGATGACATGAATGGTGAACATGCTGACAAGCAGGGATAGAGAGATTATTTCTCTTCATAAGGCTCTGATAAGGCCACACCTGGATTAATATGCATGGATCTGGTTTCCTGATCTATGGAATGCTTCCTATGTATGAGTATGAGAATAGGTTTTTGGAAGTTTATTTTGCACTTGGTTAGACTATAATAAATTTAGTTTAATCCTTTATCCAAGTGTAAGCAAACAAAGTTCATCATCTTCCTTATACCCTCTTTTGCCTTTGCGGTGTTGCGGGTCCATTGATCATCGGACCTCACTCCGTTTACAGGATAAGGTGGTCAGCCTTATGCCCCGGTGTATCCTATGGCCTGTAGTGTTGAGTTCTCAAGGCCAGTTTGCCTGCTTTGCGGAATGAAAAAACCCTGCTGTCCACGCCCAAGACTGGCTAACTTGGCTATGGCTGAGGAAGATCCTTCAGCTCCTCACGTCACCGACGGGAATCGAACCTAGGACACTCCTTCCCCAGGCATATGGTTGCGAAGTGCATAGCCACTAGGCTAACCGTGCGGACCCCCAGTTTGCACCTGAAAATATCTTCAGGACTGAGGTAAGGTGGTACATCCCTTGGTAACTCGTAGCAAAGGTGGATCAAGCTCTCATCACTCCTTGTCTCAGTATCTCCCATAATACAAAGCATTATGGGAGATACTGAGCACATCGCCTTGCGGACATGTATACTGCTTTGCATTAAGGGAAGGGCCACTACCCAGACTGGTTTCAACCTTTATTGAGATCTCGTCAGTGGGAGGCAGACCCAGAGTGGTGATTCTAAGCCAGAAGCAATGGAGAGGTCATATTTACCTATACGAATTAACAACCGGTGTACCACCTTATTATTAAATTACTCTGGATTTAGAGAAAGATGTTGGAAGTTTATTTTGCACTTGGTTAGACTATAATAAATTTAGTTTAATCCTTTATCCAAGTGTAAGCAAACAAAGTTTGTGCTTGAAAATATTATATGTTAATTTGTATAGGTAAATATGACCTCTCCATTGCTTCTTGCTTAGAATCACCACTCTAGGTCTGCCTTCCACTGACGAGATCTCAATAAAGGTCGAAACTGTCTTGGTAGTGGCCCTTCCTTTAATATACAGTATACATGTCTGCAAGGAGATGCGCTTTGCATTATGGGAGGAAATGCTTGGCTACGAGTTGCAAGTGATGTACCACCTTACCTCAGTCCTGAAGATATTTTCAGGTGCAAACTTTGTTTGCTTACACTTAGATAAAGGATTAAACTAAATTTATTATGAGAATAGGTCTATGATCCTATTAGGACATATTGAGGGTCTCAGGGTCACAAAGGCTAGTTGATAGGTAGAAAAGATGGGATATAATAGAAGAAACATAAGTTATTAAAAGGACATTTATAGGACTGATACAGAACCTTTTTTCAAGACATTGTATGCAGTGAGAGAATAATGGGAGGAGGGGGGGAATGTCATTGGAAGTTGTGTAAGGGTGAAGTTAACAAAGATCTGAAGACTAATTATTTTTTTTTGCTTGGAGATATGAATAATAGTTATTACAGGCCTTCCACAATGACATCATGCAGATGTTAACAAAATATCAATATCTGTTTGCATTTACTCTTAAAGCTTAATGCCATTATTTTGCTGCATGTATATAGGAAAGGACTTTGCCATTAAGAAGTCTTATCGCCAAAGCTCTTCCTCCCACTGAAGGAAATCTTAAAAGGAGAAAAAACACCTGTATGGTTAGTCATGTTCATCATAATGTATAGTATATATATCCAAAAAGATGTGCTGTACATTATGGAATACATAAAAGAAAACTGATGTGAAGGTAACTATTCTCTATATACATATAACATGTCATAAACATATGTCATGAAGCCATTTCATGCACTATATAAAGTGTAAACAAGCTTCTTTTCATGTAAAGAAACATTTGTTTATACCAGGATAAAATAGAGATGAAACTAAGAATACACTTTAGTTATTTTAAAGTATAATTGTTTTTTAAACTCCATGATCCACAACAGCAACAAACAACACATTTTACATTACAAGGCAGTGCATACACACACACTAAACTCAAACATGTCCTTACTATATATAATAAAGCAAAAAGAATAGAAAATCATATTTGATATTAGCTTTGTTAACATTTAAAGACAGGCAATGAAATTCACAAATTGTTTACACACTAATGCAAGTGTAAACATTTTTGCAATCGTAAGATTTGAATACTTGTACAAATCAAATCGAAGTGTTTTAAAGTTACGAAATTTGCAAAGATAACTCGGATATTTTCTATTTTATTTCTATGAATTTTTTTCTATTTTAAAATAATAGAGTAAAAACATTGACCTATTAAATTTATTTTATGATCCAGTTTGAAAAATGCTGAGGTATAATATATCATGATTTAGATGCACATATCAACGTTTCCAATCCATAGTCATGAAAAAACACCTGAATACGGAACACAAAAGAAAGTAAAATACTCATTTACTTACCCTCCACAGATGGTGAAAATATTATGAGATGTTGATAAAGATACTCTCCATATTTGATTAATGTCAAATTTGGGTCATCTGCAGTTTTATAAGTTAGATGAAAACCACGATCTAAAATAAAAATCATTCACTTAAAAAAAATACACACACACAAAAAAAAAAATTGTTCTAAAATGACTATAATTAATCATAATTTAAAATAGTATGTTTTAGAGAAATTTTACAATATACATCTAGAACTTAATCTGAAGTGAAGTGCTCTTAAAAATATAGCATATTTTGATATAACTTGGATGCAAATACAGATCATTTTGTAGTGGCAAGTACCTCGTCACCAAAATAAAGATGCTTGCCTATTTAATAAAATATCATATGCTACATCATAATTTGCATTTAGGTAATTCAAATTTAGTCACAAGCATGATCTTGGATTATGCTAAGACAACTATGAGCAAAGGCAGGTAGACATAAGCAGAACCTGCTATTACCACAGAAACATGGAGCATAGTATTATTATATGCAACAGACACTTCCACTGAGTACATAGACTCATTGTGGGAGGTCCATTTTAAAAAGATTAATCAACATTTGTCAATACCTGTACAATATCTCTCATATTTTGCCTTGAAATGATTCACCAACAAAGCACACAACTGATTCTGGAAATTTGTTCCATGCATTCATCACTCTCCAAGCAAAAAAATCTAGTCCTCACTCCCTTGCTAACCACAACTCTCACTCAGTTTATGTGGATAACCACTAGTTTTTCTCACATTATTCATATAATGAAATATTTCATCCGCATCAATCCTGTAATCCCCCCCCCACTCCCCAAGCAACTTATGTGTCTCTATCGTGTCTCCCTTAGCCACCAATTAACCTACAAATCTTCAATCTCTCCTCATACAGTCCAGCCACCATCTTAGTTACCTCTGAATCCATTACACCTCATCTGCTTCTCCAAGAACCCCAGGTGACCAAATCTGCGCACAATAATCCAGATGAGGCATTATAAAGAGGAATAATAACCTTATCTCTGCATATCAGGATATTCCTCAATAACCAGGTAATCCTATGAGCTGTTTTAGCCACTTTTGCAACATGCCTTCTGAATTTCAACTCCCTTTCCTGGCTACATCAAGTTCTTGGAGTACAGTCCCATCAATGTGGTACAAAGCTGGTAATTTTTTCCCTCCAAAGTGCATAACCTTACACTTTGCCATATTAAATTGACATCCATTATCCTTTGCCCATACTGCCAGTCTATTTAAATCATCATGTAAAATATCAACATCTTTGTTGACTATTGCTCTACCTAATTCTGCATCATTTTCAAAACAACTGAACATTTCTCCTCAGATTATTTCCTATATCATTAATGAACAACTTAAACAGTAGTGGTTCAAGTATAGAGCCTTGTGGTATGGCACTAGTCACATGCCTTCTAGAGGACTGTGTACCTGCAGAAACTACTGTCTGATATCTCTCCACCAACCACTCTCTGATCCACAACACCAGCTTGATATTCATACCCATTTGATGTAACTTATGTATCAGGATTTCATGTGGTATCCTATCAAACGCCTTTGTGAAGTCCAACAGTATGAGAGAGTAGCCATTACCTTTATCCAACTCACTTTTCACCTTATTATAGAAAGTGAGAGGATACTGAAACATGACCTACCCTTCAAAAAGCCATGCTGCCTCCTATATAATATCCCATTCCTATCCATCCCATCCTGAATTTTGTCTTTAACCAATTTCTCCAATACTTCGCCCACCACTCCTGAAATACTAATTGGTCTATAATTAGCTACTTCTGTCTTGGAACCACCTTTATGCAATGGAACTATTTTTACTTCTTTACATTTCCTTGGGACTCAGATTAATCAATCTAGTCAAAAGGTACTACCAATTCCTTAGCATATTCTTGTAATGCATGAGTTGATATCCTCTAATTCCATGGCTGTAATGACATCCAGATTCTGAGATCCTATGTATCTCCACTCCCTCTATCCTTCTTCAACCTTTTGGTTCTGTCCACTGCTGGACGAAAGTCTCCCCGCCATGATTTTCCAGACCACTCGGTTTTCTGCCTCTCCCATCCATCTCACTCCTGCAATTTGTTCCAGTTCATCCTTCCACTTTCTTCTCGGTCTTCCTCTTTGTCTTGTTCTATTCATTGGTCTCCACTCTGTTGTTTTTCTAGTCCATCTCCCATCACTGCATCTGGCAACATGGCCAGCCCATCTCCACTTAGCCTGTTTAATTATTATTACGGGCAACTCCAAGGAGTCGACAGACTCATCGAGGGAGGCCCTAAAATCATGTCAAGAACAACTATTCGACATTCACACAGTATCTATCATATCTCGCCTTGAACTCATTCACGGTCATAGCACCCACAACAGCCTCTGGCAGCTTATTCCACTCATTCACCACTCTCCAAGTAAAAAACCTAGCTCTAACACCTCTGCTAACCACATTCTTGCCCAGCTTCCATGTATGGCCCCTAGTCCTCCCACCACCAGTCCTATTCTCAAAAATATCTTCTGGATTAATCTTATAGAAACCCTTCAGTAATTTGAATGTCTCAATCGTATCACCCCTTTTCTGCCTATCGACCAATTTTTGCAACCCACAAATCTTCAACCTGTTCTCATAACGTTTATTCCACAGACCTGCTATCATCTTGGTCACTCGTCTCTGGATCCTATCCACCTCCACCCCATCTAGAAGAAACCCTGGCGCCAATATCTGGCCACAGTCTAGATGGGGGGGTCTTATCAAGGCTCAATACAGAGGAACAATAACTTGTTTGTCTCTGCTCGTCAAGGTATTTTTCAACAACCAAGTGAGTTGATGAGCTGATTTAGCCACTTTTGCAATGTGCTCCCTAAACTTCAATTCCCTATCCACCAACACCCCCAAATCCCTGGCCTCATCAATCTCCTGGAGTACGGTTCCACCAATGTGATATACTGCTGCTAATCTTTTCACCCCAAAATGCACAACCTTACACTTTGCCACATTAAATTGACATCCATTTTCCCTAGCCCAGTCCTCCAAACTATCCAAATCATCCTGCAAAATTTTGACATCCTGTGCACTCACAATTGCTTTACCCAACTTTGCATCATCAGCAAACAAGTGAACCCTTCCTCTCAGATCCTTTCCTATATGATTGATGAACAAATTGAAAAGTAGTGGTCCAAGAACAGAACCCTGCAGCACACCACTAGTCACAAGCAGTCTTTTGGACTCAACTCCTGAATAAACCACTCTCTGGTATCTCTCCATCAACCACCCTCCTATCCATCTCACCAACCCTATATCCATCCCCATCTGCTCCAGTTTACAGATGGATATAGAGTTCCATGTGGTATCTTGTCAAAGGCCTTGGCAAGGTCCAGTAGAATCACTGTAAACCCATTACCCTTATCCAGTTCATCCGTCACTGTGTTATAAAACGTGAGCAAATTACTGAGGCATGATCTGCCCTTCACAAAACCATGTTGTCCCCCATACAGTATCCCATTTTCATCTATCCAATCCTGTATTCTTCTCTTGACTAATTTCTCCAAGACCTTGACAACGATTCCTGATATGCTAATCGGTCGGTAATTTACAACAGCAGTCTTGGAACCTCCTTTATGCAGTGGAACTATTTTCCCCTCTTTCCACCCCCTTGGGACTAACCCAGACCCGAAACTCAAATTAAACAAAATGGTCAAGGGTACTGACAATTCTTTAGCCATTTCACATACGACACGAGCTGGTATACCATCCAATCCCACAGATGAATTGACATTGAGGTTTTGCAATAGACTACTCACTTCCACTTCATTCACCACAATTCCCGTATAATCTATTGGTTCATTCATTTCTGCAATGTCACCACCTGGATGATATATTCTTGCAAAGTGCTCGCTGAGTGAACATCTATCAACTAATTTCTGTAATCCACAACTCTTCGATCTATTCTCATAAGGAGCATTTCATTTAATTTCATAAGGATAATGAAGTCATTTTGCCTCTTTACAAGGGCTTGATAAAACCTCATCTGGAATACTGTGCACAGATTTGGTCTCCTGTATTTCAGAAGGGATAAAGCAGCTGTGGAAAGGGTGCAAAGAAGAGTTACAATTATATTGAGATTATGGAATGCAAATTATGAGGACAGATCCTATGAGATATTTTATTGTTGTCCCCCATACAATATCCCATTTTCATCTATCCAATCCTGTATTCTTTTCTTGACTAATTTCTCCAAGACCTTGACAACGATTCCTGATATGCTAATCAGTCGGTAATTTACAACAGCAGTCTTGGAACCTCCTTTATGTATTTTACAATATCCATGAATATTAATGTATTTTACAATATCCATGACATCTTGTTTGAGATCTTATACAGGTATTTCTCTTCATATCTCTTAATGTTATTTTTAGCATACTTCTCCCCATGCGATGTTGTGTTGTTCTCAGCTTTTTGTTTAGGGCTTCTGTTAAAGTCCATGTTTCTCCTCTGTATGTTAGGATAGGAAGGATGCACTGGTCGAAAGCTTTCCTTTTTAGACTCATAGGGATGTCACTTTTGAATATGTCTCTCATTTTCCCATAAGCCATCCATCCAAAGTGAATTCTTTGTTCAATCTCTTTTCTTTTGCACTATCCTTACTTCCACATTAATCACTGACATATCTATTACTGTAATATCATCCCTAGATGATATGCTCTTGCGAAATGATTATTCAATAATTTAACTAGTTCGTCTGCTTCAATCACTTCATACCATCTGCATTCTTCAAAATCATTCTACTGTGATCATTCTTTCTTTTGCTAACCACATGCTGAAAGAACTCCTTCAGATTACTCTTAGCTTGTTTGGCTAATTCCCTCTCATGCTCCAATTTTGCCTTCCTTTCCATACCAGTCACTCTTCTGGTCTGTGCTTTATACTGCTCATGGGCTTGCTGGCCACTTTTATCTATGAATCTCTTCCACAAGCTTCTCTCTCTTTTTAAAAAATAATGCTGTGACTCATCCATTTAATTCCCAGTTTATTAATTCTCTTAATTCTTGGTATGCAGTTAGCTACTTGTGCCTTCAAACACTCTTTTACCACTTCCTATGCACTACTAACCCTGAATTATATCAAATTTAAGTAAACAAAACTATTATACAAAAGTTAATTCTTTAAAAGGTCAAAATTACATAACTGGAAGAAGACAATCACATAGCCGTTTAAGGAATTTAGAGAACCAACTAGGCTTCTGACCTAATATCCAATCACTACCTTCTAGTTGTGTCCTGTTAAGAGGTATCTACCTGGATTCTGAACAAACAAGAACAGGCTTGCAATTTGGGATTTAGCTGACCAAAATATTCCATATTAACTTAAGCCAAAAGACAATGTCAGTACAACATAAAATGCCATGTAGGCTGGGGCATTACTGTTACATGATCTCATGCTCTGTGAGATAAAAACCTAGCTCTCACCTCTTACTTAATTGTGCACAAACCTAACTTCCATGGATATCCCTATGCTCTCTCTCTCGAACTCCCAGCCATATAATGAAAAATTTCATCAAACAATATCCTAAAATACCCTTCAGAAGTTTATGCACCTCTATCATATCACCCCTTTTTCTCCTGTTAGCCAGAGTCTGTAATCTACATACACTCAATCTATCCTCAATCTGCATTCCATAATACCAATATAATCTAATCTTTGCAACTCTTTACTTCCCCCTTTCCACAACTTCTTTATCCTTTTCAAACCGAGAAGACCAAATCTGCATGCAGTAGTCCAAATGGGAGAATACGATAGAGGTTGTATCAAGGCCTTGATACAACCTCTATCATATGACAAGGTTGCCAAGAGAGAAGCGGTTTTGAATGCTACAATTATATACTCTACAAATGGGATAACTACAGCAATACAAACGAATTTAAACCAGTTAGAATTTGGGGCTGGGGGGGGGAGCCTTACAGAAAAATCTTTGATGTAAAATCAGGTATCAGAAAAGGATATTCTCCACTGTTACTAATGATTTGCTTCATTTATATGAATTCTCCACTGTTACTAATGATTTGCTTCATTTATATGAAGGGAACCACCTACATAGTACTATAATTATGAAGGAAAGTGGTATTAGGCCTGACATCAGAACAAAAGATGTTAATCTTGGCTCTACTTTATGCAGATGATATACTCTAAGTAAATCCAGTACAAGTCAGTCTGCAGTATTTCTTAACTAAATTGAATAACTGCTATAAAAATTAGTAGAAAAATCATTGATAAACATACTATCAAATATGCAAAAACACTAAAAACAGCTTCATCCAGAATGTGTTGCCTATAGAACAAGAACAGCAGTTATTATTTAAGCACTATTTTGTGTGTGTGTGTGTGTGTGTGTGCCTGTATTTCCATATTAGCAAATTAAATATGGAAATATTAAACAGAATAAGCAAAAGGTGATATATTACTTGTCCTGAAAGGGCTTGAAAAACGTTCCATCTTTGGTCTCTAGAGCATGGTTTCAAGACTCATTAATTAAGCCTTATTATTTAACCACCCATTAAAAATCAAATATGCACCCTCAAAAGCTTCGTATCCATCATAAATTTCAATGTAATATCAATGGTATTACAATTTTAATATGCACTTCGCATCCATGGAAATGTGGACGTCCTGGCCGGTAACATGGTTAATAAAGCTCTCAACACTTTTTTGTATTTTCATTTCCTTCAGCTGGGTTTCACAGAAGCTTTTAAACGTGGTAGGGGTGGCATTTAAAAGAAGACATTACATTAAATTCAAGATAAAATAAAACAAGCAACAATTTAAATATTTAGGTTGTATAATAGCATTATATATAAGGACAAAGATACAGATGAAAAAATAAATTTATAAAATATGCATAAAAATTTAAAAGGATTGAATTATATATGTGTGTGTGCATGTTAACTACACCTGCTGTTATATGGTTCATAAATATGGATTCTTAAAAAGATCAAAATAAAATACAGGCAACAGAACTGAGATTTTTAAAAGCAATTAAAAGATCACAAAATCAGATTATACAAAAACAAAGACATTAAAACAGTCAGGCATTTATAGTTTAAAAGAATCAAGGAACATAAAAAGATATAAAAAGGGTATTTGCACATGATGTAAAGACAGACTACTAAAACAAGTAAATATATATATATATATATAGAGTGAAGGAAAAAGAGGGAGGAAGCCAAACTGGATGATGAAAACTCCAAAGAAGCTAGAACAGGCAAATTGGTTGACAGATGGAAAAGGGGTGATAAGATATTATTATTATCATCATTTGTGACACCTCCAAGGAGTCCGAAGACTTATTGCAGGAGGACACCCACTGTAAACTCTCCGTCCCCACCACTACACCGAACCTCTACTACCAATCATCCACATTAACGCCATCTACTACCCACCCACCACCACGATGTATTTTTTGTCTGTAAATTGCACGTGTTCTGAAGGGCCGATTTGTCTGTATGGAAAACCTGAGTTTCCAGGTTTTTCATACAGACAAACTGCTACCTCCATATGAGATCGGCTAACTCACCTTCGATTGAAAAAGTCCATATAAAGATTCCTCCCATCACAAAAAGAATTGAACTTAGGCCTTTTCCAATTGAAGGGCACAATGTACCATCATTCTTCCAATTGCACTACGGAGGCAAACAATATACAAATTGCTGAAGGGTTTTACAAGTTTAATGCTGAGGAAATTTTTCAGAACATGTCTGGTGGTGGGAGAACTAAGGGCCATCCTTGGATGCTGAGCAAGAGTGTTAGAACTAGATTTTTTTTTGCTGAGAGTGAATAGGTTGGCAGAGTCTGTTGTAGGTGCTATGACTGTGAATGAGTTCAAAGCAAAATATGATAGATACTGCGCAAAGGTTAGATATTGCTTGGCATGATGTGAAGGCCTCCCTTGATGAGTCTAAGGCCTCTATGGAGTAGCCGTAATAATAATAATAAAATGAACATCAAATTAAAATGAATATGACAAAAGTTCTTAAATAAACCCAGATGCTGCAAGTGTCTGGATCTGATGTATTTTGCATCAACAAATCAATTTCTGAATTACTCTGAATGTCCATTTCAACTTTGCCTTTAGTGCAGCTGAGCTGGTGATGACAATGCCCTTTGGTTGGTAAAGATCTGGATTTGAATCTTGTCTAGGCCATGCAAAACTTTTATCAAGTCTCTTTCAGATGGAGGCGAGTTAGTCTCACAAACAGGTGGTAGGATTTTTCGTCCTACAAAATTAGCAAAGGATGATTCGGATCCAAAAAACACACAATTAACTCACAACACTTCATGGCATTAGTTGCTTTGGCCATAATTCAATATAATCGCGAAACCTTCAGTGTGGCTAAAAAAAAAAAGGAAAAGGAAAACAATTTTAATTCATAACTTCCATTTATGTCATACTGTATTTATGGAAAATAAATACATCATATGTAAGCATTTTATAGCATTTATGACGTTTAGAAGTTGTAAGCAAGACTGTTATAGACTGCAATTCTGATAGTTAACACATACATATTACTAGTGATATACGTGTACGTAAATTACGATTTTTTAATTCTTGATATGTAAACTTACCTTGTAATGTTTTAAAAAATATGGAATGAGTCTCTCGTATAGCAAGATTGTCTAATAACACAAGGGTTTCCCCACCTGCACAAATTGTTCTTATAATACTAAATAACATGATGAAAATGCACCAAAGAAAACTAATTTGTTCCATTTTGAAGTTGTATGTAACCGGCACACCTTACAGATATGTGTAGAGCATAAACACGTGGACGGGTCAAAAATTTAATGCGGATGCAATACCACCTGAAGTATCTAAAAAAAATGTACTATGTATTCATTTTAACGTACATATTATATACCTATAAAAAAACTAAAAAAGAAAGATAATAAAGAAACAACTTAGATTTCACCAAAATGAATATATTCACTATCAGGCACTAAAACACACCAACAGTAACGTTTCATAAGAAAGCCAATCAGCTACAGCCAGCGTGGATTAGTTGCATTATATGTGATCCTATAGTAATTCAGGGTCAAGTGTATAGAATCGTGGCGTACAAATCTGTTGAGTTACATAAAAAAGCATAACTATAATGTATTATCAGCAACATATTTAAACAATAACGTGTACCCTTGAATTACTGGTTTAAATTGTTTCAATTGGACAAAAAAAGAAAATGAACCTTGACAAATATTGATTCAGGAGAATTAATTTTTCAAAAAAAAAAAAAAAAAAAAAGACCACAGACCGCCTTTCAGGTTAGAGCTCTTAACATTCTCTTTTTTACCCTCTTTGGCAAACATTTTTATGGCCTCTGTTGTCCTCCGACTCTTCTAATACCACCAATCATTATGAACTTTTTGGTCTGCATTCTTGAAATTCTGTTTTTTTTTTTTAATATAATTTAACTTTCGTAATACGAACCCATCTTTTCAGATATTTTAATGATCAACTAGCTTCCTATACCCCGTTGCACAACTATCAGGTCAGAGATGATATATTTGCTATCACCAATGATTTTGGAGAAATTGTTCATATACTATCAAAATACTAGATAATCCCAATCACTCTCCAAACCGTTTATTCTCTTCTAAAGAACAAACGGGTTTCTTCGCCAATAATCACAATAAGTGTATAATAGGCGTTCTTTGAATTCAAGAAACTGAAGCGCAACTTCTCACTTATTTTTCCTGTTATTTATTTATTTATTTTTTTTTTCGATTCCGGGTAAGATGATCTGTATTCCTAGAAAGTCAGGTTTGTAACCTCACATGGTACAAATATCGACATAGAACGAACACAAATTTACGCAAACATATAACTATTAAGATGAAGACCACGAGATAAGCAAGAGAAAGACAGTGAGACTTTCTGCTTTTATTGAAGAACATGGAGACATAAAGGATTTATTTAAATGGTGTTCCTTTCTTCTCCCATGGAGCAATACTTGCACAGGGGCCACTTTTCCGTTTGTAATGTTTATCATTAAAGAATGCCAAGTGCGATGATTTTGCTGATTTCTGTCCA
The DNA here is from genome assembly GCF_054136105.1 of Typopeltis vanoorti. Classification (NCBI taxonomy): domain Eukaryota; kingdom Metazoa; phylum Arthropoda; class Arachnida; order Uropygi; family Thelyphonidae; genus Typopeltis; species Typopeltis vanoorti. Next base: position 108,081,142 of record NC_143552.1, read on the forward strand.
GCATTTCTTTGTTTATATTACTGTTTTAAATTTTATTATATGTACAGAGTGTATATTCCTCCCAGAAACTCGAGTTTTATTCCAGTAGCTCAAAATAAATAAATAAATAAAAATAGACCATAGCACTCACAGTATTTTAGATATAACATATATACCTATTAGGATTTATGGCCGTGAGATGCAATACTTTTCCCCTAATAGTTTCCAGTGAAAGCAATGATTCATTGATAGCGCTAGATATGTGGTGGCTAAATGGTGGAGCAGATTTCCAAATCTTCAAAACGATTTATGATTATCGTTGTTGTTGTTGTTGTTGTTGTTGTTGTTGTTGTTGCTTGAGTAGATCCACAGAGTTCAAAGATTCATTACACACAAAATATCTGCACAATACCTATTGTACCTTTCCTGGAACTCACTGACAGAGCATCACTACTATAGCACCAAGCTCCACTAATCACCATTCTCCAAATAAAATTAAAAAATCCTCAAATCTCCACTGTTACTCAATTTCCAGGTTGATCGTTATTCTGTTCCTTCTAGCCAAGGGCAGCAAGCTTAACTATTTCTCTCTGAAATATTTCCTATTAAACCCTCTTAAACTTAAATATTTCGATCATATTGCATTTTCCAAATATCAGCAAGCTTTGGAAACTCACAAAGCTTCGATCCATCGTCTTAACAATGATTTCAGACATCTCATAATTTTGATCACTTGCCTCAGGATCTTCTCTACTACTTAGTCATCCCAAAAAAACCAGGTCACCAGACCTGAGCACAGAGATGCATCAAAGATTTAAAGAGGAATGATAACTTCCTTAACTCTTCTTTTTAGTACATTCTTCAATAAAGAAGTAGACCGATATGAGTTATCTTAGCCCTTTAACAATATGTCCTTTGAACTTCAACTCTCTGTCTACCAACACTCCCAAATTCACATTAAAGTACAATTCCATCCAGTGGTCGCCTGTGGAGGTTTAAATGGGGGTGTTGCCTATACAAAATAATTTTAAAAAGTTCTTTTTTTCCAAATTAGTAACCAATTTATTAATAAATAAATCTGTAAAATTATTTATTAATAAATTGGCTACTGATTAGGGAAAAAAAACATTTTTTAATTATTTTGTATAGACAGCGCCCCCACTTAAAACTTCATGGGCTGCTACTGGTTCCATGAAAGTTTTTATAGAAAAATGAATAACTTTATACTTTTCAAACAGTCCATATTAAATCAGCCTGCAAATTCTCTACATTGCTTTGATTAATACTATACTACCCAAATTTGCATCATCAGCAAAAAACAATTCAATATATCCTTCAGATATATTGAACTGTTCTGTACCATTTATGTGCAAACATGAACAGTAGTGATTCACAGAGTCTTATGGCAGACATCTAGTCACTTGCTCTCGTCTGGTTTCTAACCCCTTCAGATACTACTGTTTGGCATCTATGTATCAGTGACACTTGTATTCATATCACAAGCTCCATATCCATCTCTATTTGTTCCAAATTCACAACAGAATTCAAAGTGGTATCCTCTGAAACACATTTTCAAAATTGCGCTCTGCCATCATGTAGCCATTCCCTTTATCTAACTCAGTCGTCACTCTATTAAGAAAAGTTAATAAACTAATAAGGCATGATCTACATTCTGAAAACCATGCTATTCTCCCATGGTGTATCATTCCTGAAGTCTCTCTCTGCGAACAACTTGCACCACCATTCCCGAAATACTGATTGATCTATAATTTGCAACCGCAGTCTTAGAGCATCCGTTATGCAAATGAATTATTTTGCTCTCCTTCCACTTGGATACTGCTAGAGCTGAGACCTAAAATAAGATGATGGTGTGAAACATTCTCGGCCTCGGCCATAGATGGCATCACTATCAGCAAGATTTTTTTTTCTAAGTCGGTACATCTGTTATAAGTATCCGTGTGAAATTGCAAGTCATTCTCTCAAGTAGTTTGTTTTTTATCTGTCTGAAGCAAAAGTGTTCTGTATCCCTTGAAATGGAAAAAATTGAGTATCATGCGGCTATAAAATTCTTTGTAAAAGAAGGTTTAACGCCGAAAGAAATTCATTCAAAGTTCATAAATGTTTATGGGCACTTTTCTCCTTCATTTTCGACAATTACGAAATGGGCTGCTGAGTTTAAACGTGGCCCTACCAGCCTTGAAAATGATCCACGTGAAGGACGTAAAAAAAGTGTAACAACACTAGAAATCATTCATCAATGATATGATATTGGATGACCAGCAAGTCGAAGTGCATGAAATTGCTGAGAATATAGGCATTTATTTCAAAATAACATGTAGGATATATTTTGCATGAAGAATTGCAAAAGAAAAAGCTTTGCGCAAGATGGGTGCTGTGCTGCAGATCAAAAACGCACTCGCATGAAAATCTCTGAACAGTGCTTGGAGCGTTTTAACAAGAATAAAACTGATTTTGTGTGTCAATTTAGTACTATGGATGAGACTTGAATTCACCGTTACACACCAGAATCCAAACAGCAGTCAAAACAGTGGACAGAAGCCGGTTGTTCAGCTCCAAAGAAGACAAAGTCGATTCTATCAGCAGGAAAGGTCATGGCATCGGTGTTTTGGGATGATAAAGGTGTTTTGTTTATTAATTATCTTGAAAAGCTCTAAAACAATAACTGGAGAATATTATTTCGATCTTTTAACCAGACTAGACGAAAATATTCGTGAGAAAAGACCCAGTTTGCAGAAGAAAAAAATCATTTTTCATCAGGATAATGCGCCTGACCACAAAAGTGTTTTGGCAATGGGAAAATTAAGGGATCTGCACTATGAATTGTTGGAACATCCACCCTATTCCCCAGCTTTGGCTCCCTCTGACTTTTGTCTCTTCCCAAAACTAAAACTCTTCCTCGCTGGTCAGCATTTTTCTTCGCATCAAGAGGTGATTGCAGCTGTATTTTGCAGATCTTACTGAGAACCACTATGGGGATGGGATAATGGCGCTGGAAAATAGTTGGAATAAATGCATTAGTCTTAAGGGAGATTATGTTGAAAAATAAAAATAATTTTGAAATTATAAATTCGTTTTTTAATTGTTAGGCAGAGAACTTTTCAGACCACCTTTGTAAGTAGCATAATCCGAGTTAGTTCCATGGCACATTCTTATAAAATGGGACATGATATTCCATCTAATCTTACACCAGTATTGTATTGAAATTCTGCAATATACCATACCTCCAGTTAATCAAATGCTGTTCTGATATCAGTTCCTATCACATCTGTCAAGCCATTATTCTCACTTGGATTATAGTCGGAATTTCTTTTGGCCTGCTCAGCTAATCATGGTGATGAACTTTCTCCTTATAATACTTTCACGATATATATATATATATATATATATATATATATATATATATATATATATATATATATATATATATATATATATATATATATATATAGAGATAGATAGATTGATAGATTAAGGATACCAAGCAATTTTAAATCTGGTTTTATTCCATTTCCCAGGTAAGCAAACAGACAAGTAAGTTAGTTCCAGGTGTAAAACCAGGTTTAAAATAGCTAGGTATACTTAACATTTATTATACCCAAGGTAAAATACTTTCTACATATATATATATATATATATATATATATATGTAGAAAGTATATATATATATATATATATATATATATATATATATATATATATATATATATATATATATATATATATATATATATATATATATATATATATATATACAGTATATGTAGAAAGTATATATATATATATATATATAGGGGAAATTTTGGCGCTGCCAAATTAATTTTAGTGGGTGTGACTGATGAATGACTAAATGGCAAATGAGAGACAGCACACATCAATTTTATGACGTTTATTTTTAATTACAAATGAGGTTTAATATGACCACCATTCATGTTCCAGGAACTGCATACAGTGCACGACATTTTCCACAGTGGTTCGCAACATATCGCAATTGATTTGTCTCACGTGTAAGGTTATTCGATCTTTCAAAGTTGGAATATCGGGAACATGTCCTTGATACACAATGCTTTTAAGAAATCCCACAGCCAAAAGTCACAAGTATTGAGATCAGGCGATCTCGGTGGCCATGGCGTGGGAAATGCACGACTAATGATTCTTCTGTCAGAGAAATGTTGTCGCAAAACATGTTGTACCTGAAATCCAATGTGGGGTGTTGCACCATCCTGCATAAAGATGGTCAAACCGAGATATCCTCTTTGCTGCAGTTGCAGAACCACAAAGTTCTGTAGCATATTGGCATACCTGTTAGCATTGACGGACCAGGTCACTGGTACATTTGGGCGATTTTCCTCGTAAAAGTATGGACCGATGATAAAAGATGCTGTAAATCTGCACCACACTGTGACTTTGGGCGAGTGGATAGGCATCTGCAGACATACATACGGATTAGTTGCAGTCCAAATGCGATAATGCGTGTGTTAATATCGGCCTTCGAATAAAAGTGCGCTTCATCACGCCATAAAATCTGCCACTGCCGTGCATCATCCACTTCCATGCGCGCTAAGAATCTCAAAGATAAGTCGATTCGTGTGGTCGAATCACCAGGGCGCAATTCTTGAACATGACTGATTTTATAGTGGTAAAACTTTAACATCTGATGTAGGTTTTCCACACCGTTGTGAATGTGAGATCCATTTGCTGGTATATTGCTCATGTACTGCTGGTACCCTGCACATTCGTCATCTCCTGTTCGACAATAGCAGTTGCAATGTGTTCAACGTGTTGGTGATTGATTGATTTGCATCCCATGCCTACCTGCACTGCTAGAGTTCCAGTAGTTTCAAATCGCCGAATCAGTTTTCGTAAGTCTGTTACGCTAATCGGTCCTTTTCGTAAATTTTTCATACGCCGAAAATCACGAAGACAAGCACTGGTATTAATGTTCACTGATAATAGAGTTTGACAAACAAAGCATGCTCACGTAAGGTAAGAGGCATCGAAAAGCAGTTCGTCTACGAATGATAAGAAATCTCACAGGCTCTCCTTTTATTGCATGATTGCTCAGAAGAAACGCGATAATGCAAATGAATGCATTTTACTCGGTAAACAGCGCCAAAATTTCCCCTGTTGGCGACTTTTGGTACTATTTTGTTTTTCGTTAAATCGAATCCCATGTTCCACTGTGTACGTCTACCGAATATTGGTGTGTTTCGTCCAATACATTACTCGCTAGAGGGCTCTGAAACACTTGACGTTATTTTATAATCACCAGGTATATCAAAAATATGTGCTTCGCATCCATATAATTTCTATAATGTATTTCTATAGGCAGTTGATTATGATACACTTAAAATATAGCTTGAAGGAGTACCATTCCTTGCATAGAGATCTCCTAAAGAAAGGATGTTCACAATGTGTGGGGATAGCCAAGGGATATTTAGAGGAGGCAATACCACACTATACATAAGGTCAGGAAGGTAGAAGTTAAATCAGGTAGAAGTTAGATGGCTGAGTATTCGTGACCTGAAAAAAAAAATATATATATATATTCTATATATATAAAAAAATAAATGTTTTTTTGAAACGTTTTCATGTCACGTTTTTTGTCTTACCAGCCCTGAACTCGGGGGGGGGGGGTATGCGCCTTAGGCGCCGGTGGGGGGGGAGGAGCCCACCTAGCATATATATATATATATATATATATATATATTTCAGAGGATTTACATAAGAAGAAAGGTTATCAGCTAACTCATGAAAGTACAAGGAAGAGGCAAGAAAGGTGTCCAACATGGTAACGAAAGCAAAATCAGATTATAAGAAGAAATTAGCTGAGCAGGCAAATTGGAATTCCGAAGAGTTTGTTTGTTTGTTTGTTGAATTAGAAGCACTTAGAATATTGCAGAATCTGAATGCAAACATAGCTGTAAGATTCGATAAGATATTACATTTTAAGAGAATGTGTACGGTAATTGGTGATGCTTTGGCAAGGCTGTTTAATTAAGTCTCAACTCTGGCAAAGTCCCAAAAGAATGAAACGAGGGCAGAATAATTCCCTTACACAAAAGAGGATCGAAGTCTGTGATAGCAAATTACAGACTAATCAGTGTCATAGGAGTGGTGGTCAAAGAACTAGAAAAGTTAGTCAAAAGTTGAATTTAGCAATGGATAAATAAGAATATGATACTCTGGGGGTCAGCATGGCATTATGAAGGGTCAGTCATACCTATATAATCTACTAACCGTTCATAATATAGTGACAAATCAGTTGGATAAAGAGAGTGGCCAGATGATGATACTGCTCGACTATGAAAAGGCGTTAGAGAGTGTATACGACGTAACTCTGTTACACAAGCTGCAACAAGTAGGGATGGTAATGAAGCTGGTGTATGAATAAAAAGGGTGGGAGATAGACAAATGCCGAAAAGTAGTATGTTTAAGATCAGATTAATCGAGGAGAATGCAGGTGACTAGTGGCGTACTGTAGGGCTCTGTGCTTGGACCACCGCTGTTTAATTTGCACCTACACTACTTGGAACTTGGGGCATAGGTCCCATGCTACCAAACGCTTTCCCAGGTTGCGGATAGGGGAATGGCCTCTGGATACAGAGATTAGCTGAGAATAAACAGGGAAACCTGTGAATAAGCAGGCGTGGACAATGGGACAGCATCTACCAACAGGAAGTGGTGAGATAGACAGTGGCATGGTTATCTGTATAAAAAGCCACACATTCCCACTGACGGGAATGCGACATGGCGAGATGTAACCACCATTAAATAAGTTACAGCCCGCTGGAAGTTGGGGCAGCAACAACTTTCAACCTGATCAGCGGAAGATCACCATAAATGACAACGGTGCAAAGGATATTGTGGTAGGCGGATAATCATGAAGAATGAGTAACGTCTAGCACACTGAGCCTCTTTAGAACGCTATTGCTGGACAAGGAAGGCAAGGGGATACAACTTTGTTCTATTTTTCCCTAGTAAGATAGAAGTATGGATGGACATTCTAAAAGATAGTAAAGCGCACAATGGCTCAATACTTGTGCACAGCAGGGGAAGATGCAAGGCTTCCCAGGTCGTAAACCAGCGAAATCCTTGTACATTCATTGGGACGTGGAATGAGAGAACCCTCCTACAAATTGGAAAATTGAAAAATTTGAAGAGAGAAATGGATAGATTAAAAATAGCCATATTTGGAATTATTGAAATGAGATGGAATTGGACCGGAAACTTTTGGAGTGGTGATTACAGAATCATTTATTCGGGTGATGTGACAGCAAAAAATGGAATCACTGTGGTTCTCAATAAGGAATGTGGAGGAAGAGTAATCAACTGAGTAAAATGTAGTAGCAGATTGATAATGGTATCACTAGAAGCAAAACCAACAAATATTATAATAATACAAGCCCACATGCCTACTAGTGACCACAGTGATGATGAATTTGAGAGAGTATATGTAGATATTGAGAATCTAATTAAACTGACCAAGAAGGAAGATAATCTTATTGTCATGGGGGATTGGAATGCAGTCATCGGTGAAGGCAAAGATAGTAGAGAGGTGGGAAAGTATGGACTTGGATGTCGAATTGAAAAAGGAAATAGACGTTTGAAGTTCTGCCACCAATGCAATCTGATCATTACTAATACGTTGTATGAGGTACCAAATATAAAAAAAAAATACAAAAGGAGAGTCAATATTTTGGCTTTTTTAATTCCTCCAACTCCAGAATTGATAATTTAATAATTATTAGTTTATGGTTCTAAACAGGGGAATTGGTAACTCCTTTAATTTGTTTTTCAAAAATATCAAACGTTTTCCTGCTACTAATGGAATAAGTACAACTATTGTTCAGGTTAAGTAATCTCTCAAGCAGTGTCCACACAAATCAGGAGAATTATTTTCATAACAAGAGAATTCTCCATGGCCAAGAATTGGTCAAATTCTGTTCAAACAGTGTAAATAATGTATATTATTATGTGATTTACGTCACTGACTTTGTTACAAAGGCAGTTATGTTTAGCTAATATATTTACAATAGCTGTTTTCTATACTAGTTGCATGAATAAAAGAAGCTGGGACAAGATTATACAATTTCATTAATGCTTTTGTTTACATTTCACCATTTCTGCCGCAGGAACAAAGTATATAATACGCTTATCACAATGCCATCCATAAAATGTTTGTAAACCTATCGCACCTTAATAGTGTAGGTAGGGAATAAAAAAAAATCAGCTAACGCTATTTATTCCCCTATAAGGAGCAGGCGATGCCGTTTTAACCCTATCTAACTTTAAGAGACTGAGAGGGGGCTGTTCAATCTCCACCAGTAGCCAGTCATAACTCGTCAAGGATTATCACCGTTTATGCCTGGCATCTGGTAAAGAAAGGATGCTGACAAGTGTGGCCATCAAGTGTTCCCTAACCCTAACATTAAGTTAGGGTTAGGGACCACGTCTGAAAATGGTATGGATTCTACTGTCAATTATCTTGAATTTACCGGACGAAAACCCCAAGTTTCCTGGAGAAAAAATCTGCTTCCCCATGCTAGAGATGGAGTAACTCAGGAAGCGATCGAAAAATGGCTTAGAAAAAGCTCTTCTGAATTTAACTTACAGCGCTCTGGCGGTTTATCCCCATGGATGGCTCCCATCAGTTCCACTGAACTACACAGGCTCTGCTACTCTTGCTCTTTATCCAAGTAGGGAACAGGGTTAGGTAATTCAGGAAATATGTTATGAAAAAGAAACATTACTTCTTTTTTTTTAACTCAGTTCAGGCATCCAACAAACAAGCAGTAATCAGATACCAATAAAACAATCATAATGTAACCCAACGATATTCACATATATCCATTCCTGCAGATGTATAGATACTATTAATTCAGCCAATCAAGATGGAAATCTATCAAAGGTTAAAATACATCTATAGATTCTGTACCATCTGTTCGAAAATATATATATATAATAAAACACTCCAAATTACTTACAGCATATTGCTAGGATTCAGGTTAAGTGATTGCGTTTAACCAAGATATTTGCTGGAACTCACTATGATGTTTACCATTCCAGTCTTAAACCTTTAAAACTTAATAAAAAGCTGCATTTCCATCCTTGGGGTCTCAATGATCAGTGGGAAGATATTGCAGTCTTAAGCAACACATGATTGGATAAGAATTAATTGAATTAGCCGTTAATTGAGGGGTGATTTTGACGTTTGGATACAAAGCTATCAAAAGCTACTATAGTAGCTTATTGATCCCCACAACAAATATCTTTAAGATTATGAAATATTGCCTCTTTGAAGCAATGCAGGTGACAAGTTATCATTTGGCCATCATCGTCATCATTGTCAAAAGGTGACCACGTTGGATTACGTTATTTGAAATTAATACAGACTCCAAATTAAAAAAAATCAGCTAACGCCTTTTTATTTCCGTATATATAGGGAGTAGGCGAGGCCGTTTTTAGCCCTATCTAACTTTTGGAGACTGAGTGGGCAGTTCAATCTCCACTGGTACCCAATCAGAGATAGCTGGCCCAAGGCTATCACTAATTAAGCGGCACAGTGAAGAGTGAAGGCTCAACAAGTGCCGCCATCTCGTGGTCCCTAACCCTAACACTCGTATTTAATGTCTGAACTAATGTGGGTTCTACGGTCAATTTTCTTGAGTTTACGGGACGAAAAACTGGAGTTTCCAGGAGAAAAAACCCTCTTGCCCGTGGCAGAGATCGACTAACTCGGGAACCAGTCGAAAAAAAAAGGGTTAGAAAATTTTTTTTCTAATCGCCGACTAGACCCGAAATCAAGTCTTACTTCAAAATCAAGTCTTACAAATATCTGTCATTGATAAACAGTCAAACCTATCCGAAACAGTTAAACCTCAATACGCATATCTGTTACTCTCACCTACCCAAAACACATTTATTAGCATTTGCGCGCAAGCGAATATCCTATATACTTATTAGAAGCATCGTTCTTTTCCTTTAGCAAGCCTCTTTGAAACCATTTTTGAAATTTATTGCTATAAAAGTTCTTCCATGCACCAGAGAGCGCTTGTTTGCTACTTCTTACTGTAATAGTCTGTGTTTCCTGTTATTTGTATATATACTAGTTCCTTCCTTCAGAAAACCGGATGTGGGTTTCTTCGTATTTCTGATAGCTACATTTTAGACACTGATCTGATATAATCGATAAAGTGAATATTGTCTTAAAAAATGCTATGAATGTGGTTATTAATATTTCTTGTTCTCATTTGTTGTCGTGGTATAATAGCAGTTAGTTCAGTGCACTCGATGTGTTTATATATATATATATATATATATATATATATATATATATTTATATACTGTATATATATATATATATATATATTTTTTTTTTTTTTTTTTCCCACAGTCTATAAGGTAGGTAAACATACCTTTCGGGAAAATAATCATATATTTTACCTCGAGTCCTCAGGAACAACAGATAAACCAATGGAATTCCAAATGTATGTTATTGCTTTTGTAATCTTTGTAACCAATTTCAATGAGTACCCTAAATCAGAACGTGTCTTTTGATTGCAACTCTATATTTTAACATAAAAATTAAATAAAAATCTAATGAAGTCATCATATATTGACTACCTTTGTTGTGCTTTAGCAATAATGATCTTTGAAATATGTAATGGAGATTGCAGATGGTGATGAACGAGTATGATATTAAGTCAGGTAAAATTTGAAATTTAAAGCAGATATGATAAAGAAGTGAAAAGCGTAATAGTGAAGGACTATCATTAAAAGATAAAAATAAAACTGGAAATGAATGATGTGATATGATTATCAAATACACTATAAAACTTGTAAAATTTAAAAAAAAATATTAAAACACTAAAAACTGTAAAGAATAAGAAAAGAATGTAAAGGCATCGAAAATAAAACAGATATAAAAATATATGACGAAATCGATTTACAGGGTGAAGTAAGGCAATTTTGGAAAAGCCGTCATCAGAATAAAAGAATAAAATTTCGTAGTGTATTATGTACGCTGTGTCAATGCCTTTAAGATATTTTGTTTGGATGAACCTTTTTGTTGTTGGGAAGCTTCCAATAATGTAAGGGCGCTGGACATTCTTTTCTTATCCTTTGCAGTTTTTACGTTTTAGTTTTTAAAGTTCTAATATTTGCATTTTTAAATTTTATAAGTTTTTATAGTGTATTTACTAATCATATCGTCATTAGTATCCTATTATTTTGGAGACTGAGTGGACAGTTCAATCTACATCAGTAGCCAATCAGAGATAGCTGGCGCATGTCTATCACTAATTAGACAGGCAAACAAGTGCTCCCATCTCTTGGTATCTAACCCTAACAGGATATGTTACTTTCTGAAAAAATCTTGGTTGGTTCTATGGTCGATTTTTTTGAGTTTATGGGGTAAAAAAACCCGAGATTCCGAGAGAAAAAACCCCGCTTGCTCGTGCCAGAGATCGACTTACTCGGAACCCGGGTTGAAGATAGGCTTAGAAAAAGTTCCTCCAGTCGACTACTACACTTGAACCTAAGTTCTAACATCGAGCGACCTAGCGCAGAGGATGCAAGCGTTACTTCCACAGAGAAATTTTAACTCAATGGAGCTCCAGCTTACTATTTTACCATTATTACCAAATGCACAACAAAGATAGGCAATATATACAAAAACTGTAAAGAATAAGAAAAGAATTTAAAGGTTTTGAAAATAAAACATAGAAATATAAAAATATATAATGAAATCGATTTGGGGAATGAAGTGTGTGTGTGTGTGTGTGTGTGTGTGTGTGTGTGTGTGTGTGTGTGTGTGTGTGTGTGTGTGTGTGTGTGTGTGTGTGTGTGTGTGTGTGTGTGTGTGTGTGTGTGTGTGTGTGTGTGTGTGTGTGTGTGTGTGTGTGTGGTCTCTGGAGCTCCATAACATAATAGCCTGTTTACATCTTTATACCAAAGTAGGCTGGCGATATTTTTCTTGAAGAGCTGGAAGTTGTAGGATTTGGGGAAGGTAGATCCACAGAATTGAGGTAGACGAAATGAAAGAGAAACGGGAATCATAGATAGGTTCGTTGAGTAAGCAGTTCAACTGTAAAATAATGTGAAAGGATGAAGAATGCTAGTTTGGCCATGCAGAGCTCTTGGATAAATCTTGAAAAGAGGTATAATACAGAAGCCACCTGTTTGTGAGACAGTGGCTGTGGGGATTGTCAATTAGCGAAAGAAACCTCTTACCGACAGCATGAGGAATTTTTAGAGAGCTGTTAGGTGCACTACCAAAAATGTAAGAGCAGTATTTCAAAATTAGTCAGATTTGTGATTTTACATATATTGAGTTAACTTTGTATTAGGAACACCCACCTAATACGTCGTTGGTCCATCTCTCTGTGCAATCACGGCTCGCAGATGCATAGGAACAAATTCCACAAGGTGTCGAACCTCCTCCATGTGTAACTTGATCCATGTCCATTGCAGCAACTCCGTCAGTTCACTCTCATTCCGTCAAGGAGCATCAGCAGTTCTTACACCCCATTCTGGCATACCCACACATGTTCAATTGGATTACACTCAGGGGAGTTTGGAGGTCAAAAGCAATATGACGAATTCGTTTACTTGTTCCTCTAACCACTCAGTTGTACAAGCCTGATGACAAAGTGCATTGTCCTGTTGAAAGATGGCACTGTGGTCAGGATAGGTGTGCAGATATAGATGGAGATGGTCGGCTAAAATGTCCCTGAAGCGTTCACCATTTAGTGTTTGTGAGATGAAAACCAAAGAACTTGGGGTGTGTCAGGAAAAATCCCCCAGCAGACCATGACCCACCTCCATGAGCTTGTTGAACTATGCAACTAGGGGGAGGGGAGAAGGGGTCATGCTGTTTACACTAAATGTGAACCCAGCCATCAGCACAGGACAGCAGAAAAATGGACTCATCTCCAGGGTCCATTGCCGATGTGCCTTGCCACAATACCCAATCCACTGTTGTACTGGTGAGTGAGCTATGTAACTGATGCATATTGTTGCTAACATGCCAGTCGGGACACCAGATGCTCACATCTAGGATCCACAACATGTGGCTGACCAATTTGATCCCTTTTGCTGGATGTCTGTTTATGGCTAATCCAGACCTGGTATACCCTTAATATAGTATGGAAGCAACCAACAAGTGGTACTAATTCCGAAATACTGGCACCTGCCCTCCAGGCACCAACTATTTGCCTGCAGTCAAACTGGTTGACATCGCCACGCTTCCCTATTACTGGCAAACGTTTACTGATTACATACGGAGGATAGGTGTGCCATTTAGAGTAACCCCATGTGTAGGCTGACCATACGTACCATTTTGAACGGGACAGTACCTTTTTTTTCATATTTCCCAGCCGTCCCGTTGGTTTAATAAAAATGTCAATTTTTTCCCGTTTTTAATAAAAACTATAAAAACTATACATATACTTTAATATTGGTCAATCATAAATTATTATTCATAATCTAAAATCCTAAATCAATATCATGGATACCAGTAATTTGTATAAACATGGAGTCGCATTGTTCGATACTAAATATCAATATCTGCAGTGATTTATTTAAAGAAAATAAAAAAATACATGTTGGCAACACTTGCGCGTCTCAGACACGGCGTATGTTTTGCTGTAGCGTTAGTTTGGGTTTTGCCTGTATGCTAACCGGGGACTTTGTTATTCAATGACAATGGTTTAAATTTCGTATTTTCAAAGTTCTAAGTCTTATTTTTTAAAGTTTTAATGACGATCTCCAGAAAGAATTCAAATTTATTAAAATGGACAAGCTGTGTAGTGATGGGACAAAAGGGATATGCCAACATTCTGTCTATTTTTCCGTTGCTCGTTGAGGCAGAAGGGACAACAACCAACATCTACGTAGCCAGAAATATAAGGATGCCGAAAAGACTGGCTTCAGTTAAAAGCATCAGCTCGTTTATGGTCAGGTGTGGTGATAGTAAAAGCAATAAAATTGCAGCAAGTGAAGCTCTTGTTGCTTATCATGCTGTGTGTCACGGACAAAGTTTTTGCGCAAATGACTGCTTGTCGACATAAAAAAAATAAGCTAACACCTCTTTGTTCCCGTATAAAGAGTAGGCGAGGCTGTTTAAATCCTATCTAACTTTTGGAGACTGAGCAGACAGTTCAATCTACACTAGTAGCCAATCACAAATAGCTGGCCCAAGGCTATCATTTATTAATCGGCTGCAGTGAAGAAGACGGCTGATAAGTGCCACCATATCGTTGTTCCTAACCCTAATAAAATATTTTTAATATCTGAAAATAGTGTGGGTTCGAAGGCTGATTTTCTTGAGTTTATGGGACAAAAACCCAAGTTTCTGGGAGAAAAAACTCGCTTGCCCATGCCAAAGATTGACTAACTCGGAAACCGGCCAAAAAAAGGCTTAGAAAATGTTCCTCCAGTCGGCGACTAGACTCGAACTTATGTCTTTCTTCGTGCGGTCAAGAAGAGTTCAATTAGAGTTCAAAGCAACTTCAAACTGAGCTACAGAGGCTCCTTGCTTATCGACATTAATAAATAAAATTTATGAACCAAAATTTTCTTCAGTACGTACCAAATCAAAAGCAAGAATTACCAACGTTTTATCACCATACATATTGGGCGAAGTAATACAGGATTTTAATAAAACAAAAAGCATTACAGTCGGATTAGATGCATCAAGCAAAAAAGAAAAACTTTTTCCAATGGTTCTGCTGTACTTTTTGTCAAATTGTGGTGTTGAAGATAAAATTATAGACTTTATTTCCTTACCTTGTGAAACATCCGACACACAGTGTGCTATGTTGAAGGAAGTGGAGTGAGAAATTTGTCATGCAAAACAAAATTGTTGCTTTGCGTGCAGATATAACTTTAAATAATAAATAAATCCGCTAACGCCTTTTGTTCTCTTATAGGGAGTAGGCGAGGCCTTTATACCCTATCTAGCGTTTGAAGACTGAGTGGGCGGTTCAATCTCCACCAGTAGCCAATCAGAGATAGCTTCCCCATGTCTATCACTAATTATAGCAGCCACCGAAGATGGCTGCTATAATTAGTGACAATGAAGAGGCTGGTAAACAAGTGCTGTCATTGTCTGCAATAATGTGGGTACCAAGGTCGATTTTCTTGAGTTCACAGGATAAAAAACCCGAGTTTCCGGGAGGAAAAACTCGCTTGCCCGTGCCAGAGATCGGCTAACTCGGCGATCGGTAGAAGAAAGGCTTAGAAAAAGTTCCTCCACTCGGTGACTAGACTTGAACTTAAGTCTGACTTCGAGCGACCAAGCACAGAGGATGCAAGCGCTACTTCCACTGAGCTACATAGGACTGCATGCAGATAACACGAACACAAATTTTGGTGGTTGCAGAAGATTTGGCAAAAATAATGTGTTTATGTAATAAAACGTTTTTTTTACATAGTCTTACTTTTTAATGAATACAGAATATTACATAACCCCAGTCCCGTTTTTGCCATCCCAATGTCCCGTTTTTGTATCAAGAAAATATAGTCAGCCTACCCATGTGACGTTAATATCACGTGGTACAGGGTGGCGCAAAAGTAGCGAAGGGGATGAAAAAAATCATAATAGATTATGAGAATAGATTGTTAGTATGTGGATTAACTCTGGTTAACAGGAGAAAGAGAGGGTGATATGATAGAGGTCTATAAACCTTTCAATAGGTGTTATAGGATATCGTCTTTATAAGGACTTGATACTTGGATTATTAGGTGCAGATTGGATTCCCCGGTTCCAAGGGGATAAAGAAACTGAAGAAAGGAATGAAATTTTTCGTTATACGGAAGTCAAGGAGAGAACAAAGGGGCATCTATGGGTAAAGAAAGGGATAAGAGCTATGTTTTCTCTCACAGAGCAGTGAGTGGAATAATTTGACTTTAAGGGCAGTGAGTGCATCTAGTGTAAATGAATTTAAGGAAAGGTATGAAAGCCGGTTCGGATAATTTATAGCCTCTGTTGATGAGTCATTGACTCTCTAGAGGTCTTAGATAATAATAATAATAATAATAATAATAATAATAATAATAATAATAATAATAATAATAATAATAATAATAATAGCAGCAGCAAAACAATTTGTTGAAGGCTTTCTGGGAGAAAAACCCTATTTGCCCATTCCACTTCTGTAACTGGTCGAAGAAAGGTTTAGAAAAATTCCTCTATTCAGCGACTAGAATCGAATTAGAGCTATAGATGCGAAACGCCATTTTTCCAGGGCTACACAGTCATTTTAGGCTGTAAATTATCAAGGTGTGTCACTTACTCCATGGGCTGTAAATAGCCATTGAAAACAAGTATCATATTTAGTCCCAAAAATGGATGAATAAATTATCCAGATTTTCCTTTATCCACCAATGGTAATAATGTACTATAATTTTCAATCTTTTTTTTAATTTGAATCGTTATTAAAAAGTCACTAGTTGACCATCATAATTGGTTGAAAACTACAAAACTTGTTTGACAGTAATGGCATTCTTTGAACTAATCGATGAATTCCTTGAGCAGAGGAGTTGTGTGGATTCATTATAAGCATCAGAATTTACTCATAATTTGAGCTCATACATACAGATAATAATTTAGCTAGATGATCAAACCAAGTAATCATCAGCTTCATAGAAGAAGTAAAGTGTGTTTAACCGAAGAAACAATTAATCTACATGTGTCAAGTCACTTTCACCTCAGCATTACACTGTTGAATGTCTCTTTATTGATAAGGTCGCATTATGTGTTTTAAACTGCAAGCAGTCGTTCATTATATTAAAGTGACTGGCAAATTGACAGGGATGATGCAAAGGCCTGGTTGCCCAAGTCGTTAACTAAACTTACCGACCAAGAAGATGGAGGTTCGAATACCGCAGTGAGAGTGGATATTTGTGAGTGTCTTTAAATGAAAGATGAACTTCATATGTGATGCAAGACTAGTCTCCTGCTAATTGGATTTTTTTTTCTGTTTGGTGTTTAGAGTTTGATGTCCAGATTATGTAAAAATAAATAAGTAAAATAAAATAAAGAGTCTGTGTAGCTCAGTAGAAGTGGTGTTTGTACTCTACAGCCCTTGACCGAATGAGGAAAGACTTTAGTTCGAATCCACTTGCCCATGCCAGAGATCGACTAACCCGGTTCCCGAGTTAGTCGATCTCTGTCATGGGCAAGTGGATTTTTTCTCCTGGAAACTCTGGATGTTCGTCCCATAAACTCAAGAAAATAGGTTTGGAACCACGAGATAGCAGCATTTGCCAACCGCCTGCTTCACTACGTACCGATTAATTGGTGATAGCCTTGGGTCATTTATCTCTGATTTGCTACCAGTGGAGATTGAACGGCCCACTCAGTCTCCTAAAGTTAGATTAGGCTAAAATGGGGTCGCCTACTCCCTATACGGGAACAAAAAAAGGTTAGTTGAATTTTTTTTGAAAACAAAATAAAAATGAAGGTCTGTGTAGCTCTGTGGAAACAGCGTTTGCATTCAGAGCACTAAGCCGAAGAAAGATCTAAGTTCAATTCTAGTCATCATCAAACTAGAGGAGCGCTTTACTGCCATAATAACTACAGTCCATTTTAACTGTCCAAGTAAACTATGTATGCAGTAATTCTTTCCACCATAAGAATAGTACCGATGCCCTTGCCAAAAGATGTTCAATCTTATCTCTCCTCTTTTTGAACTTCATAACATTACTTTTCTTCCTCTACAGCTTCTACTAATTATGAAAATCATTCTGACCTCTTTGAATTCTTATTGTTGCAGCTTGCTTTCTTGAAACTGAACCAAGCTAAACAGTATGATCATCTTCCTTGGTGACTTTAAAGTCCATAACTCATCTCCCTATTTATATTTTCGCTCAACAAGCTGGAAGAGATGCTAAGCTGTTTGCTATAAGCAATTAACCTAAAGCAAATTTTTTGTCTACCAACCGGAATAACAAAGAATTCTCTCCTCTTACCCAACACTGTGAATGTGTTTTTAACAAGTTTCATAACTACTGAAGCACTCCTCTCATAGCCATTTACAATTCGTATCATTTAGCACTACTACACCAGCGCTCGCTGGGAGGATCGCCGAGGCTTTCTTTCCTCCTTTCCGTAGTAAGCAGGCTACTGTTTCCGTTCTCCAGATCCAGGTTATTGTTTTGACAGAGTTATAAGAATTCTTTATGTTTGAATGTGGGCCTTCATTGCACACTCCATTCAAAATTCCTACTCAGTTCCAATGCCATGCGTTTCCAAGCCATTGGATATTTTATTGGATCCCTATTTTCTTGAGAACACAAGAAAATAAAAATGCATGTGGTAAGTCGCTTAAGGCACAACTGCAGTAACAACTGCAGTATAAACACACACACACACACACACACACACACACACACACACACACACACACACACACACACACACACACACACACACACACACACACACACACACACACACACACGGCCTACAATGCAACCTGCAGTATGTATGTTTGACTATGAAAGAAATAAATGCAGACAACTTTCCTCCTATATGAATAGCAGACTTGCCTCTGGTCCCTTGCAGAAGCTGTCGGCCATAATTTCTGCCCAGCTCTGCTTTAGCTCTCTCTCTCTCTCTCTCTCTCGCTCGCTCGCTCGCTCACATCCCTTATGATGGCTGCATTGTAGCATCACTGAAAGTTAAAGTGGAAATCCTTGCATCATTATTCTCGTCAAACTCCTGAATAGACTGACCAAGGGAAAATCACTTTCGGCTTTACTTGGAAAAGTGTATCACAAAACATCCGTGTTTTCCACTAGAAAATCATCTGAAAATTCTTGAACGACTTGGATATCAAAGTAGATTTTAGTCCTAAAGTATCCTACAAATTATATTCAATGGACTTCCTCCCGAATTCACGTATGTCATTATCATATCTGCACTATACAGTAATCCCTCGATTAATGCGCCCCCGATTAGTGCGTTTTCGATTAGTGCGTCATTTTTTTTCGATACCCAAATTCGATTAGTGCGCCTCTAAAATTCGATTAGTGTGCCTATATACATCTTAAAAATAAATGTTACAGATTTAAAAAATTTCCTATCTATACATTTTTAGGGCTAACTATTTAAAAAATCACTCACCAGGATGAAGTAATTTATTTACTGATTTAAAACATTTTACAAAATTATTTTTAATGGCCTACTACACTACTTCCATGTACACTATGTATACTATGTTCCAAATTTTTACCGCCAAAATTTATCTCGTCTGCTATAGTGCGCCCACAGATTCGAGACCCTTCGAAACTTCTGCGCATGTCACAAAAAGGAGAATCCATTCCGATAATAGGGTAATCAATCCGTCTTCTGGGATGAGTTGTTTATTATTACACGTCGGAAAATTAACTTCTCTTTTATGATCATTGTAGTTTTTAAAGTGGTAACTATTTTGCTTGTATAACAGTTGGGAAATTTTATCTATAAAGCACGTGATTTCGCGTGTTGGCGACCAATTCGTTCGTCCTTCATTTCTTTTTTCCCTTCAATGAAACGTCCAAGAGTTAATTAAATCTTATTCTGAAGAATTGAGTGATTCCGACCTGCTAAATATAGATGCACAGCGGGAAGATCCCGAAGAATATGAAGAAAATTTAACCACTGATAGTCAGCCAAAAGAGATTTCACAGAAATAATTTGAAAATATTTTTCGTACAATCGAAGTTTTTAAGCAGCAGTACTTAGAGGCTAACCCTGATGAAGAGAGAAGCAGTAAAATTTGCAGAAGAGTAGAAGAGAAAATAGAGCCATACCGTCAGTTGTATGAAAAAAAGAAACAAAATGCCCGCCAAACTACTTTAGCTCAATTCTTTGTTAAGAAGTAGAATAATAAAATTTATATTCTGAATATGTTTTATTGTCTTTCAGCTTCATGGTTTAACTTTAACTAGGCCCTGAGATATACTTTAATTCTTTTATAAAATAATTAAGGTTGAAAAAAGAAATTTGAGGAACGAATTATACTTTTTCCCATAAGTTATTATATTCGATTAGCGCGTTTTCGATTAATGCGCCTGTTTTAAGGAACACATTAGGTACACTAATCGAGGGATTGCTGTATATTACTCAACCGACATCCACTTTGCAGTATGGAATCAAGCTCATATACAGCTAGTTCCAAAAAAAAAAAAAAGGGCACAAATGACTACCACAAGAGTGGGAGAATAGATCGATAGTTTAATGGCAAAAACTAGTCACCTAGTTTTTTTGTTTTTTTTTCTCGGAAACAAACTCTCAACACTCGGAAAACCGTCAATATGGATAATGACAGTCAAGATCGGAAAGTCTTGACTTTCCGATCTTGACACCCTCCTCCTACAGACAAGTGTCATGGAAACGGTTAGAGAAACAAAGGGTTCCGTATTGAGAGTTTCTCAGAAAACTGCCCTTTTATATTCTGTCCTTCACTCTTTGTAATTAGGTCATCAATTTTCTTTCTGCTCACTGCATGTAGTGGAAAATGTTTTCCTTTCCGATTTCTCTATTAATGCAAGTATTTCTCAATGCTATTATTTCATCCATTATCTTCCTCATATAGTCCGCTTAGTCCAATAAAAGTCTGCTTACTCACCTAAAACCCTATTCGCAGTTTTGCTAGACACAACAAATGTGTTCGATGTTCAGACATCAAAAGCTTGAAGATCATTTACAAGTTGATGCCCGTTTAAACACCCATCTACTGTAATATGCCACTGTAAATCTCATCATGCCAAAGTGCATAATTTTACACTTACTACCATTAACAGACAGCCATTTTCGTTTGCTCAAATTTCCAGCCAATTCAAATAATTTTGTAAGTGCTGAATATCAGTGGCATCTCTGATTGCCCTGTATTCGCATCATCGGTAAACAATTGCATATCTGATATTAGACCCTGCATGATGTCATTAATGTATAGATTGAAAAATAATGGCCCATGGACTGAACCCTAAGGTACACTACTGGTCACCTTAAATATGGCAGATTCACACCTACCTACCGTATACCAGTTTTTAATATCCGTCTGTCAATCGTCCACTGATCGAAGTCAAGAGTTTATATTCCAATCCCACATTCTCCAGTATATGCAACAGTCTTTCGTGTCACCAAGTACCACTAATTCCTATAACTTTTGGCTAGTTGTACGTACTAATGCCAGAAATTGCTCACACTTATTCCGAATACTTCTGCCATTAGTATACATAAACTGCAATATCCCTTCTTCCCATAACCTTCCTGTGTGTGTGTGGATTAGTTCATTCTGTACACAATTTATTTTCTGAGAACATTTAATCCCACATTCACAGCGATTATTGACCTTGGCAATATTAACAGCTCACTCTATCACTTGCCTCCCTAGCAAATTCCATTTCCCTATTTTTGTCCATTTACTCTCCCATTTATCAATAATTGTTCTAAATTGCCATGCGCTCAATCCGTTTAAGTGCAAACCATCACTCTTAAAAAATTCCTTCCTTTTATCAAACTCATCCCAGGCATTCATAAAATGAATATTCAGTTTCCTTTCTTTATAAAAGTTTTTACTCAATCTTGACATCGTTCCATTTTCTATAATCGCTCTACTGTTTAATTCATCACTGTCGAATCTTGATAGCACACTCATGATCTTTCCAATCTTGCTCTTTGCATTCATTGCTATCATCAAGTCTTTCAACTCCTGTCTCACAGAAAATTTTTCGCTACTTAAATCATTCGTTCCCATAACTACAATAATCTCATTTACTCACTCTAATCCCTCTGTAACTTCTGTTATATCCCTAATCTTTGACCCTGGATAGCATGCTTAAATGACTCTACCATCTTTCACACTCTTAATTATAGGATCTCCCATACAACACAATATTTTTTCTCCTTTTAATGTTCACGCCCCTTACTGCTTACATCCCATGCACACACTCACTTAATCCGGTACTAAATAATCCTTCTCAATCCCCCCCACACACACTCACCCCTACATTGGTACTGCGAATATATTAAGGATTAAACGTGTTTTACGTGGCACTCGTGACATAAAAACTAAAATATGAAACACGTATACACAAGACAATTTATTATAAATGTATAAAACAATTTGATCTGAAACTTCAAATCTGTCTTCCGTGTAACTGACATTTCTTGAAAGTAGAATAAAAACAATGGATGTCACAAGCGAGATGTGTGCGCCACGTGCTGGAGTGGTTTGGGTAACTTTTTCACAGCAGCATGGTATCACCTGTTGGGGGTGGAGATTACTACAACATCTGCTTCCTTTAACACGAATAGAAAATAGAATAATTAGAGCTATAGCCATTACTGACTTCACATATATAACCAATGATCTGTTTTGCCATTCATAATATTTTGCCATTACCGAAATTCTATTTATTATTGTATATTATATGTAAGAAATAACGTTGTCAAATTTTCTAGATTTATATAATGTAGATGGTTTACGCTGTGACCGGAACTTGCTAGTAGTTCCAAGACAAAACAAATATTTCTAAGTCCTTTGAACACCTAGCAACAAGCAGCTACAATAAACCTCCAAATGAAATAAAGTCAGTAACCTCAGAATATGCATTCAGAAAGCAATTGAGAGACTATCTCATGGGACTAAATAATGTTGACTTTTATTTTAAACGTGTATTGCAAGAGATCAGTGTAATTTTTATATATTTTAGTCTAATTATGATTCTAATATATTATATACCATGTTACGTGAGCCATCATAGTACAGTCATTTGATTTAAAGTGATTGTATTGCCTAAATTTAATTTTTCTAGTAACCAGTATGGGTAGGTCCTCGGTTACATACATACTGTACAATTCCTTATATTTCTTTTTCTTGTTTATTATCATAAGCATTTTCCTTAACATATCTCTACATTAATGTTCAAGTGTTTATACTTGCTTTATTGATATTGTATTATGTTGTCATTTGTATTACTTTTTCAGTTCTTAATAAATTTATTTTCACCACAGGAGGTGCAAGTGAAGCAACAGAAAAAGGAAACTTTGTGTTAGATTCTGCCATTAAGACTACGCTAAAAAGTCACAAACTATTGACTACTAAATGTGATGGGTCCAGTAGTCAATAGAATTTCACAACAAAAAAAAGAAAAAAAAAGAGGAAACTACTGTGCTCTTCAAGAACAACAGAGAGGTGGCGAGTTGTGCTATATTAACTTAATGTTGACGTTTGTGTTCATTTTATTGTGTAAGCACCTTTTTAAAATAATCTCTATCTTGCCAATTTTTTTCTATCTTGCCCATTGCTTTGTTTTATACTTGTATCCAAAATGTACATTTGATGGATAGTCGTAAAAGTTCATTGTAAACTAAAACGAGAACTAAACACAAAGCATCGTTTTTATTCAGATACTGAATGACTTTATTTGACTTTATACTTCATTTCCCCTCATTTAGGATGCTGAAATAAGCAGTTGCTTTAACACTTCCGTGATTGGCTGGCCAAACTAGGACCAGACACTATTCGGAATATCCGTACGACAAAAATTCAGATGATAGACAGTACATAAAGCAGAAGTCGGTAGCAAATGCAGTTCATGTATCCCAGGCAACAATTCACAACATAATTAAAAAGGGCTTGTACCTTAAAAGGCTGCATCGGTCTGTGTTATTTTGGGGTCGCATTTAATAGAATAAAATCGCAATTTCAGAAACTATTTTTATTTTCCCCGTTTTTAATTTTTTTTATTAAGTGTTGAACGGTTATAGAAGAAATAAACGAAAGTTGTGAATGGGTAAGCAAAATTCTGAAAAATAACGGAGTAGTAATTTGCAGACATAAATCACTGTTCTCATAGTCGTAGGTTGCGTCAGCTGTATTTCCAAACTACCACAATCCACCTGAATAACAGATGAAAGGGATTAATTCTTAAATGACGTCACACACTGTAGAATGGAAGAAGGAGTACAGGTATACGAGTGCATGTTATATTATTACACCGGATAGCACTCAATGAGATAGGAATTATACAACAATTCTGTGTCATTTTCAGTTAGTATTCATTTAATTTTTGGTATAATCCAATGGCATCTACGTTTATTTCTTTTAGAATTGTTTTCCTAATTTAGACAATAAAAATTATATGATTTCAAGAAAAGGGAATGGCTAAAAATCTTGAATACCAGACTTCACTAAATCAATCCAACCGCCATATATGACATGTGTACATACACAAATAATAATGATATAGGTATAATAAGGGCATAAGAAATGTCTAATATCCAAAGTTCCGCATAAATCGAAAGCCTATCTTGTACTAGTGTGTATGAGATAAGTCTACATAGACACGGAAAAAAATCTTTATATAATAGAATTTGATAATCATTGCAGTCTAAATAGTGAAGTGACTTGATATTATAAAAATTTTTTATGAAGCTACGGAGCATAGCGAACTGTCTTAATCATAGTTCTTAATATTTTTATTAAGGCTTTCCCTCTCCTTCAAAAGATTTAAAAAAAAAAATTAACTTTTATTTGTGTTCATTATTTTCTAAATAACGCAATTACTAAGGCAACTCATGGCGAAGACGTATTTTTGTGAGCGCTAGATTATTTTCGGAACTCTGTCATAAAGACAAGCATTCTCTGCCTACATAAAATGGATATTTAATTATCCTTTTGGTTTACTGCCAAAATAAAGACTTTGTGCCTTGTTTTTCCTTCATTAAATGAATATTTATTTTAAAAATAATTCATAAAAGATTTTATTTTAAAAAAAAACTAAAATTAATTAATGAAATATAAAATTATATTATGTAATGAATTTTAATAATTCATTTTATATCTGAAAAACTTGAAATATTATAATTTTTCTAAGAAAATGCTTTGAATTTTTTATGATGTGGTATTCTTTTACCGCCTTCACCAAATGTCACATTTTCCAGACTTTTTAAGGAGGGACATATTTTAAAGCTAATCCCTAATCTTTATTATCAGTACTTCAGAGATTTTTTGGCTATTTTAGCTGATCTGAAGTACCATAGCGAATATTATTAGTAATACTTTTATGTTATGTTACTGCAACATGGCTTTTATAAATAAGACAACCTTTTTACACATTTTACGTTGTACTTCGAATAAGTAGAAAAAGTTATTCAAAGTACAATGAACATTTTTTATATTATACGTTCGGTGAACGGCAAGTTGCCAAATGGATCTCAGCCATGAGTAGGTCACTGGTTTATTGAAAACGTGTGAAGTTCAAGAGACCTGCTCTACTGACTGAGGGATATCTATTTATATTTGTTTCGGAAGGGTGTAAAAACAAGACTAGACGGGGAGTCGTTGACTAACCTTGTCATGTGCAGGAGGATGCTTCCTTTAAGTTATTTGAGATCTCTCTCTCTCTCTCTCTCTCTCTCTCTCTCTCTCTCTCTCTCTCTTGTGCGTTATGTGTTCAAGTTTATGTTTCTTAAGAACTTATTTCTTTGAAACATTATCATACAATTATAAACTCAGTAAAGTTAGCACTAACTTTCAATGTTGTGTCGAAATAGAGATGTAATGTAAACTGTTGGCATTTTTTATTGATTGTCTACAAAGTAATGAAAGGATGCGGTTTCAGATTCTGAATAATTTTAGTACTTTTACATAATATTGCTAAGGTTAACATACAGTAAACAATATAGGTTAATGTAGTCTAGAAAAAACAATTTTCTAGCCTATTAATCAGTTCAAATTATTCTTTTATATCTTATATTAGGCTTAAATCGAAACGCAGCATAACACAGTTAAATTTCCTTTTCTTTTTTTTTTCGCAAAAAAATAAAAATAAAATATTCGCTTTGAATAATAAAAAAAAACAGAAAACGAAAACAAAGAAAGAAAGAAGAAAAAGCCAGTAAACTGACAGCTAGCATATTTCCATAACAACTGCCCAAAATACTAAATCGAACACTATATCTCCCAGGGGCCATCTTTAACTGTTGCATTGAGTTCATCCCCCCCCCTCCTGCATCCATGTTTGATGACTTCCTTATATCTTAAATCTTTATCATTTAAATATAATAATATAAATAATTTAATTATTTTTTTGAAAAAAAAGGCTGCTTTATAAATCATAGATTTGCCATTTCTTAATAAGCAGTTATTCGTGGGCCAAAAGTTTCCGAGTTCTTTAAATTAATAAATATATTTATGATTAATATCCAAAATTTTAATAAAAGAATATGATATCTTGATTTAGGCTTAAGCTCATGAAGGTATTTCCACTATATTGTCACCTTAACTCAGCTTATCTTTCTTGAAAAATGAATTATCTCCACAGTAATCTTTTGTGTAGTAGGTGCATGTTAGTTTTACTTTTCTAAAATATTTTATTTTAGTGTGAATTTTTTAATATAACATTATGTTTACAAATATATCCAAATATAAAACTACACAGAAGTTACATGGTTCACTTGCTTTTGGCTAAAATAAGCTTTTATAAATTAAATGTCAGTAGTAAAAAAAAAAGTACAGGAAACGGCAAAGTTTAAGAAATGTTGAATTGAACAAGTAGATCATTGCATCATGCCAGACACAGATTCAACACAAACCAAAATAGGGCCGTGACATTTCCGGCTGGAACATTGTGCAATTGCATGGCGTATTTTTTTCTTACTCACAGCAGCATAAGAAAATTATTCAAAGTGAAAGGTCATCAAGATTTGAAAGTTAAAAATTTTAAACCGAAAGCAAAGTTTAAAAAAAAAAGCAATAAGGTATTATAAAAAGTATAGCCACAAAAAGATATTGTTTATAGTATAGCCACACGCAAAAAAGATGTTTATATTATAGTCACAAAAAGATATTGTTTATAGTATAGCCACACGCAAAAAAGATGTTTATATTATAGTCACAAAAAGATATTGTTTATATTATAGAGCAAAAAGATGTTTTAATTATAGCCACTTCGGAAACACGATGTATAATTGATGTAGTACTAAACTTATGCGCATTATTATCCAAAAATGTCGTAAATGCCTCACTGTTTTATCAATTAACACCAGGAAGCGTATTGTAGCTATTGAATGAATGTGTGCTACTACTTATTTATAGTATGGGTCATATAAAATTAACTGCGCAGAAAACCTATTTAGGATTGTATTCTGAAACAGAGGAGGAGGATATAACCTTTGCTCTTTAGACATCCATGTCAGGTAGTTCATTCTTCCGTCATAGAAAGAACAAGCACGTGATCTTTCAGCATCCTACCGTAAGGTTATTTTGAGAATAGGAATCCATGACGTCATCGTCGGCGTGCGCAAGTGAGGTATTGATCGAAGAGTCGTGCCCCCTACCGTCAACGTATAGGAGAGGAGAAACTAGAAGGAGCGGCTAGTTAACGTCTACTTCGTTGTTGACTATAACCGATACCCTGCTCAAGTCACATATCTTTCCATTAATTTGTGTCCGGAAGATCTAATACGATTCCAACATGGACGACCAACTGCGGCTTAGTGAAATGGGTTATTTAAACGTCCCCAGCAGAGACAGATCAAAAAGTTCTTCGCCAGCAGATTCACTTGCTTCTTCAGCTACAGATATTTCCACATTACCGATTACCGGTAGAGAACAGCACAAAGATGACTTCGTAAGTAAATAAGTTGTTGTTAAATATTTCTTGCGTCACCATTGAAATTCCTAATATCACTATGTGTTGATTAAATGACAATATATTGAATAGCATTGAATGTAATCAAATATCGTTTTCAATATTTTATATTAAGTGTACTGTAAATAAAATAGATATTACTGGAAATAAAATGTCTTTAACCAATATTGGTAGCTTTCCCGCATTGCTATCGTACCGTTCGGGGAAGTTCGTCTGCTCGTTCATGATAGCAAATTTCATGTTCGTCTGCACATTTATGACCTTTAATATTAATGGATAAATGTGTTATATAAAATATGCTTTCAGGTATTTTCTTAATTGCCATCCGATTTCAATGTCATTTATATACACAGAAATTATTTCATTATATTAGTAACGATAAAACATAATAAATAAAGGAAATAAAAAATATTTCTATGTTTGATAGAAATTTGTATTTTATGTTTTACTTATAAACAAAGTGTGTTTATAAGTAATGTATCGTTTCATTTAACCGTTCAAATGTTCATTCAAATAATGCTGAATTCTATAACGTATATAGGATATCGTATCAATATTAACTATTACATTTCTGGATAGTATTAGAATCAATGAATCCAGTTTCTATTTATTACATAGTTCATTTCCGAATCAAAAGAACTTTGTAAAAATGTAGTACCAGATTATATTTTCATGCGATTAAATGTTAAAATTTCAAGGTCAATCATAGGTCGGTTTGTATGACCTTGACTATCAAGTGACAAAGTGTTTCGTATTTCGTATTATACGTTTGCCCAACCAAAAATATGTGATTAGTTGGATAATTGCTTTTATTATTATTATTATTATTATTTGACACCTCCAGGGAGTCCAAAGACTCATCGTCGAGGGATAGTGTGCCAACAGTATCGAACGATTGGATCCCTTCCAACTACTAACCGCGCTCAAACTTACTTAACTGAGCCATTAGTAGCAGAGGCGTGCAAAAATGACATTCTCGTAGTAGGTTAGGAATCTTTTTTTTTTTTTATTAAATGTATGTGATTGTTAATATAGACTGGTTGATGTTAATGGTACTGTTGAATTGTTAATATAGGTGATTGCAAATTTAACAAAATACAAAGAAATATTAAAGCCAAATACACAAAATCCTCTGACCAGATGCTTCTTAAATAAGCCTTGACTTGTGTGAGTTTGCAATTAAAAAATAAAATTACAATGGTACCTTGGTTTGCGAGCATAATTCGTTCTGGAAACATGCTTGTAATCCAAAGCACCCGTATATCAAAGCGAATTTCCCCATAAGAAATAATGGAAACTCAGATGATTCGTTCCAAAACTCAAACATATTCATATAAAAATGATTAATACAAAATACATATGCCTTCGTATACCTTATCTATATAAACGTTTTTATATTTTTATTATTTAAATGTAATATACATAAATTAATCGAATTTATTAATTACATTACAATTACATATTACAGTAATTGTATTGGGTAGGACCATTTTCATTGTCACTAACGGAATCACTGCTATCTGTTGACTCTTTTTCTTTTTGTGCGACTTTAGCAATGAACCTATCCAATGACACTTGCTTTTGCCTCTTTAAGGATTTCACGGAAATATGACATTGCATTGTCGTTAAACAGATTCATCTCTCACACTGCCACAGCCTCACTCGGGTGGTGCTTTTCTACAAAATTTTGCACTGTTTCCCACACCTCCCTAATCTCATTTGAAGAGAGGGATGTCTCCGTCTTTTTCTCCTCCTCCTCAGACTAGATCTCTTCTATAACCTCTTGCTGTTGCTCGCGATGCAGATCCATCAGTTCGTCGGTGGTAAACTCCTGGCCATGTTCCTCCACCAGCTCTTGAATGTCTTTCTCATTCACCTCCAGTCCCATGGTCTTCCCCAAGGACACAATTTCATCGACAACTGGCAGCTCTTTTCATGAGCAAACTCCTCGACGCAATCAGACCACAGTTTTCTCCAAGCAGAATTAAGGGTTCTCTTGGTGACCCCATCCCAGGCTTTATCGATGATCTTGACGCAGTTTACGATGTAGAAATGATTTTTCCAAAACTCTCGGAGGTTAAGGTTAGCTCCTTCGTTCACCTCGAAGACGCGCCTTGGTGTAAAGCTTTTTAAAGTTCGAAATGACCTGCTGATCCATCGGCTGGAGTAATGGAGTAGTATTGGGAGGAAGGAACTTGACCTTAATGAACTCGAATTCTTCCAGTAAGTCGTCCTCAAGACGTGGAGGATGAGCAGGAGCATTATCCATAACCAACAAGACTTTGAGTGGCAATTTTCTTTTTAAAAGGTATTTCTTCACTGCGGGACCGAAGACCTCGTTAATCCACTCAACGAACAAGATAAGAGTGACCCAAGCCTTGCTGTTGGACCTCCACATAACGTTTAACTGGTTCTTTTGCACCTTGCATTTCTTGAAGGCTCGTGGATTCTCAGAATGATACACGAGCAGGGGCTTGACTTTGAAATCACCGCTTGCATTAGCACACAGCAAGAGGTTGAGACGGTCTTTCATGGGCTTGACCAAGCATTGTATTCTCTTCTGCTGTAATGTAGGTCCTCTTTGGCATCTTCTTCCAAAAAAGCCCTGTCTCATCGCATTTAAAAACTTGCTGCTGCAGGTAACACTCAGAAACCATAAGCTTCTGGAACTCGGCAACGAACGTTTCAGCTGCCTTTGCGTCCAAACTCGCAGCCTCTCAACACTATCGATGCCACTTCTCCTCTTAAAGTTATCAAACCATCCCCCTGCTCGCCTTGAAGCCTTCTTCGTTTTCTACAGAAAACGAAGAATTTTTAATGGCAGTTTACTTACGAGGTCGGCGTACAAGGCATTTGCCTTCTCACAGATCAAGTTCTCGGTCACAATATCACCTGCTAGTTGCTTCTCGTTTATCCACACCAAAATCAACTTTTCTACAACTTCCAGAATACGTGGCCGTAGCTTTGATACTCTCGTGACTCCTTTTGCTACATCTATCCCCCTTAGTTCTCCTTTCTTCTTTAATACTGTGCAAATCGTTGACGTAGACTTCTTATAAAATCTTGCGATGGCGGCCACTTGCATACCTTGTTCGCGCTTCCCGATGATTTCCTTCTTAATTTCCACCGTAATCATCTCCTTCTTCTTATCGCCTTCCTTTTCAACCCTTTTCTTCATTGGGGCCATTGTCGTAAAACAATTAATAAAGAACTGTCACTGCATTTCGACACAAAATAAAAAATGCTTTATGAACATACACGTGGTCACAACGCTAGCACGAATGTTGACCATACGAATGAGGTATGCCGACTGAGACCGTGCATGCGAGACGATTACCCACAATCCCGAGCGGCTTGTGATCACGTGATGACGCTAGGCAGACAAAGCGTATAGGTAATACTCATATTGCAAGACCTCGCTCGTTTATCAAGTTAAAATTTATTAAACATTTTTGCTCGTCTTGCAAAACACTCGCAGATCAAGTTACTCGCAATCCAAGGTACCACTGTACATTATAAAAAAACCCGACTTTTTAATCTAAGTGAATTGGTAAACTTCTCAGACAGATAATTTCTCGGCAGCTTTCATATTATTATTTTTTGATTATTACATTTGATTCTCAGGTAAATTTGCAAATAAATTTAATGATTTTACTTGAGAATTATTAAAAACCAAGTACTGTATATAAGAAATGTGTGATAAGACGGCTTCATCGTTATACAAGTATGATTTGGTGTGAAGCATTTAAAGATTGTTAAATAATAATTAATATTTAATTTCACTTCCATTAAATGTTAATAATCATAATTTCAAATTCAATTCAATCTTGTTCAATTCCTTTTTTCGAATATTCTTCGCCTTTACTGTTGTCATAAACTAGTCATGTATTTTTGGTTAGCAGCCTTTGTTGTAGCAGACAGAAAAGACATGCTATTTTATCAGGCATCGTGAGTTATTTATAAATCCCGGAAAATGTTGCACTGATTAGAATTTCGAAAAGAAAACGGATTCGTTGACTTTTCTTTGCTTTATTCAGATAATTAAAAAATCGTTTTTTTTTTATAATGTTATTTTAATTTTTAATAGCAAACTCACACAAAGGTGTTTGCTTACGCGGATTGTTGTTTTCATTACATTTTCGGTGAAAAAAATCGGTGATGTACGTTTGCCAAGTTTGAACTATAAAATTAAGGTATCATACGACATGCTATCATCAGAATTTTAATTCCATTCAAATAGCGTGCTTAACACAAACCTAGCTTCAAATTCTACTTCTGCTTCAAGTTATTATATTATTAAATTCTCTGAGTGCGATGACTAAAAACAACGCTAATGCAAGATGCTATTTCCAATGCTACAATATTTAGAAAAAATTGAAAATATGCCAAAAATATGAGATTGAAATTTAAATTCTCTTTTTCTGCATGTGAAATTATTTAATTATGGAATTTTAAACTTTATTTAACTGTTTATTATTCAAGCGACAAGAAGATTGAAACAGATAGAATCGAGTCATATTTGCAATTTTTTTTTTTTTTGTAAAGAATCACTTTTCAACTTCTACAAAAAACGCTATAAGATTCCTCTACTGTTTTATTCAGCTAAATGTGGCATAACAGTATAGAAAACAGCGGTAGTGTCGTACGAAGTAACTTAAATTTTAATGAAATGAGGCTATCATAATGCACTGTATCCTTAAGAACGAGTAACTAACATCAAAATCGATAATCCATAACCGTACTTGAAATACTCTCGTACCAGAACATCCAAAAATTAATTTCAAAAAATATAAAACTTCAACTAGAAAATATGAAATTAGTTACGTATTTTTAAACTGAACATTCGGTTAGCAAACCCTTTAAGTCATTATTCAGATAAACATGCTAATAGATGCATTTTATTCAATTTCGTTTTAAATTCGGCAATATGCATTTTCTATATTACTACGCCAAATAAATAAACACATTTAGAATATTTTAAATATTCTAAATGATGAACCAGGAAGGAGAGAGGGTTGTGAACTTTGCAGTAGCGTTTCATCTGGCAATTGTGAACTCGTTTTTCTTCAAGAGGGAAGAACATTTGATAACATTTAGAAGTGATAACAACAGCTCACAAATTGACTACATTTTGACTAGAAGAAAACATCTTAAGGTTGTGACAAATTGTAAAGTAATTCCAACAGATCAAGTAGCACAACAACACCGACTGCTGTGCGCATACTTTAAAATAAGATCGAAGATAAGAGCTTCTGGTTGCCATGGGATGAAGACAATTAAGTGGTTTCGCTTAAAAGAGGAGAGTGTGAGGAATCGTTTTAGGGAGAGAGTGTTAGAGAGGATTTCGGATGGACTGGAAAGTGTACAAGATTGGTGGAAACATAATTCAAAAGTAATCCTGAGCTGTGCAATCGAGGTGCTTGGTGAGACATCTGGAAAGATTAGAGAGCTGAAGGAGGGTTGGTGGTGGAATAATGATGTACAAGTGGCAGTGACAGCTAAGAGGAAGGCAAAGCAGAAGTGGGATGAGTCAAGAGTGGAAGAGGACAGAGAGGTGTACAAAGAGAGAAAGCAAGAAGCCAAGAGAGTTGTGGCACAGGCAAAGGCCATGGCATATCAAGATCTGTATGATCAATTAGAAACAAAGGAAGGACAGAGAAAAATTTACCAACTAGCGAAATGTAGAAATAAAGCAGCTAAGGACATATTACATGTGAGGCAGATCAAAGACGCTGAAGGAAGAGTATTATGGAGGGATGTGGACATAAGAAACAGATGGAAAATATACTTTGAGGGACTTTTGAATGAGGAAAATGCAAGGACTCACAGAGGAGATGGACAGCCTTCTGAGGGGATGGTGCAGAACATCAGTAGAATGGAAGTGACGGAGGCCATGAAGAGGATGAGGAATGGAAAAGCGGTGGGCCCCGACAGAATTCCAGTGGAGGCATGGAAGGCACTGGGGGAAGAGGGAATTGACCTGCTGTGGGACCTGTTCATGAAAGTTTGCCAACAGGAAAATATACCCGAGGAATGGAGGGAGAGTACTCTTGTTCCCATCTACAAGGGTAAAGGGGATGGCCAAGACTGTAAAAATTACAGAGGAAGAAGCTGTAGAAGAAGAAGAAGATTTAGAATATTTTAAAGCACAAGTTGCATGAATTCCTGCTTTAAGACAATAAACAAAAATAAGCTAATCTAATCTTTACAGCAATAGAACCACCCATTTTATCAACCTGCTTAAGATTAATAGCTTATTTAATTAAATCGACTTAATTATTAATAAATAAATAAATAATTCTTAAATTAGAAAAAGTAACAAATCAGAGATGCCTGAATAATATGAAAACCGAGATGATGGTTTATTTAGTGAAAATTTTGAAAAATGAAAAGTTAAAAGTTAAAATATAATGGATGTCAATTTAACATTAAAAAGTGTACGGTTATGAATTTTGCGAAGATCGACAATTCTCCCCCCCCCTTTAGGAAATTAAAGCTTAACTTTTAAAGCATAACTCAAAAATCTATTTCAGACATAGATATATATATATGTCTGAAATATATATATATATATATATATATATATATATATATATATATATATATATATATATATATATCTATGTATATATATATATATATATATATATATATATATATATATATATATATATATATATATATATATATATATATATATACCCCTGTTAGGATTTATAATCACGAGATGGCAAAGCTTGTCTGTCGTATTTTCTCACCTGAAAGTCTATTCATTGAGCCTCGATCCCACTATAGTGATTGCTGAAGGATGGAGATGGGTGTCCACCAATCTTCAAAAAAGTTACTTAAGATAAAGGAGCCCAGCCTACTTCCTTTGTGAATAAAATACATTTAAGGATTTATTTATTTATAAGTTGCCATGAATGCTTCTATAGCTCAGTTAGTTTCAACAAAGTTCTTTGGTTGAAAAGATCTGGATTTAAATCCCGTCCAGGATATGAAGAGCTTCTGAGAACATTAACTCAGCTGAAGGTGAGTTAACCTCTTTCATACAGCAAGGGAAGGGTTTTCCAAAATGAAACTTGGGTTTTTCATCAGGCAAACTGGCAAGTAAATATCACTCAATTTACACACAAAATATGCATATGGGCAACGGTGTAGGAAAGCAAAGGCACTGGGGGAAGTTTCAAAAGGCATCAGTTGCAAGATATTTCACCAATTACCGAAACTGTCACACTAAATAGATAATAAATAAATAAATGATGATGATGATGATGATAAGCGCGGAGCTACGCATTTGCCAAAAGCGCCAAAAATCTACTTATGGTGTTTACAAAAAGCAATCTGCATAGGATCCAATCTGCATTGGACTTGTAAGCAAGGCCTGCCTTCTCTATAAAGTGATCCAGGTGCAAGAAACCTTTTGGGGTCCTAAAATATTTTTCAGAGGTAAAAATTAAAGGATTCGAAATAAACGTATTGTAAAACCTCTTACTTGCAAATGATTTTGGCACAGGAAAACAAAAACAAAAAAAACAAAAAAAAAAAACATTCGAAATATAATTTCGAATGTGTTTCCGCAAATGTGTACCGACTGTGCCCACTCGATCGTGGGGCCCGGGTGCATTACACCCATCGAACCCCCGAGATGGCCGGCCCTGCTTGTAAGTACTGCAGATTATTTATCATTATCAGTTATAATTGCTTTGTTTATAGATGGTTATTATAGAATTTGTAATCCCATCTGAACTTCCTTTTTCGTGTTAGACTCAGTGTCTTGCCACGGCCAAGCAACCTGGCTTTCTTATAAACCTGATACTGTTTATGATAGGGCGGTTAATTCCATCCGCAATATCTGCTATGGCTATAGATGGCGTGTGTTCTTCAGGCCCGTTTGCGGGATGAAAAACTGCGTTTTGGGAGGAAAAAAATCCGGACTCTTCCTTATGAAACTGGTAACTTAACTTCATGTTGAAAAGTCCTAATAAAAGTTCTTCGCATTCTAGGGACGGGATTCGAATCCAGGTCTTTTCATATAAATTAGTCTATACCGACTGAGCTAGGGAGGCTCTCAGAATTTGTAATATCTTAATTATCTTGCAACTCTGGAATCTAATAAAGATTGAAAATTTTCCATTTTTGCGTGGTGGTGATTTCTTTATAATTATTTCTCTCTTCTTTCTTTTAGTATGGAGGATTGATATTCCTTAAACGTCGTGTTGCATTCTTAATTCTTATTTCATTTCTTGTTGTCTTTTGGCCGATTGGATAACACTTCCACTGCCCAATCAATAATAAGTTTGGTCTTGAATCTCACTTCAGCACGGATGTGTGTAAATGTTTTTTGGTGACAGACAATTTTCATTGTTGCCTGATATGAGACCGCCACCACCACTGCTACCATCACGCTGCTTAGGGGGATGTGAAGTTGCTTGAAAGAGTTCCATGTTGGTTCTCTAGAGCAGGATTTCTGAAATGGCTAAACTCCACCCGCCCAGGGTACAATATTAATCAACTCACTATAGTTTTACAGTCTCTTTGTGAGTGGATTCATAAAAATAAATAAATATATAAAATACAACAACAGTCGGAAAGTTTTCATTTCCTGTTTCTTCATTCTAGGTATAGGAACCATTATTCTGAAGCCTGCATTATAAATTATACTTTTCATTAATAAACGCAACATTTTGTGTATTTTACACGAAAATAATAAAATAGTTTTTTTTTTTAATAAGTTTGTGATTATAAAAATAGTTTATCTAAAAAGAAATCAATAGACAACAAACGGAGCATATTTTAGTTCATTTGCAATATTGCGAATTTTAAATAATGTTCATAGATGGCACCACCTATGCACAAAGCAGCTCAATGTTACCTTTTATATTCTCTACTGATAATCTACTATAATAAAATGTTGGATACATTTCTGATAGATTTTATTAAATCTATGGAACATGAGACATAAATGGGTTAAATTTGTAACATCTTATGTGCTACATTAAGTTAACATTTCTTGTGGAACTCCTTGCAAATATTTTTAGAGTATTATTTATGTCATAATTAGACTCTCCATAGGCGTACACTATCTAGTCAAAATATTATGACCACTGTGCTAACTTCAGCTACGCGATCTGACATGGACTCTTTAAAACCTCTGAACATTGCTGAGGCATGGGTGGATTTAAGGTTGGTTGCTATGGCACCTAAGCTATAACTTTTTAAGAAGCTCTCTCTATATATGAATAAATTGTGGATTTAATTTCTTTTCGGCAGCACTTGTAATGACGCGAGACGTTAAGCTATAGCTTGTATGGCTTATGCATAAATCAGGGTAGGAGGCACGATGTACCACACAGTCAAATCTGCGAGTGTTCGTGGTGAAAATTCAAATGCCGGATCTTTCGATCCACCCCAACAAGGAGTGGATCGAATTGCAATCTGGCGAATTTGGTGGCCATAGTAATCCAGAAGTCACAATCGTGTTCAGCGAGGCATTATCGAACGACACCCTCAGTGGCACGTTGCATTATCCTGCTTTAACACACTGGTGCCATCTGGAGGATCTTTACCACAAAGAGATGTACCTGACTGTCACAACAGGTAGATAATTTATAGCATTCATACAGTAGAAAGGCATCAGGAATCCAAGAGGTTCCCAGGAAAATATCACCATATCATAAATGCCCCCACCTCCTGCCTTTTCTGCTTGACCATGACATCGGGATGGTTCCACTTCTCAGGTTTTCGGTTAACGCTCCACTTATCAGCTATAGGGCATAGCTAGAAAAGAAATTTATTGGAAAAAGGCCACGTCCCCCCCGTCTTTAATGATCGAATGATCTCTTAGATGCAGATTGTACACGTAGTAATAGTAGTAGTAGTACTAGTAGGCGATGATTAGGCATGAACATGAGTACCTTGACTGAGTGCCTGCTTTGGATGCTCATACAAACGGAATTATGTCTGAGAAGCACCGTCATTCGCGGGACAGTCTACGTTCACCAGAAGATGACCCGACGACTGCTGTTCTGCCAAGTATCTTTCCACTCTTGCAACACCTTAACTACAACACTCTGTGAGTAACCTGTACAATACTGGCTAAGTATCGTTCAGTATCAATATATCATCTGCAATACTGGCTTTTCCTGATGATACTGCTCACCTTTCGACTGATAACCTTCAGTCATGCCTCTTTCGGGATGATCTACAGTGTAGATTCTATACATTCCGATGAACAGTACATCATACACTTCCATTATCATGCATACTGGCTTTCACCATGATATATAAATGCTACTTGGCGGGTAAAATGGTCTGTTGTGAAATAAGTGTGTGTAGTAGTAATAGTAGTAGTTTCAAAAGTCAATCTAATAGACATCATATTGTTATAACTCCTTCAGAAAAACTTGAATGCAAGCAAACTTCAACGATTTTCGAAACGCTGAAACGCTTGAAATTTAGAATAAGAAATTCGTGAATTTTTCATAGGTGCAAGAAATATACGCTTAGGGTCCTCGATTTTTAACACCAATAATATTTAAAGCAATAAATACTCTTTTTTTTTATCTCTTTTCTCTTTTCCATTTTCTAAATAGGGATGTTTTAACCTCTAAGTATACTTAGTGTTTTGATTTCTTTGAGAACTTGTTAAAGCTTAAATAAAAGCTGAATTTTGATTGTTTATTGAGAATTAAGAATACTATTTTTAAAAGAATGACATTATATAATATGCAAATAGCAATCGCCATGACATTTTATAATGTGAATTCTTATCTACGAAAGGATGTAAATGGATATTAGTGCTTTGAATGGACTAAGGGGTAAGTAATTTGGTAATGATCTCACAAACGGCCTGTTTCTATCTTTTCCTTTCCTATAGGCGCTTCCATTGGTGATTCCTTTCCTCAAGAATGATGAACTAGTCCCCATCATTCTTCTGCTTTCCAATTACACCAAAAATCAGGAACAGTGGCTACTCCACATTTATTTAGATCCAACAGCAAATGCGCAGAATTCGTATCTCATTCTCTTTTTTCATCCCAGTTGCAGCTATTCTCTGGAAACAACCTTCCTCCTGATGTATATTTACCAAGTACCACAATCTCCAGTTATTGTAAAAAATAATTTAAAAAAAAAACGTTTAATGG
Organism: Typopeltis vanoorti; assembly: GCF_054136105.1. Taxonomy (NCBI): domain Eukaryota; kingdom Metazoa; phylum Arthropoda; class Arachnida; order Uropygi; family Thelyphonidae; genus Typopeltis; species Typopeltis vanoorti. The sequence goes on from NC_143552.1 coordinate 108,119,937, forward strand.
GGCACATGCGAAGTGGGTAGCTTTCTATTCACATTGCTGTGGGTAGAAAGCGTGCTCCTCATTCATCCTGCCAAATAACATCTAAAATAACACCTGGAGATTTCCTATATGAAGTTCGACAAGAAAACATTTCTGGTTTGTATCATATTTTCATTTTGTTTTATTAATGAACAATCGTTTGCATATCTGTTTTTAAATTATTCCATTCTAAATGTAAAAAAAAATAATCAGTTTCATCTTCATTTGGGCTTTTAAACAAATGCATTAAAATATACTTTTAAAACAGTGTTATTTGCAACGAATTTCATTTCTAATATCAACTCGCTCTGCAATTATAATACCCTAAAACAAATGATAAGGGTGGTCGATTTTCCAGGAGCCCAAAGTGGCCTTAAAATGTCTCTACCTTTTGGATAAAATATTACTGTTATGAAATTAATAGTTTTTGTTTGTTTGTTGTTGTTGTTGTTACTGTTTTGGACCCTGCATCTACTAATTCAGTTGCTAGAGATAATGAAGGTAATTTCTAAAGTTTCTATTCTTGTTCGATTTCGTATCTTCTTGACCTGAAGAAGAAATTTCATTAAATTCTTTTACAAATACTTTTGAAAATATACGTGAATATCTAAAGTAAAACATCCGCTTCTTTCAGTAGGATAAAAATAAATAAATCTGAACCTTAATCTTGAATATTGCAACAAAGTAACGTCCCCTATAGATAAGTTTTTTATTCCTAATTATATAAGTATATCCCAACGTGATAATACGGTAATATATACTCTTAAGTTCGGTGAGATATCTATTTATAATTATATTATGGCATAATGCCAGTTTGTCGAAGATAACTCTATCATAATTTTCTGCGTCACTGTTACGTAATTGTCCTTTATTATGTGTTTTCCGTGATAAGTAGAAACAGGAACTATTCAAATTAATACCTGGCAATCTGTCACTGTATGATGGAATAAATTTTATGATAATTAATTGAAGTTATTTACTTCAAGGTCTTTGCAAAAAAAAAAAAAAAAAAAAACGAAATGGCCTGAAACCCTTCTGAGTTCAATATGGTACTCAAAAAGACTTTTATGATTCAATGGACTTACTTATGAAATTATATGCATTGATTTACAAAAGCAAAAACAAAAAAAAATTATTTTGCGTATAAAGTTATCTTATCAAATTTATTCAAAATATTTTTTTTTATCTAAAAAAGCACTATTAATACGGTTCCTATGTATGTGGGTAGAAGATTCCTAGTTCGTTAAAAGAGACAGTAGAAATTTCTGTATTAGCTCATAAGTCAAGTTCTCTATAAGTATATAAGTCAATAAGCAAGGCTTATTGAATCATGGCATATTCAAATGGCGCCTTACAAATGACTATATTCTCATAAACAATAAAAATCAGTAAAATTAATTTAAAAATAAAACAAAAGAAATTAGCAAACAGTAAAAGTAAAAACATCCACTTTAACGTCCACAAGTAAACATTTTGAATGAATTAAACACAACTTAAATACGTGGGAGAATCAAGGTTACAAAAGTATTACCTATATTACAGCGATTCGCTTTTTATCATTCATTTTCCTGGTTACCCCCTCCCTCCCTCCTACTAGTAATTATGAAATCTACCCACACACCTGAACCTTCTCTTTCTAACAATAGATGAGCTGACTTAGTAATAAAAACACGTGATCCCTTTTCAGTCTGTTTTGTTTCTTAGGACTTAATTGCAGTTACTTAATGTTATATATTATATTTGAAATATAATATTATTGCAAATTTCAATTAAAGTGTTAAAACTGCTAACTTATGAATATTATTCCATACTAAAGATTAAAGATTTTCTGGTGGTTAGTGCTGCCCTCTAACAATAAATTTGACAATAGCTATAAAAGAGTGTGAATGTATTTGATTATTCTCTGCATACATAATTCGCATGCATTTCAATTCGAGGATAGAAATCGCAGGTGGTTCTGCCCTTAGGTTGATTTTTGTATACTAGTCCTTAAGGAATCCCACTGAGACTAAAATTACGCGTATGTGTATATACATATATATTTATATCTTACGCATAGATTATTAGAATTTCCTGACTCAAGTAGCATATCTGGTAATTAATAATTCAGTTTTTTAACTGTGCAAAAGTAACATAACACATTGTTATATTTCCGTTATTCAACTGCCAAATTGCCTGATTGGCGAAATCAAATTAATAAGAAGTTACCCACGTGTGTTTTCCGGCCGGAAAATTACTTCGAGTTTTCCTGAAAGAAAAATCCTACCATCTCCATATGCGACCGCTTTATTCATCGCTGAAAAACTCATAAAAGTTTCCTTCTTAGACGGGATTCGAACCTAAATGGCCTCCTCTCATTTTTCGGACCCCATCATTAATTCTCAGATACTTCAGTAAATATCAGTAATTCAGATTATGATGAATCCAATTCAATCTGATTTAATAAATATCACTGTATTTTGACGGACCCAGTTCAATCTGATATCCGTATTTTGACGGATCTTTTAGATATCTATTTTCGTAACACGCAACATTAACGAAATGTTGAAGGCTGTGCTATATAGCGGAGAAAATGAATGAAAGAATCGCTTTTCTATCCGTATGCACCAGCCAGAGGGGGGGGGGGAGATCAGCTCCGGGCGGCACTTTGAACCTTTTTGAACTTTTATAGTTAATTCTAAAATACAGTCTCGAGAACTCATTTCCACATATTATAATACCACTGCGAATTTTCCTCACAATTGCTGTAAATGTTGCTAGTTGTGAGAGGAGTTTTCTAAATTAAAATTGATTAAGAATTACCTACACGTACATTACTATGAAATAGACTTCGCCAATGTCATCGACGATTTTGCTAACAGAAAAGCAAGAAAAATAACATTTTAGAATGTTGAAATTAAAGTTTTACTTCAAAAATAAACATAATGTTTTAACTTATTTCCCTATACGTCGTTTTGACTTTCTGTAGTATTTTTGATGTGTATTGAGAGGGCGGCAAAAGCTCTTGCTACACCACTAGCACCAGCGTATTACTTTTTATCCCCACCTCATTTTTTAACAATGTGTAATTTGTTATAACATCCACGTATCTGAGTTTCTCATGTGGTGCATTCTGCGCTTATCGTCTTCACCATGAATTGGAGAAGCCATGTCAACAAATAATCCGAATGTTTTTTAATTAAGCATTAAAATATATCATACCATCATTTCTTCGTATATATACCCTCAATGGTTACGGATGCTATGATAGTTCATGACTAGTTTCCTGTCAACAATTTTTTTCCAGAATAGCTTTTGAATCATCTCTAACTTTTCAGTTTTCTAAACTATTTCATACTTACTCATGAGCCTAAACATTATCATCACATACCTAATAGCGTGTCGGGTATCCTTTAACCGAGATAACCGCTTGCACCTATCTTGCCATTACTCCATGAAGTATTCTGGACCAATTAGACAGCATAATCTCAGAAATCAGCGACCGAGCGAGGCACTGGCCGCCTAATTCGACTAATTAGAATCCTTGGATATGCTCTTCGAATCATGTTTGCACAATGCGAGCCTTGTGAATAGGACCCTTACTGGAAGGGTCAAGATTCATCGGGCCACACTGTCGCCATGTAGGGCAATGTCTCGTCGTAAACAATCCCTAGGTAAGAATTAGCGGTCACGATGTGTTCAGTGCAGGATGAAAGGACCTGATGTCCATGTGATGTGAACAATCCCCCATAACATGATACCGTCACCAACGTCTGTTTCCAGCCAAACGTTCAGTCTGATTGGCCAGAAACAGGTTGATGGCCATAATGTTTTGGCTCATGACTGTATATCTTGGCCTTTCTCTCGGTATTTTTCTTGCCACTTCTATTTCAAACATATATTGTGCTAATCTTAATTAACAGCCGAACATCAGAGATATCATTTATTTTTCAGCATTGAGTTAGTTGATCTCAAACTGTAGCCGTGGGGTTAGTTGCCCTCTGGATGATCATGTTTACTCATCACAGACATAAAACTGACCTTGAAATATCATAATAATTAGGCAGGTATAAATATTAATTTGGGTAATTCCTGAATTTTATGCCATTTCCTCCCTTGATGAACCTGCGTCTCCTAGACCGATGATGATGATGATAAAATCAATAAATATCAACATGGAATACAATAAATTCTCTCAAACGAAATAGGAAATCTCCTTTCTTTTGATGTTTTGCCCCAATCTCCCTTTTGGTATTTCGTAATGAATAAGCGATGGCATGTTTATTATCTGCAGTTTTAGCGGATTGCATATTTTTAGGAAAATGATTTGCTTAATTTCCATTTTGTACTTAATATCGTAGTTTTTTAAATGTTACTTTCTAGTAAAGTTATTAATTCTATTTGATTAATTATTAATTTTCTAGTGTTAACTCCATTACGGTCCTGGATGAATGACAAGTTTAAAACAATGCGGTTATTTATCGTTTATATACTCAAGAAAGTTACCAACTGTCAACTTAAGCCTCTAGAAGGAATTTCTATGGCTTCCAAACGATGCCAGTATTAGTTGTTCCTTTTCCAATTCACCGTCAGACTTGATGAGTGATATTGCAAAAGAAAAAAAGAAAAAAACTCCGAACTAGGAATGCAGCTGGCATAATCATGATCACGTAATAAACATGGCTATTAGAAGAAGAAGAAAAAAAAAAAGTTGGCTCCAGTTGTGGGATGCTCGTACAAAAGGCGATGTGAAAGACCTTCTACTTAAACATCCCAAGCTGTTATGACTGAAAGCGTCTACTTGGTTTAATGACTCCGAAAATACTTCTGTTCTCTGCTAATCGGCGATGTAAATTTCTAACCTTCGGCTCTTTCTACGGCAGCTCATCACTTCCGTCTCTTACCGGAAGGGAACACAGTGAGCGAAATGTAATTAAGGATGGTAAGACTAAACTGTCAGGAAATGCATAACTCACCCAGAAATCCTAGTGAAAATGCTCTGGCGAATGGGATTCCAAGAATCTGACGTCATTTTAACTTTGCTGCAAACAGGGGAGAGAAGGTTGGTGCAGAATGGAAGACTAGCAACCAGTGAACTCAAACGGATGTACATACGATGTTCAGTTGCTAGGGCAACATGCATTCGTAGGAAAGAAACCGTTGAAAATACGCTAACCACTGTCTCCAACTTTCTTTGTACAGTATGAGCCCAGATTTAATTAACTTCCACCTTTGCTGCGAGGCATTTGTTGCGTGGCAGTATGGCCAGTTCCAACCATATTGTGTTACTTTTCACTCCTTGGATTTCATTCGTGTGAGTACTGTTTCAGCGAGATGTTTTAGGACTCGTTGGATATGGGAAGGCAACTAAACAGCTGTAACAACCCTTGCACGGAAACAGAAGTGAATTTCGTCATCATGGATATTCCACCGAAGAAAATTCTTGAACTTCATCTACCGATCTATCTTCACCAGCATTTTCAACATGGATGCGAACCAAGATATCGCATATATACCGATTACAGTCAAAGGGTAGGCAATATTATGTACAGCAAAGTTTTATCTAATTGTTTACATGTCTTACAACGAAAATGTTGAGTCTTAGTTATTCGAAAAAACGTCTCCAGAACTTGATATAGAATACTTCAAATATTTATTTAATTTTCAACTCTTTATTGTTTCTTGCCACCGAGGTTGTAATATAAAATATATAGAAATGGGTTTAAGATTTTGAACGAGGTTCGATTTTTATGGAAAGCAGGTTAACATATTTGAATTGTTCTATGGTTTCAAAATGCTCCATAACAATATGGAGCATTTGTTCCAATATGGAACATTATGCAAGGTGTCTTTTTAACTTTATACAACTTTTAAACACAGATGGATTTCTCTTTCTTTTAATGAAAGTTCTTCAGAATTTAAAATATTTTTTTCCAAGTTCATGCAGATATTTATTTTGTGTAATCATGACCACGTAATAAACATGGCTATTAGAAAAAAAGTTGGCTCCAGTTCTGAGATGCTGGCAGTGACATTGTAATTAAATTATGTAGAAATTCGTGCAATATTCGTTGTGTAATATTTGGCAACAATATTCCTTACAACAAAAAAAAACTACAGAAGAAAAATCTTACTGCTCAGCAACTCTTTTTTAGTAATCTACCTTTTCCCCTTTGGTAGTATTAAGCCTGAAATTAAATGTTCGCCCTTTGGTTTATCTAAAGTCGTGAGACAAACGCTAAGGCATCCCTTAGGCATTTGAGAGTCAAAATGATGACAAAGGAAATTTACAGAAACAAAACAGCTTACGCAAATTTTAAATAAAAATACAAAAAGTTTTCAGTCATGTCTCACGACTACTGTCGATGTAACTGAGTGGTTTAAAAGATCAAAATAACATTAAAAAGAAAAGGCAGCGGTTACAGATATGTTACCAACATAAAAAGAGAGAGAGAGAGAGATCGTTCCATATACCATTAAATCCAAAGTGAAAAAGAATTACTTCGAAAAAAACCGCTCTTATAATGGTTAAGTGTATTTAGTAAGCTCGCGTCCCAAAACGGGGAATGTTTGAGACAATCATTCTTATTTCAAATAGGCCAATAAATGAGAGGTTGCTTTTACAATTTTACCCAATATTTCTAGTAAAAAACGGCTTTGGTATTCTATAAATGGCTCAATACGAGTGGGTAAAAGTGAAAGATATAGCATGATCTGCAAAGCTTCATTTGCCATACTGACGATAACAATTTAATCCTCGTATTCATCTAAATGTACAAATCGCAGCCAGTCTGTCCATAATATGAAAGGTCAAAAGAACAGACAACTCCATATACTCCTGGATGAGATAGAGCTAAACAGTTGATCCTTCTGAGAGCGTCAAATCACTAACTTCGAAAGGATGGAAGAAGACTTGAAGGTTTACATTATGCAGAAGCTTGGATAGTTTTTCTAATAAAGTCCTCATAACGTCCTCTTAGGAAGAATGAAGACAGAGACCATGGTTGTTTATTATTCTAGAAATGCGTTTTCGGTATAACCAGTAGAAAGAATTGTCAGTTTAATATGGTGTAATTCTTGATGTCAAAGCGCATAACCTGTGTACACAACTGATTAAGTTTTGATGGTGATATGACTTTTTTGAGAAGGATGATGATAAGAAATGAAATCGATGCATTTTCCTATACTGTTTTTTTTTTTTTTTAGTAATAGCCTTTTTTTAGATGCGCTAATCCTAAGACAACCAGGATCATAATCTACGGTTTTCTATCTATATAAAGAAAATTAATACAGTAAGATGCATCGATTCCATTTCCTCTGCTTAATGTGAACTTTCATGTCTTTAATGGTGTATTAAATCGATATTTCTTTTTAATGGTTAAAACGTGAATCTAATTTCTAAAATAATTAAAACCATTGCCACCATCCGCATTCTCTTGAAGAGGATATTATTAAGGTTTGTATTCTGGGGTTGACCAGAAAAGCTATCCAGACTTCTGCGTAAACCTGAAGGCCTCCATCCATCCTATTTGAACATTAGCGATGTTTCAACTCACAGAAATATCAACTTTTTTCCTTCATTTCATTCGAGAAGGTGCCTGCTCTTGTGGCCAAAAAATATTACGGTCAGACTGGTAGATGTGTAATGGTATTATTATTATTATTATTATTATTATTATTATTATTATTATTATTATTATTATTATTATTATTATTATTCCTGACACCTCCAAGGAGTCCGAAGCACTCATCGCCGGAGGACGCTTACAACTGTCTCAACCAATACACCGAACCGAACCTCTACTACGAATCATCTCCATCAACGCCATCTACCGCCTACCTTCACCACCACAACTAGTATTTTTTTGTCTGTAAATTGCGTGTGTTCTGAAGGGAATGAGACATGACCGAAAATTCTGTATTGTTAATTAAAATTTATGTGAGTTGTTTTTCCGTTTGTAATTTTTATCAGAAGGAAACTACCGATAGCTTGTGTAACTACGGAAATGGTAGTCGCATCTTGCAACTGTGTAATCTGGATGTGCCGTATTCCTTAACAGATCCGCCTATATGACCACCACAAATATGTATAAAGCTGTAATTCTGAACGTCATGACCAAAGAATCTTATCGATTTTCAGTTGAACTGCGATAATGCGTATAACAGTCAGTAAGCTGATATCGTAGACACTTAATAATACATCAAAGACCTATTATGTTTTTGTAACTTTACTTTTTTTTAATCTTAAATTTTACAAACTCTAAAAAATAATGTAAAATGGTAGGAGGCAACGTCCCTTTCTGAGTTCGTAGTTAAGAAAATTAGTAAACGAATCCATTTTGAAATAAGATTCGTTTAGGATTAAACATTTTTCATTAATATACAGTTTGAGTATAATTAAAATAGAAGATTAAAATACATATTACTTGTAGATATTGGTAAAAATGTATTTGTTTAGGTAATGTCATAAAAACACATCGATCTTCCTCAACCATATGTTTATATTGGGTGGGGGAAAAACAACACACATCATATATATATATACAGTGGCGAACTCAGAGGGGGGGGCAAAGAGGGCCCCCCAAAGATAAAAAAACACTAGAAAAATTTCCAAAAATCTTTTCCTAATTAAAATTATTATTTTTTTATTTATATTGTCATGTCTTCCATTTCTATGCTACTTATGAATTAGCGATCGTTTGAGATGAACAGTCATAGGTCGTATGCGATGCATGGTGTGCATTCTCAAATCGTCCTGAGATTAAATCCTGAGTGCGCTACTGTGTATATATATATATATATATTCAAAAGATGAGTTTCTCAACTCTTTAACAACAGACTACAGTGATAGCAAGAAAAACCTGTTGTAAAGTCTCAGAAATTCCATCCAAGTGATTCTTCAGTCGGATGAAATTATGCGTTTGCGTCACTCTGCCTATTCTCTAGACATTTTTCCATGAACCGACCGACTTTCCCTAAAATGTCTCTGTCTCACCTGGAGGATCGATAATTTTTCATCAATGATACGATAAATCAGGTCATCGTGGCAAAAAGACGTGTTTACATTTCGAAAGGTTGCAAGCAGTGGCTTTCGAAAATGTTATTGGAAGAAAATAAGAAATAAAAAAAACTTTGTTTATTGTTGTCAGTTTGAAAACACAGTCACTATTATCCTGTCATTACAAGCAGGGTAAGATTTACTCACCTTTTTATCATATATATATATATATATATATATATATATATATATATATATATATATATATATATATATATATATATATATATATTATATATATATATATATATATATAGAGAGAGAGAGAGAGAGAGAGAGAGAGATTATTGTTTCTTTTTTTTTTGATTTTTTTTTATTGTAAATATAACAATCTTATGTACAGGATTAACCGGTTTTTGGTTCTCTGCAGTCAGGCAGACAGGTTACACGCCCATACTCTTGTTGAGGTATGTTACATCGAAATATCAGTTATAAGATGAATTGCATTTTTTTTTTAAATAAGAGCCATTAACAGTTATTTTGACATGATACTGTATAAGAACATAAGATCAGACATGCACCTGGAAGAACATAACAGTTACTACAGGAAAATATAATCTGTTTACATGAGAGTGACAGCTAATTAATATTCGCACTGTTAAGCACAAAAATCTTTCTTCCCCTTTTCTTGGGGGGGGGGGGGGAAGATGGTGTCACTTTTATGCTGTAAAGTGGACTATGATGCAGTCGCCCTGCTCGGCCAGGAGTTGATTCCGCGGATTCTAGTCTTCGTGGAAGAAGATCTAAAGTGTTGTTTTGCCTGTGGTGGTGATGCTCGTGTAGGATCCGACTTCTCACCTTTTGTTTGAAGGCTGCAAGGAGTTGGTCAGTTGCCTCTCTCTCTCTGTGAAGTTGCTGAGCTGTCTGGTCTTGTATATCTGAGGTAGAAGCTGTATGACTCCTTTAGCAGTGATGAAGAGGTAATTGCAGAATGAATGATTATTTGACTGTGCATGGACGAGATTGAAATACTCCTCTTCTGTATGAAGACTACCACAGGTGAGAGCTGCCGTTTCCCGAGACAAATTGATTAATTGGGTGTTGGCTGGGCATTCCAAGTAGACATGCCGGACTGTTCCTGATCGGTAGCAGAACAGGTAGTTATCTGAGACATCTGAGTTAAATTTTTGTAATATAGTTGGAGTGGGTAATACATTGTGCCACATTCTCCACTAAATATCTGCGTCGGGTTTGATGGCTCCTGTGCGATACGGTAGGTCCCATTGAAATGGTGTTTGGTGGGATGATACAGGATTTTCCAATAAAGTGCTTGGTTCGACTGTTGTATTAGAGTGCTGTAGATTTTGTTAGTGTTGCTGAGTGTAAGTTTCTCCAATGAATTATTAGTTTTTATCAGAAAGATAGGCACCGGATCTAATGAGTTTGGAGGACTAAGCCCCTTTCCGTTATGCTATCAGGCGTAGCGGCTTGAAAAGCGGCCTTTACAGTGTGTATATCTGCTCAGCCTGATTCCCGTATTCCAGGTTTTCGAGCGATTTTGGAAAGCGCCAAGTGAGGCTCGGAGAAAGAATGTCACCCAAGATCCTCACGCCTCGCCAGCTCCATGGAGGAAAGAAAATCTCTTTCTGAGTGATCGGGTTTCTCACCATCGTGTTGTGGAAGATGGGTTCCATGAGGATTTCAGGAAGAGATGCTGTCTTCACTGTGTGCTGGAGGTTTGTTTGGCTTCTTCCATCTTCGAAGGGCATCTCTGTAGAAGTTTGTTAAATTTTTAAGAGGACGAAACATCTCTCTCTCTCTCTCTCTCTACTTTATTCGGCAGCCAGGAGAAGAAGAAAGGGACTAGAGATGAAAGTTTATGATTACCAGTTTTTAATAAATATTCTAGGCGATAAAGCAAGTCCGTTGTCACGCATTTTCTCTTTACAAATAAAACGACATCTTAAATATATTAAACATAATACTTGAAGACGGCATAAAAGGCCTCAATTTGTGTAGTAAAATTACAGAAATGCCTGATTATAAATACATTATTTCCTAGCCAAATAATTGAATTTGACACTTAAAAGTTTCAAAATTGATGAGACAGTTTATGAGAATACAACCCAGGACATAGAAGTTGCCTTGATATTGAACTACTTAAAAGACACGAACTTAACGCGTATGTTTGCGTTTTATTTGTGGTTAAATAGAGTAGGGTTAATACATTTAATACATTTAACAAGTAAAAATCTGAAAATTACTTAGCGAAAAAATTTTTTATTCTTTTACACATTTTTACTATAATATCTATCCTTCTCCTCCGTCCTAGGACGGGTTGAGTCCCCCTCCTATTGAGGGATTACTGGCGTATTAATGCAGCCGGTTCGCCACTCTTCTGTTGCATCCCCCTGAGGGCGGTATTCATGACTCTAATCCATGTATATTCACGGGACCGGTTTGCCTGCTTGCGGGATGAAAACCTCCAGATAAACTGGGGGGGGGGGGGGATGCTGTCCATGCCCAAGACTGGCTGCCTTGGGTATGGCTGAGGAAGATCCTGAAGCTCCTCACGTCGTCGACGAGAATCGAGCCTAGGACACTTCTTCCCCAGGCATATGGTTGCGAGGCGCATAGCCACTAGGCTAACTGCGCTGACCTTTTAGTATAATAATAAAACGATAATTTAAAGATATTAAAGTATGACAGCTGAAGGAAATGCCTAGTAAGTTTCAGTTTTACCCATAAAACTACATTATTCATGAGGAATCTAAAAAATCAGATTTCCTAATGAGATTGATTAGGAAAGTTCAACCCTAGTTATCCCCATCCTATTTCTGTAATGCGCATTTCGTACAGGTTTGTCTATTCGGTGGGGGGGAAAATGATATCCTAAGAATAAAACTTCTCCACGATCTCTGTATGAGACTGGACATTTCATCTTCACTTGAGATCCATATAAATATTTCTAACATCTTAGATGGAATTCCAAGTGAGGCCTTTCCAACTAAAGAGCACTATATCACTGTTTCTTATATATGCAGAGAAGAGAAATCACACACACACACACACACACACACACACACACACACACACACACACACACACACACACACACACACACACACACACACACACACACACACACACACACACACACACACACACACACACACACACACACGCGCGCGCGCGCACGCACACACACATGTTGTGGTTAAAAGTTCATATGTATTTCTGAGTTTAGTTTCTGTTTTTTTCCCCTCCTCTCTTACGAATTTTGAAGTCTTTGATTTTTTTAAAATAACTGACATATAGTATATAAATCAAGTATGAAATTAAATACTGCACTCCATTCTGATTTCCAAAGCATAAAATATAAACTAACACTAAAATAAAATTATGCGAAGCTCCTTTAGCATAACTAAGGTTTTTGAAGACAGATTGGCAGCCAATCTCCATCCTTCAAGCTTTGCTGATAAGGAAATCAAGCTATCAATTAATCGAGCTTTTCCAGACGAGAGAATATGGCAACGTTTGCCGTCATCCCGTGTATCTGAGAGAAAAATCCTGTTCCAGAGAACGACTAACTCGAGAACCTGCCAAAAAAAAAGGCTTAGTAAAAGTTCCTCAACTCGACGGCTAGAATGAACCAATATCTATCTTCCTATGGCAGCCTAGCGCTATAGATTCAAACGCCATTTCCGCAGAGCTACACAGACACCTCCAAATTACCTTTATCATTGTTGAGTTACTTATTGCATGACTCACAAAGTATGAATCACCGTATTTCCAGGCATGTGTTTAGGGCATTTATTATGTGAAGCAATTGTTCTAAATATAATTGTGCCCGTGGCACTGCCCTACTATAATTAGATGTTTGCGCAAGCATGTTAAAGACTAAAAATGCACTGTAAAAACTAAACATAATTATTTTTACTATTATTCAACTAAAGTTGTTTTAAATTGAAGGTGTTTTAATCTGCTTTAAGGCCCAGGGTACCATTGTACTGGCTTCAATGTCACCAGATCATCCTTCTTAAAACCTTGAAGGATACGATTCTGGTTGCTGATAAGATAAACGTTTTTTTTTTTTTTTTTTTTTTCCTCATAAGAAATAGAAATTGCAGGCTTTAGACGCAGCAGAATCAATCGTGGAAAACACATACACAAAAACTAAACAACAGCTGAGATCGGAAACCATCTCTTGAAAATATTAGGAATAAAAGAGTGCCGCTTACTTCTTTCCTTGGGAAATAAAAGACCACTATTATTATTAACATTTTGTTTATTTTTTCCCCTTTACATTTGTTACGAAAAAAAAACTTTTTTTCGTAACAAATTGTAACAGATTTTTTGTTAATCAAAAATTTTTTGTTAATCAAACAAAAAATCGTAACAGATTTTTTGTTTGTTTGTTTCAGTTTCCAAGTTTACGTTCTCATCAAAAATTCAAATAATCGTACTTGATAATTGTTGTTATATGTTAACTCTCGGACTGAATATATTTCAAATAACTGCGCTTGATAATTTTTGTTTTATTGATTTTAGCTATTCTCTCTCTCTCTCTCTCTCTCTCTCTCTCTCTCTCTCTCTCTCTCTCTCTCTCTCTCTCTCTCTCTCTTCGAGTATGTAAGGCTAATCAAAAATTTACATGATGGTGGTTAAAATGTTCTGAAAAAAACAAAGTCGACTAAAGCTTCTTTGATAACAAAATACTTTATATCTATGTCGTGTTATGATTAAAAAAAAGAATACATATATGATGATAGATTACAAGACATGTTCATCGTGTTCTCGCAATACTATCTCGCAGAATACTTGGTCGATATATCTCACGACCCTGATAAGAAACATGTCTAAAGAAACAATCATAAAAATTATTTTAAACATTTAAGATATAGCAAAATGTCACGAACATTAGCCAGTGAATCAAACATAATATTTAACTAATATCAAGACGAAAAGGGGGAAAAAAAGTGCCTAGCATGATTTACAATAGTGTAATCATCCTACATTCAAAAGAACGCATTGCATTTTTTGTCTGCTACTGATTTTAAATTCTTAAACAACAGCACGCCATGTATTGTAATGCTGATGAGAAGCGACGTTTGGTTGATCTTTTTAAATGAAGAACAGCACATGCTTATTGACGAAAGTTTACTCTGTGTAAACATTTGATTGCATAATGAGAACACTTAAATGAAAGAAGAAGAAGAAGAAGAAGAAACAAAAAAGAACAGCTCCTTCAAGATAATCATTAGCTTTACTTTTGTTATCTACAGCGTTGTTGCATGCATAACAAAATTATTCCTCTATTTAAGGTTAACTCCACAAAGACAGAGTTTAAGACAAATTTTATCTTTTTCTTATATGTAATTGAACATTTTCTTTTAATATACGAGGGTGGTCTGAAAAGTTCTCGGCCTCGACTATAGATCGCAACACTGTCGGCAAGATTTTTATTTTCCAAGTTGGTACATCTGTCATAAGCATCCATGTGAAATTGCAAGTCATTCTATCAAGTACTTTGTTTTATACAGCTGTCTCAAGCAAAAGTGTTGTCTGTATCCCTTGAAATTGATAAAATTGAGTATCGTGCTGTTATAAAATTGTTCGTGAAAGAAGGTTTAACGCCAACAGAAATTCATTCGAAGTTCATAAAAGTTTATGGGCATTCTTCTCCTTCGTTTTCGATTATTAAGAAATGGGCTGCCAAGTTTAAACGTGGCCGTTCAAAAAGTGTAACAACACCAGAAACCATTGATCAAGTGCACGATATGGTATTGGATGACCGGCGAGTCAAAGTGCGTGTAATTGCTGAGACTATAGGCATTTCTAAAGAGCGTGTAGGATATATTTTGCATGAAGAATTGAAAATGAAAAGCTTTGCGCAAGATGGGTGCCGCGCTTGCTCACAGCAGATCAAAAATGCACTCCCATGAAAATCTCTGAGCAGTGCTTGGAGCGTTTTGACAAGAATAAAACTGATTTTGTGCGTGCGTTGATTTATTACTATGGATGAGATTTGGATTCACCATTACACACCAGAATCCAAACAGCACTCAAAACAGTGGACAGAAGCCGGTTGTTCAGCACCAAAGAAGACAAAGTCGGTTCCATCAGCAGGAAAAGTCATGGGTATCGAGTGCAAGAAACCTTTTGGGGCCCTAAAATATTTTTCAAAGGTAAAAATTAAAGGATTCGAAATAAACGTATTGTAAAACCTCAAATTACCTGCAAATGATTTTGGCACAGGAAAACAAAACAAAAAAAAACATTCGAAATATAATACGTTTCCGCAAATGTGTACTGACTGTGCCCACTCGATCGTGGGCCCGGGTGCATTACACTCACTGCACCCCCGCGATAACCGGCCCTGGTCATGGCATCGGAATTTTGGGATGCTAAAGGCATTTTATTTATTAATTATATTGAAAATGGTAAAACAATAATCGGGGAATATTATTCAGATCTTTTAACCAGACTAGACAAAAAAATTCGTGAGGAAAGACCCGGTTTGCAGAAGAAAAAAATCATCTTTCATCAAGACAATGCACGCGCCCACAAAGGTGTTTTGGCAATGAAAAAATTAAGGGATCTGCACTGAATTGTTGGAATATCCACCTTGTTCCACAGATTTGGCTCCCTCAGACTTCTACCTTTTTCCAAAACTAAAACTCTTCCTCGCTGGTCAGCGTTTTTCTTCGAATCAAGAGGTGATTGCAGCTGTAGAAGGGTATTTTGCAGATCTTTCTGAGAACCACTACAGCGACGGGATAATGGCGCTGTAGCATCACTGGAATAAATGTATTCGTCTTAAGGGAGATTACGTTGAAAAATAAAAATAATTTTGAAATTATAAATTTGTTTTTTCATTGTTAGGCCGAGAATGTTTCAGACCGCCCTCGTTTGTTGATATATATATATATATATTATGGACAATTTCCTTCGGTCTAGGAAAGATGGTCTTATAAGATCATAAAATACATACAACGTAACCTGAATATCTTTAATAATTATGGCGTTTCGGCTTTGGTAAGAAAAAATTCTACTACTTAAACACAAAATAAAATAAAAGAGAGAGAGGCTGTAGATGATTCTCATTTTGAAGTGTTTCAGAAGAAACGTACTAAATTTTAGTGAAACCGCCATCTTAATGATAAATGATAGATTTTTATGTAGCCTGTTTCCTAATTGTCTTGGAACTAACGCATTCTTCTAGATGGTAAAGCAAGTGATCTTTGTCTTTGAAGAGCGCAACCATTTTCGAAGAATGCTTCTCTTAGGAGACGTAATTCTTTTATCAGTTGATTGTCTTGAAGAAGTCTTTTGACCCCTAAAGCGAATATCCGTATAATATTAGTTTCTGAAGTTTGCAGTGATACGAATGAGCATATAGATATCGATTCTTTGGATTACTTTTTTATAAATGTCTATTCTTTGAAATTTCTTCTCAGCAGCAAACCTAAGAAGGAATGACCCTCCCCCCCCCCCCCCACACACTTCATAGATTTCCAGTTTTTTTTTTTTTTTTTTGGTTCATATGTCAGGCCAATAGTTATAATATTTCAATGCTCCGTGTTCCAGAACTAGAAAGACATTGTCTTTAAAATGAAATGTCCGACGTCTAATTATCGTGCTAACGATATGTTAGCAAACAAGGTTGTTAAACCAAAACTTCCTAATAATATGCAAGTACGTAATTTAAATATACATTCTACATTCTTATGTAGAAGTTTTGTTGAAGTAGACGAATCGATTGAGTCCACTGTTGGTCTCACTTGAGTATATTGTTTATGTCTCTTCTGACTTGTATACAGCCTCAGTTCATTAAATGTAACGAGAGCAAATGAAATCCGGTAAATATTCTGGGTAAGTAGGTCGCCAGGTTGTTCGTTCTGTCGTGATAGGTTATAATTAAGTCTATTTCCACGAACTCCGTAGGTATCTTCTATTGTATTCTCGTTATAATCTGTTCTTACATATATATTCATAAGAGATTTTAATATATATACATTTCTTTGTATGTACAGAGTGCTTAAACAAAAGGAAAGTTTTAATTTAAGAGCAATTCTACATTGATGAAAGCGCCATTTACAGAACTTCATTGCATCACATTAAACTGTGGATGAGATAGTCTATCGCATCGTGAAATTCTGATTTCACATTATCATATCGATTGTTATTTGTATTTTGCCTCTAACATATCAGAATTTATAATTTCTATTTATTATACGTATTTGTAATTAAAAAAAAAAAGCAGGTCAGGAAGCCGCGGTTGTCGACCTCCTGCTAATGATACAATTCGGAAGTTGCTTATCAGAGAAACTTCTAGTCACACTTCCTGTACTGAGGTAGTATAAATGTTGACAAAAAAAGAAAAAAAAAAGAGGGGCATGTAGCGGTATGTATCATCCGTTTTAATAAACAAAGCAAAACAAACAAGTAAAAAAATAAACTAACCCCATGAACTTATGGGATTTGACGGTCTAGTCAGAAGAACACTTCCGGCTATTCTTCCTGTTCTTTCGGATGTGTCGTTCGTTTTTTTTTTTTCCTCTCTGTATTTTTTTCCTCTCTGTATTTAATTCCAAAACAATTTATTACTCTGCGAAAGAGATACCATATATCTTCCCCCTTTTCCTCGGTGATTTATTAAGAACTAATTGTAATTCCTATCAGAAACCAATATCTTCGTATTTATTTATATAATCATATAGAAACATTCAAAATATCTAAACAATCGTATTTGCTTAAGTTTATTTACTCATTTCGTCTTCTCCTTAATTTTTTGGGCCTCATGGTCTACCAAATCCAAGTTGCTTGCCAAATGCTTGCCACTATTTCTATAATGCTTTTTCTGTAGGTATTTTAATGAATGTTCTGCCCAAAATGGCTACCATTACTCGTTTATTTTCCTTTAGGCATATACAAACATGAGCACTTGCTGACCACCATCTATTCAACATCCATTTACTATTCAGTTTAAACCTACGAACCCAAACCCAACTTATCGTATTCCTTTTTTCATTCTTTTTATAGTTTCTTTACATTCACATGTACTATTGCCTCCAGATTTTCACGAAACCCATCAGCGTTTCTTCTTCTGTGTCTTTAACTAGATGTATTGGTCAGCACATGATAATTAAACCAAGTTAATGCCATCATATGGCGTTCAATCCTGTAGACATGATGTGCTAAGTCTATCAAAGGATGTACTCTCTCTCTCTCTCTCTCTCTCTCTCTCTCCCTTCTTTCTTTCTGTTGTGCGGATGAAGAACCCAAGTTTTGGAGAAGAAAAACAATTCCAGCTCTCTATGAGACTAGGTAATTCACGTTCAGTTTCAAATAGTTATAAATGAGATTAATCAGGTCATTTCACTTACCACCTTAGCAAAGGAAGCTCTAAGCTTGTTTTCTGCTATAAAAGAAATACTTATAGAATTATTTTTATGCTACTGAGAATACTCTTCCTCCCAACTCTGTTTATCTACACTCAGTGTAAGACTATTCACATAATGGTTTTTAAACGTTATTACTTAGCTGAGTAAGAAATATATGACCGCTGCTTTTTTTTTCCCACAATTTTTTTTATATTGTTAGCAATTACATAATTTGGGGCGTAATACTCATTTGTAGTTTTCTGTGGAGTAGCAATTACAAGTGGAAATCATCTATAATGGTACTCCAAGAAAATATTTTATTCTCTTGACATGCATAAATAAAAAAAAATTCATTCAATTCAATTGTAAATCATATTTTAATATTTTAATATTTAATCATTTCTTCTTGAATTATTCACATTTTGTTACAGGAAATAGTCTCGATTTTTATTTTGAACTATATCAAAAAGATCGACAAAATATTTCATTTTTTTTTATGAGATCCTAGCTGTATTTGTATCTTTATTATAATGAAGTAAAATATATCATCAGTCATCTGCTATTATGCTTCAAAAAATATCAGACAGTCATTTTTGATGGTTTTATAATTTCTAGTAGGCAAGTAGTCTCCAATTCGACACATTGCTATCAAGTAACAGAAGAGATTCCTGATGATATTCAAACTTTGAACAGTATTCCTATTTCGAGATTCGAAAACTATATAAAATTACCGTGATATCGCTTTAAAATCCTTTCATGTTCACGCACATTTCGAATATGATAGTAAACGATTGGTGGAGAATTATAGACATGTATATATTTAAAAAAAATAAATAAATAAATAAAGAGTCGAGTTTGGTGTCAGACAGTAGTTTGGTTATATGTGAATTTTTATTTGTTTCTGTTGTCTTTTTCCTTGAAATACCGCACAATCCAAAGCATAGTTTCAGTTGTCATGGTAATATGATTATAACGATTCGCGTTTCTGCTTTTTTATAGATTGCAAACAAAACAAAACAAGATTGGTTGTTTTGCTTTGTTTCGTGTTTTTATGTGTTGATTTTTTTTTTTAAAAGAAAGGAACTTGTCAGCTAATTTTAATATATTACCTTAGTGCAAGAAGCTAGTGCGATAACAATATATCCCCGATACGTTCTGTTTTTATGCTTATAGCCGTTTTATGTCTTTTAATAGAAACTAAATTAAAGGTGTCGTTAGCACTATTTGAGGCTATAATATATAATCAAGTAATACAAACGACTCATTTTATAGAAAGAATGAATAATTTTTTTAAATACATCTTGTATTCCGGAGAGATTAGAAAGGATAGAAAATGATGGAAAGAATGCAAAGAAAGAGCTTGAAATTATATCAGAATATGAACTTACACTATAAACGAAAGATGGGGAGAATGTGGGTTTTAATTTGGTGACCAGATGCTCTATGGCTAAGCCATACATGTTGGTGAGAAAGTAATGAAAGAAACTAGAGATATTATCCACAAAAGTTGCACGAAATGTGATAATTCATTTTTATTCTTCAATGTAGCAGATGAACAGATGGCGTTGCCATAGTAATGATCTCGAATGTGAGTGCAATATGACATAAGTTTTGCGATCAGCTTATCATGAATCAACAAGTCTTTAACTCATAAAGGACTTGTGATGATAATAATAATAATAATCGCTCAACTGCTCTTTAATTTTTTTTATATTTTTATAATAATCATTCGAGGTTCATAATTGTCACATAGAAATGTATATTATTATTATTATTATTATAAAAACCTCCATGGAGTCAAAGACTCATCGTGGGAGGTCCACTGTTATACACACAGTCCGTGCCTTAAATATACTCACTGTCTCTGCGCTCACCACACTCTCGGGCAATGCATTCCAATCACTCACCACTTTCCATGCAAAAAAACCTGATCCTCATTCCCTTTCTCACATCCTCCTTATACAGCTTCCAGGTATGACCTCTTGTTCTCCTGCTATCTTCACCGATTCTGTGCAAAACCTCCCCGACATTAATCTGGTAATAACCTCTTAACAGCTTATATGTCTCGATCATATCCCCCCCCCCTTCCTCCTTCTACCCACCAATTTCTGAAACTTGCATTTTGTCAATGTCTTCATACTCTACATTGTCCAGAAACCACCTTAGTCAATCGCTTCTGAACCTTTTCCAACACATTCTTATCTTTTTGAAAACCAGGTGACCAGATCTGTGCACAGTAATCTATATGTGGCCTGATCAAAGCCTTATACAAAGAAACCATAACATCCTTACTTCTACAAATCAGTGTCCACCGCATCATTCCCATTATCCGCTGTGTTGTCTTCACAATTTTAGTAACATGTTCCGAAATTTTAGGTCCTTGTCTACAATCACTCCCAGATCTCTCATCTCCTCTACCTCTTCCAAGATATTTCCACCGATTGTGTACTTTACATCCCATCTCTGCTTCCCAAATTTCAAAACCTTACACTTTGAAACATTGAATTGAAATCCCTACTCATTTACCCATTCAGCCTGTGTATTCAAGTCCTCTTGCAAAGCTACAGCATCCGCTTTACTCCTGATAACTCTCCCCAACTTTGAATCATCTGCAAACAACTGCATATCGCCATTCAGACCTCTCCAAATATCATCTACATATAAATTAAATAGCAATTGACCCAAAACAGACCCTTGAGGTACACCACTAGTAACCTTCCTCTTCTGGGATATCGCTCCTCCATAGACAACTCGCTGATACCTGTCAGACAGCCAATTTCCAATCCAGCGAACTAATCTCGTGTTCAGCCCCATCCGTTCCAATTTATTTACCAGCTTGTCATGTGGCAATTTATCAAACGCCTTTGCAAAATCTAAATATACTACTGTATATGCAACACCCTTATCCAATGCATTTGTCACTTTATTATAAAAGACGATCCTTTCTGATCACACCGCACATCCACCTAAGCATTCTCATCTCTGCTACTTCCATCCTGCTGATGTTATTTTTCCTCAGGGCCACAGTTTCTATAGCATACGTCATAGCTGGCCTCACTACTGTCCTATAGATTTTGCCTTTCAGATTGATCGGCACCCTCTTATCGCATAACACTCCAGCCATCTCCCTCCAGTTCCTCAAACCTGCTTGTATCCTGCATCCCACTTCCTTCTCAGCTCCTCCATCTTCTTCCACTGTTGAACCTAAGTATCTAAAGTCCCTCACCTTCCTGATGACATTTCCTTCCAGCTCCAGATCTGTCTCCTGGCCACCGCCCACTGTGCAACACATATACTCTGTCTTACTTCTGCTCAGTCTCATACCTCTCTCTCTCTCTTCCAGTACTTTTCTCCATCTTTCCAGTTTAGTTCCCGCTTCTTATCTTGAATCTGCACACAGCAAGATGTCATCTGCATATAGCATTGCCAAAGGCGCATCTTCTCTCACCACCTCCTCCTTCACCACCTCCAACACAATATTAAACAGAAACGGACTTAATGCTGACCCTTGATTCAAGCCAACTGTTACTTGAAAACTTTCTGTCTGTCCCAGACAGGTCCAAACACTTGTCTTCACATTTCTGTACATATCCCGCACCAACCTGACATATTTCTCCGGAACCTTCTTCTCCCTCAGACACCTCCAGACTTCTTGCCTTGGCACTTTATCGTATGCTTTCTCCTGATCAATAAATGCCAGCTGTAGCTCCCGTTGTTTCTCTCGAAACTTTTTCATCATCTGCCGTAACCCAAAGATAGCATCTGTTGTTGATCTACCAGGCATGAAGCCAAATTGTTCCTTTGCAATCTCCACCTCTTTCCGCAATCTTCCATCAAGAGCCCTTTATAGGATTTTCAGTGTGTGTGGACATCAACTTTATTCCTCTGTAATTTTTACAGTCTTGTGCATCCCCTTTACCCTTGTAGATGGGGACAAGAGTATTCTCCCTCCATTCCTCGGGTATATTTTCCTGTTGGCAAACTTTCATGAACCGGTCCCACAACAGGTCAATTCCCTCTTCCCCCAGTGCCTTCCATGCCTCCACTGGAATCGTGTCGGGCCCACTGATTTTCCATTCCTCATCCTCTTCATGGCCTCCGTCACTTCCACTCTGCTGATGTTATGCACCATCTCCTCAGAAGACTGCCCATCTTCTCTGTGAGTCCTTGCATTTTCCTCATTCAAAAGTCCCTCAAAGTATATTCTCCATCTGTTTCTTATGTCCACATCCCTCCATAATACTCTTCCTCCAGCGTCTTTGACTGCCTCACATGTCCTTTGCTGCTTTATTTCTACATTTCGCTAATTGGTAAATTTTTCTCTGTCCTTCGTTTCTAATTGGTCATACAGATCTTGATATGCCATGGCCTTCGCCTGTGCCACAACTCTCTTGGCTTCTTGCTTTCTCTCTCTGTACACCTCTTTATCCTCTTCCACTCTTGACTCATCCCACTTCTGCTTTGCCTTCCTCTTAGCTGTCACTGCCACTTGTACATTATTATTCCACCACCAACCCTCCTTCTGCTCTCTAATCTTTCCAGATGTCTCACCAAGCACCTCGATTGCACAGCTCAGGATTACTTTTGAATTATGCTTCCACCAATCTTGTACTTTCCAGTCCATCCGAAATCCTCTCTAACACCCCCTCCCTAAAACGATTCCTCACACTCTCTTCTTTTAAGCGAAACCACTTAATTGTCTTCATCCCATGGCTTCCAGAGGTTCTTATCTTCGATCTTATTTTAAAGTCTGCGCGCAGCAGTCGGTGTTGCTGTGCCACTTGATCTATATATAAATCTCAACAATTAGTTTAAATGCTTTCTGATTTAAAGAGTGGCTGAACGATTTTTTAAAATTTCATTTAGTGCATACTACTCACAACAGGTGGCATTAATTCTAGGCCATTACAAATTTTAGCGATTAGTAGATTTCAAAAAGAGAGATGAGAGAGAGAAAGAAAAAGCTTCCAATACATAAATAAACGAACAAATAAATAAATAAATAAAATAAAGACTATGGAAATGATCGTAGATTATCGTAAAAATATGCGGTTTGTATTTACATTCTGGTATAGAGACATCATTCGCAATCGACAACTGGAGCTGTTTTTACACTGTATGTAATTTTATTATGCATAATTTGGCCATTAAAAATGGTCCAGTGGAAGCGATTCAATAAATTTTAATAGTCATAATAAGTACCAAATATCAATCATGATAGAGATGTATTATTATCATTTGGAATTCATTTTACTTATAAACGGTCCATTTATATCAAAAATTAAAAAGAAAATAAAGTTATTAATATTTCAACTTGAGGTGCCTGTGTAGTCCTGTGAAAATGGTATTTGCTTTGGATGGTTTGGAAGCCAGACTTTATCGAACCGATAGGTTCGATTTGAGTCACCGACCAGAGGAACCTTTTTTTTTTTTTTTTTTTAATTTAAATTTTTGTTCGACTGGTTCCCAAATTAGTCGATCTCTAGCACATTGTTTTTGTTGCTATTCAAAACTCGACCGTATAACTCACTTTGTTTCATACGTAATATACACTTGTTAGAATTTAGGATGACGATATAGCAACAGTTGCCTGCCGTAATCTCTTCCCCAGAAAGTCTTGCTTTAATGGTCTTGAGCTTAACTGTCAGCAATGGCTGAAGGTGGAGACTGGGTGCCCATCGATCTTCAAAAAGTTGGTTATGACTACAGGTGCTCCGCTACTCCTTTTACGAATAAATGGCACGTTATAGGATATATTTTATTATATTTATTTAAAATTGTTTTGCCAATAAAAATGGAATTATAATTGAAATAAAAAACGGTGCTTTGTTGTTTCTATTATAATAATTATAACGTGAAAAAATATGTATTTTTCATAGATTAATTTTTAACAGAGGACTACTCACCAAAAATAGCGAACATCGCGAAAGGAGACTCCTATAATTGCTTACATAATACACAATGCAAAGTAGAATTTTCAATTGTCGAGATTTACTGCAAATTTCGACACATTTAAAGAACTGTCGTGATACTGGTAACAAAGTTAAGCTCTTCAAAGCACTTTATCGAAAGGTATGACTTTTGTAAAAGCAGTTGTTTCATTGAGCTTATTTTATTTTGTTTTGTTTAATTTCTTCCCTACAAACGGTCAATTGAAATCAATAAATTTTAATATATGCTAAATACTATCAAATTTTATTAAAATCTATCTAGTCCGCATGTAATTACTGATATTAATTCGTTTGGCCAATCGAAATGTTCCAATCCGAACCGAAATTGAATCCCATGGACCTCCCGTGGATCTCAAATGCACAATTTCTATTCAGTCAGAGTGGAGTTATTGTAAGATATTATTTTCACACGTCCATCCCCCCCCGCCACTGCGTATCCTTCCAATGGACTTACTGTAACAAAAAAGGGGGGGGGGGGATTTTTCATCAAATTTTGGCACATGTTTCTAGAAATATTTGAATTAAATAAGTTCAAAGTCTCAGAATAACTTATGTACGGATTGATAAAACTACTCAGATGGTCACTACTTTTGCTAAACCCACGTAAAAAGGAAAAAAAATGAAGAAATTTTGCTTGGATTTCTACAGAAATTTATTGCAAATTATTAAATATTTACACACACACATAGAGAGAGAGAGAGAGAGAGAGAGAGAGAGAGAGAGAGAGAGAGAGAGAGAGAGAGAGAGAGAGAGAAAGAGAGAGTTGTTGAGAGTGTGTGTGGGGGGATTTAAAGACTAAATGAGACAACTTATGCAGCAAATGAAGTCACGTTTGTTTTATTAAAGTATTAGTTCTTATAAGAAATAAAAAAAAAAAAATACGCCAGTAGAAATTTATTTTAAATACTTCAAAACGATGGTAAATTATTATCAATCATATTGCTGAGATTTCAAACAAATATTCGTGGTTTGCGATTCATTACATTCATTTCTAGGACTATAACAAATTATAGATTTATTACAACAATTTATAGCTGAATTATAACAAATTTTATTAAATAATAGAGCGGGACACTGATAAGGCATTTCATTTAAAAGCCTTGTTTGTGTCACGGAATAAGAAGCTATTTAAAATTAACAACGTTTTCCCTTACTGAAATTCACGGTATACAGAAGACTGATAACAATGTTTATAAAACTCTGAATAGGAGATACGCCCCCTGCCAAGGATGTTTATCTCGGTTTTCATAACTGCCTAAATGGGCTGAAGTATGTCAAGTAGTTGTTGCCTTTTGCTATTGCCGTTTTGTTCCACTATTCAGTTAATTATCACTTGGAAATCAATTTACTAAAACAATAATGTTTTTCTTTTAGAAGTATTTTTTGCGATAACATTTTTTGATTACGTATTCCCAGTAAGTCTGTTGCTATCTATTCAACTGTGTTACATTTTGGTTTTTCGTTTTCGCTCTTATCATAAGTGAAACTGACTTTTGTCAGATTTACGGCTTCCTTTATTAACTGGTCTTCTCGGTAAATATTTTTGTATCGTTTGAAAATTACGTATAGAAGGGAAGGAGCAAGCTGATTTGATTATGAATTAATTTTGTAAAATTCATTCTTTACAACAAATATTTCCATAAATAAAATTTTGTTTCTAAATAACTATTATAACGACATCTCACTAAACAGTGGGTTCAAGTAGACTGGAATATTTTTTTCTGTAATATTACTTTTATTTGAAACCTAATATTAATAATATTAGCGTAATAATAATAATAATAATAATTATTATTATTATTATTATTATTATTATTATTATTATTATTATTATTATTATTATTATTACGTGACACCTCCAGGGAGTCCAGAGACTCATCGAGGGAGGATACCTACATGACATAAGGAAAGATAGATGAGAACAATAGTCATAAGAAAAAAACAACAATTATAATAATGGAAAAAATTACTGAACACTTTATGATAAACACCGCAAGGAAAATATAATATAAAAAGTAATGATGGATTGTAAAAATATCAAACGATTACAGCTCCTTCTATCATTTACTCTTCTTATAAAATTTCGATTATTATCTTATGGTGGAGATTACTGTCAAGTTACCATTATAGTCGAAGGCTGTATCAACCATGATGCATCGCTTGCATTGTTCTGTTAACGTGATACAGCAAACATTTTATAAGGATATAATTGCAATATATTATATGATATTTAAACGCAATTCTATTTCAATACATTTTCAGAATGCAGCTTTTCTATAGTAGATTATTCACATTTGACGATGTATGGCCAACCAGGCCAACTCTGTAATTATAGAGATAGCACAATCAATACTACCTTTGAGTAATTTCAGCTGAATCTACTAATATTAAATTGCACTGTGCAAATTAATTCCCTCGTCTCTCCCAGATTTCGATTTCCTTCTGTTTTCTGTTTCTAAACTTCAGAAGATTAGTCATTTTCTTCTTTACCATATTCCCTCACCATTTCATTTATACATTTTTTTTTAAATACCAACTACAACGAAAAGGTAGGTCGCAAGACCTATAGTGCTATGCGTAGCAAAACAAACAAAGAAAATGTATTGGGCCTGTCCGGGATTTGAACCCGGGACCTCTCGCACCCAAAGCGAGAATCATACCCCTAGACCAACAGGCCATATTCAGTTACAGCCTCGTTATTCAAGAAATGTATCTATTATTTAGATAGCTAATATATTGCTTTATGTATAAATTGTTTCATTTTCTTTAACTTCTGTTAAATTATTTGCATTCAATGTGCATAATCTTTTTATTTCAAAATTAAATCAGTTTGGTTCTCTTTTCATATACTGAATTAAAAACAGGCGTTTGTACACCTTAATGGTGGAATTGCAAGCAGTTTAACATTTAATATTTTCGTAATTTTATCACACCTTAAAATCTGAAATAAATCAAATGTTGTGGATCTTATGTTCGTAATGGTTTTAACTAACAGTAAGGATAGGAAGAGAAGAAATAGAGGAAGTCGGAAAAGTCATAAAATTGTAATATTAAAGGCCACTTGCTTTCTTGGGTTATTTTCCACAGAAGTAAGTAAAAAATCTTTTCAAGGAAGCAAGAAGGACATACCAAAAATAAATAAATACCATTGTTAAGCAAGCAGACATAGAAAGATCTTCGTTTGTGGAGTAAATCTATTGGAGCAGGTTGTTATTCGTCATTATTTTAAGCATTGTAGAGTACAATGCATCAGAGAGTACATTTCCTAGACAAAGAATTCTTTGTCTAGGAAATGTTCTCTTCCTAGACAAAGAATAAGAAGATAAATAATAATAAGAAAAATTCTTCTAATTATTATTATTTTGTCATGGATCGACTTTAACAGACATTTGGATGGATCATCTATAAATGGCAAGCAGTTCACTGGTGCATATCTCATTAGCTTTATACTTGCTGAGAGAAAAATAAAAAAACATCTTTTCTGAATTTTCGATTCATTAGATTATAAGGCACAGCCTATAATCTAATAAGTTGGTGCTTTAAGAAAGAAGTTATTCTGTTCCTTCTCCCCCCCCCCCCCAAAGCACGCTTTCAGCGAAGCCGTAATGCCTGATGGCATTCGTTTGTCATTATAGATATGACTCTGCTTATCTTTATGTATTCATATGAAAATAGACCCGTAAATAATTTTAAGATCTATAAAAGAAAAAAAATCCATTAGAATGAAGAAAATACGTCAGTTTTTTGAGGAGGTAGAGGCCCATAAGATACTGTTTTATAATGATTTTTTTGAATCGTCAACATCGGCTGAAATACAGTCGCCTTTATCGCTTTTCATTGCTACTGAAATTAAAACTTCATGAAACGAAACATTGAAGAAGAAGAAGAAGAAAGAGATACATATAGGATAATATAAATACAATGCAACATGAATAATGCAGAATTCTATTTATTTTTAATGACAAAAGGAGTTGTGTAATGACAACTCATTTGTAGGCTTGTACTAATGTGCTAGCCTGCAAACATTTGTCAATTTGTCAAACGGAATATCAATTTTGTGAAGTCATACTGGCAAGCACAAAATAGAGATTAGTTTATGTCCAAGTACTGCATCTCATTTCAGGAAAAACCAACAAAAAAGACAACTGCTATATTCCTTGATATGACCTCTGCTTTCGATCGTGTTTGGATCAAAAAATTAATACAAACAGTACAGTATATTGGAATTAGAGGAAACGCTTTAATCTGGATTGCTGATTTCATCAGAGGAAGAAAGATCAAAGTCAGAATCAATGCAGTAATATCAAGAGAGCGGAGAACCTGGGCTGGTGTTCCCCAGGGCTCAATACTCAGTCCCTTACTATTGTAAGGAACATATAAAAGGATTATTCCTTTTATATGTCAATAACATTCATTCCTACCTTACAGAAGACACAAAAGTAACTTGCTATGCACATGATATAACCATCTGGCACACTAGTGCTAAAATCAAAGAATCAGAGGAGATTCTAAACAAATCCATGAGAGGATTAGAAAAATGGTTAGATGAACTTAAACTCAAAATCAACCCAGACAAAACTAAGCACCTTTAGTACAGACAGGAAAAATAGACATTCTACAATCTCAAAGTCATGATCAACAACAAACTAATTGAAAAAGTCACAAATCCAAAATACCTTGGTATTACGCTTGATCAGGGATTACGTTTTGCACAACACATCTCTAACACTTCCAACAGAGCTCTAAGAAAATTAAATATACTGAAAAGGCTTTGTGAAACAAATTGGGGTGCAAAGCCAAAAATCCTCAAAACTACTTACACTACACTAATAAGGCCAATAATGGAATATGCAGCACCTATCTGATCACCTTCGGCCTCATCGGTAAAGGAAAAATTAGACAAAATACAAGTAAAAGCATCCAAGATTATCATTGGTGCAGTCTCATCCACTAACAACATCAGAGCCCAACAGGAATGTGGGGGGCTTGACCTACTAGAGGAGAGACGAAAATTTGCCACCATAAAATTCATAAATAATATCAGAAGCTACCAAAGCGATCATATCTCTCTAAAAACTTATGAACATTGGAAACAAAAATGACTTCACAGATCATCAACTTTACAATATGATGACACTATCAGGAAGGAAATAGGTCTTGATCAGCTAAATGCCCACATAAACAAAGAACCTCTATTTTCCAGTCCTTTACCGCTGTACAAAAAAAGAACCAAAAGAAATGCTCAAAGAAAAAAAGGCCTAAATACTATCGACCCTCTTTCATCCTCCAAACAAACAGGTTATTTGTTATACCGATGGATCGTCAGACACCAATATGATTAATGGAGGCGCTGGTGTTCTTCTTCTACTCCCAGAAGGTGAAAATCTTTCAATAAAAGTTGGATCTGGGAGAATCGCTTCCAATTTTACCAGCGAACTTTATGCAATAAATAAAGCACTCGAAGCCTACTTAAAATTATGATCATCTCAACAATCTGAGGGAATTATAATTTACAATGACTCAAGATCCATCAATCAATTTTGGAGGCAATCAGAAATGGCAATACCAAGCTCACACAAGACATCCATAAACTCTTAAATCAACTAAAGTGTTTAGGAAAAAGTTGCATTTTACAATGGACTCCTGCTCGTGTAGGCATTTGATTACAATGAAGCAGCTGATGAATTAGCAAAAGAGGCCAGAGAACTCGACGAAGAAACATCTTGCTGATGCTAACGCACTAGCAAAAGCTAAACTAATTCCACTGAAATCCGTGATACAACAACAAATTCCCGAAATCAATGCTGATAGAAAGACCTCCACCACGAACAGGGACATTATAGAGGAATGAAGATCAATACAGATGATACGAGAACATATAGAAACTGCAACAAATGTCCCAATACTGAACTGACACCCACTCACATCTTTAACCTGTCCAGCAATTACAGCAGCCTTGCAAGAAATAGACCCTAATCCTGAACAACTGCTCTATACAAACAAAATCATCGACATAGCCAAAGCAGTTCAAGGAGCACACGGAAACATCTAAGACTCTTCAAAGGACAAGACAACAACAACAATTGCATCTCCTATTCACCATAAGTAATTGTTGTTACTTACAGGAAAGCAGGTGAAGCTACTAATTCTTTACTGACCAAAACAGTCTGAATAGCATTAAAAAATTTGCAGCATCTTATAAAATAACTTATTTAAGCTGGCATCCTTTTCAAATTAGGAAAGAAAGTTAACGGTTTTTATAAGTAAAAACTCTTCTAATGGCTTTTTATTCCTCGGTGTGATTAAGTAGGCGATACTATTTGCTCCATAATTTTTGGAAATCGGTACGTAGCTGGTTCCACCGCCCCTCTCATCATCATCATCAAAGTAGAGTGCATGCCTATGACATGACATGATAGATAGACTGCGATGTCATTAATCCTAACTAATATTTATTTGTATATGCTCGTGTGTTTCATAGTCGATTTTATCGAGTTATGAAATTAAAACGTAAGTTTCTTCAGAGTTGAAAAAAAAAAAAATAAATAAGTTCTTTTCTGCGCAAAGATCTACCTACTCTTTAATTGGCTGAAAAAAGTTTAGAAAGAATCTCTCCAGCAGTCGAATCAACGGTTTCTTCTGAATATTTAATCATAATAAAATTAATTAGGCCTAGACTCTTGTAACTGTTATTATCCACTTTCTCTTCTCTATTTCTCCACAATTATGCTTTAATAATATAATTTTATATTAAAAATATAATGTAAGGGAAGAACTAAACATAACATTCTATGAAAAGTGCATGTCTGACAGAGTTTTTATTTATTTGAATTCTGAAATTGATTCCGTAATATAGAATGGGTGAAAAAAGTTCAGACATGTTTATTATTATTATTACTATTATTTGCCAATAAAAAATAAGAGATTGAACTAGTTTTCTTTGTTTTAACAACACTGTACTGTAGAAGAACAGTCTTTCTCAGAATTTCTTGTATCATGGACAGCTGTTATATTTCTCTAAGTTATCATGGACAATATCTTCCAAATTCTATGTGGTAGAAGATGAGTTTTCTTTTTTTCTTCTTTCCTTTCATTCGTTTATTAAGTGGTCAATTCTTTGTTTTAAAGAAACTGCAGCAAAGTTTTTATTTGTTTATTTATTTTGGAAGGGGACGTGGATATTGATGAGAGATTTTAGAAAATAAATAATTCAAAACCAGAAAATGCTGACAATGACTAACAAAAAAAAAAAAAATGTAGGGATGACAAAAAAAAAAATGGTGAAAGCCACACGAGTCATTGGAAAGACTATGAGTAATCTAGTTGCAGAAGAACGTTGACGAATGACTGCATGTTTTCATTAGGTTTCAAATAAAATAATAATAAAAAGAAAGATAACGAAGGTGGCTTAAATGAGATATGTAGTAAACTATTTTTAATAAACCATTTTAAACACATAACATATTCAACAAATATAAATCCATTAGTAAAATAACCTTCTTGATATTGAATAACCGTAATTGATATTGAATAATTTTAGTTTGTCTCCTTGCTTCTTAAAAAATTGAATAATGAATAAGCAGCATAATATACATTAAGGACTTATCCTAAATACTGTGAATATCAATTTCATTGTTAGTCATCTCTCTCTCTCCTCTCTCTCTCTCTCTCTCTCTCTGAATGTTTTCTTTTTTCTTTATTCTTCTGTTGACGAGTGAACGTTTGCATTTTGATCTGTTTATTAATCTTTGCGCATTCATATTTCGCTACCCCCATTTTGGCACATTTTCAATGTCGAAAAAGCTGCGTAATATTTAAAGGATATTCTGCAATATTTGACGACATGTAGTTACTGGATGGAGTAATTCAAATTATCTTTCATCATCAGCTTGTTGCGAAACAAAGAATTTACTTCAGTCACTCACTTATCTATGCTATGTTAGCTGAACCTTCTTGGTTTCCTTTTTGACGTTCCTTAAAGTGATAATGACGTCATCAATTTCCTGGAAAATTTGGTGTCATGTGTCTGTTTCATGCAGATTTCTTTCTGAAAGAAAACCGGTTTAAGAAGTAAATGTATTCCATTAGTTGAGTTTTCCCCATTTTTTTTTTTTTTCGTTTTCCTCGTATGATATATAATTGGCTATTATTTTCTCTGATTAAAGATAAATGGAATTTATCGATCATACATGGTAGGTGGCGAAAATCGGTCTGTTATTTCTACTGTTGAAGGGTATGGAAACATTAGATCCTATTAAACTCAATTTAAATTACACCTGACAAGTACTGACTTTTTAAAATAAATTGGTTGACCTTCAGCCTTATTGACTTTATATTCAACAAAACATGTTTTCTAATCAAGAATGTCCAAAGTCATGCTATCGACCTGCTTTTAATCAGCCCAAGGGATTTTCTTGATATTACCCCCCCCCCACCCCCCCCCCCCCCCACCCCCCCCCCCCCCCACCCCCCCCCCCCCCCACCCCCCCCCCCCCCCACCCCCCCCCCCCCCCACCCCCCCCCCCCCCCACCCCCCCCCCCCCCCACCCCCCCCCCCCCCCACCCCCCCCCCCCCCCACCCCCCCCCCCCCCCACCCCCCCCCCCCCCCACCCCCCCCCCCCCCCACCCCCCCCCCCCCCCACCCCCCCCCCCCCCCACCCCCCCCCCCCCCCACCCCCCCCCCCCCCCACCCCCCCCCCCCCCCACCCCCCCCCCCCCCCACCCCCCCCCCCCCCCACCCCCCCCCCCCCCCACCCCCCCCCCCCCCCACCCCCCCCCCCCCCCACCCCCCCCCCCCCCCACCCCCCCCCCCCCCCACCCCCCCCCCCCCCCACCCCCCCCCCCCCCCACCCCCCCCCCCCCCCACCCCCCCCCCCCCCCACCCCCCCCCCCCCCCACCCCCCCCCCCCCCCACCCCCCCCCAACTTCATTGTTGAAAAATACCTTGACGAGCAGAGACAAGCAAGTTATTGTACCTCTGTACCGAGCCTTGATAAGACCTCATCTCGACTACTGTGCCCAGATTTGGTTACCTAGGTTCCTTCTTGATGGGGAGGAGGTGGAGAGGATCCAGAGGCGAGTGACTAAGATGATAGCGGGTCTATGGAATGAACCATATGAGAACAGGTTGAAGATTTGTGGGTTGCAGAAATTGGTTGATAGGCGGAAGAGGGGAGACATGATTGAGACATTCAAATTGCTAAAGGGTTTCTATAGGATTAATTCAGAGGATATTTTGAGATCAGGACTGGTGGTGGGAGAACTAGGGGACACCTATGGAAGCTGGGCAAAAGTGTGGTTAGCAGGAGTGTTAGAGCTGGGTTCTTTACTTTTAGAGTGGTAAATGAGTGGAATAAGCTGCCAGAGTCTGTTGTGGGTGCTATGACGGTGAGTGAGTTCAAGGCATGGTATGATAGATACTGTGAAAATGTCGTATAGTTGTGTGGACATGATGTTTAGGGCCTCCCTCGATACGCTGCTTTAGACACACAAATTTTGCAACACACTGCAACTCATTTTGATGGGATTAATAGTAAGTATTTAACATATTGCATTTAGTAAAATTTAACTTGTTACATTTACATTTTTCAAACTTTTTTATCATTTTTGGGTTAGGGGGGCGGCGCAAGTTAGAACCTGCCACAGGCGCTTCACGCGCTCGTTACTGTACTGCTTATAGCACAAAAATTTTTTTCGAATATCGATATTCACCTGACAGTCTTTGATCGTCACCGATGTATCACAACCATAAAAGAGCTCTGCACTTTGCTGGAATTATAGCGTTTAAAAACATGTTGTAAATCACGAGTGGTTAGAGTACCCGCTTTCCAAACAAAAAAGCTACGGATTCGAATTCCACCGCACGCATAGATGTTTGTAATTGTCTTTAGGCGAGAGATGAATGTCATCACTCGATGTGAGACCACCACCCAGCTTATTGGAGGCCTGAAGTGGCTTGAAAAAGTTCCATGTTTGGTCTCTAAAGCAGGGTTTCCGGACTATGCAAAAATCCTTCTTATCCTCGAGTTAAGGTTGCAACCGTAACTCGAGGATAAGGTGGTTAGCGCTACCTCCTGGTGTCTCCTATGTCTGTAGATGCATGTGTTTGTTAACGGGGTCGGTTTGCCTGTTTTGGTGGATGAAAAACCCGAGTTTCTGGATGGAAAAAAAAACCCTACCTTAGTTAGTCGGTCTAGACCGACTAACTAAGTTAAGGTCAACGAAAGTGAGTTAGTTGGTTAAACCGACTAACTCACCTTTCGTCGAAAGAGACCAGATAAAGGTTCCTCACATCACTGACGGGAATTGAACCGAAGTATTTCCGACCAAAGAGCTTCGTCTATATCGACTGAGCTACGGAATAGCCCACCCACGGTCCCAAAATGTACTATAGGTTTGCAAATAACTTTTCACGGATGGGAACAAAATTTTTTATGTTTTTACAACATAAAAAGCCCATATCCAAGGTCTCTATGTGTGCGTGAGATTTCTGATGAACGTTGACATCAGACTTGTGTAGGATAATGCCGTGTTTTTATTGCACTGAATAGGAGTGAGTAACGTTTCTGTTTTCTTCCATAGTACAGGATAATCTTCGGTGATTTATAAGAGACTTTTCTGAATTTATGTTTTCCATCTTTTCCACATCTTTAACATGTTCTGACATGCGGATCTCTCTCTGAACCGTCTTTTGTCCTATATAGATATGCCACATGAACAGTAGCTTTTATAAACCATCGGTTTTTTTAAGGGAATGAATGGGGTATTTTAGGATGATGTAATATATAAAAAAAAATCAGCTAACGCCTTTTATTCCCTTATAGGGAGTAGGCGAGACTTTTATACCCTATCTAGCTTTTGGAGACTGATTGGGCAGTTCAATCTCCACCTGTGGCCAATCAGAGATAGCCTGCCCATATCTATCACTAATTACAGCAGCCACCGATGAAGAGACTGGCAGACAAGTGCTGCCATCTCTTGGTACCTAACCCTAACAAGATATGTTACTATCTGAAATAATGTGGGTACTACCGTCGATTTTTTTGAGTTTCCGGGAGGAAAAACCCGCTTACCCATGCGAGAGATCGACTAACTCGGGAATCGGCCGAAGAAAGGCTTAGAAAAAGTTCCTCCAGTCGGCGACTAGACTTGACTTGAACTTAAGTCTGACTTCGAGCGACCAAGCGCCGGAGGACGCAAGCGCCACTTCCACTGAGCTACACATCATCGAGATATATATACAGCATAAAGGCTATGTGTACGTTATGTTGTCGAAGTATTTTATAACCTTTGTGACATTTTGGAAGGGCTAGTACACCTTTGTATTCTTTTTTTATTGTTACCTGGGGAGTTGCAAGATATTATAGATCATCTTGCACTTAAATATATTTTTAGATAGATTGTGGCTCAGGTATTTAAGTTATTTATCGTTTTTCTCTGCGTTGCTAGAGAGGTTGTATGCTCTGTCTGTTCGAGTTTTAATTATACCTATATTTAGAGGGGGTGATGGTGAGATGTAGTGTGAAGGTATTTTCTAGTGTGAGTAGGCTTCTGTATACACCAAATAAATGAGTCTCTCTCCCTCTCTCTCTCTCTTCTCTCTCTCCTCTCTCTCTCTCTCTCTCTCTTCTCTCTCTCTCTCTCTCTCTCTCTCTCTCTCCGGAGACCTGAATGAGTATATCAAGAAATGGTAGGGCCCTATATTGTTTCCAAGTTCAAGAGTGATATTTTTGCGTGGGGTGTAGTTGTTCAGGTAGTATGTGAATTCTTGTTATTTCGCTGAAAGTGGCCAGCATTTCAATATAATGAGGAAGATCATTATATCAATGAATTTACTATCTAAATAATTACGTCATATTTTCTGCAATTTTGAGAGCAGACCACCTTTTACAATCGTATAAAGTTATCTTTATACGATTCTCAGCACAACTTTATAGTTGTCACGATTTTTTTAGATATGTTTAATGGTTGATTTCTCCATGTCCTTTTTTTTTCGTTCCGGTGGCGGACTATATGACTGCAAATAAGCAGCCAATCTTCGTCGAGATGACATTGCTGATTATACATATGTATATATAATTATGGGGAAATTATTTTTCATTATTTTCAAGTTATTAACATGCAGGATGTAATATTTCCTGCTGTTACAAGAAACATTCAAATTAAACACCTGTAACGAGTCCGCCAGTTGTTTACTTTTAAACTATTTTCCATGAAAGGGTATTTCATCCAAAGATACGACTTAATGTCTTCAGCTAATACATTAGGAGCAAAGTGGAAATTATTTATAAGGAGGAATTTGTCTCTCTTTAGTTGTTCTTTCATCCAAATCTCATTTAATAGAACTGTCAAAATGTGAACCTTTTTAGTATATTTTGCGTTATCTCCAACTTTTTTTTCTTACGTTTTTATTTACGATCACTCTTATGTTAATTTTTTTTGGTAAAAATCTAAATGTTGCTTTTCTCATTCATTTAAAATTCCAAAAATTAAAAAAAAATTAAATTTAAAATGCATCATCAATTTAAGCAAAGTACGACTGTTCCTTTCGATAGAATCAATGCCTTAGCTGATTTTATTGAGGATCAACATGTTAAATAAATGAGAAAAACTCCTAGTGAAATTTTAGCAGGGGAAAAAAAAAAGTGGGGGCGAATAAATAAGCATTTAATTGGAACTCAAGCAAAGTGAATTTTTTTCTATAGTTACCATGAAATTGACCTAATAAATTGGAAACTACCCAAATGGGAAAGGCATCAGTAGAGGTCAAAGTACAACGTCCATATTTCTTTGCGTATTGGCCTCGGTGTTACGAGAATACTGCAAAATTTTTCATCGTCTGATACCACTGTCATGTTTATGTCTTGTGCTGTCAAAACTAGTTAGATTCCAGAGCAGAATTTCGCTTTTCTCCCCCCCCCCCCACCAATCTATCATATGTTGTGAACGTATCTTTTGAACCGCTGGGTCACGAACGAAAATAAACAAAATAATAATAATAATAATAATAATAATAATAATAATAATAATAATAATAATAATAATAATAATAATAATAATAATAATAATGTCGGCTGTATTATTTATTTAAAACAGATCCAGAAATGATCACCTAGAAAAACAAAAACGACTAAACTTCATGGTGATGAACTTCAGGCGTTTCTCGGTCAACTAGGGCAGTGCTTCCCAAACTTCTGGATGTCAGGGCCCCCTTTGCAAAATTAAAATATTTCACGGCCCCCCTCGAAAAAATATCGTAATAGAGAGATATATTATTGTAATATGTATTGTATTTATATTCAATACAAAACATACACAGAGAATATTGCAAAAATCAAATGCATATATCACATTTTTTGCCTCTTACCGTTTGGTTCTGAAGACGATGCGGGCTGTTCTGGTAAAATATGAAATACTGTCCTTTTTTTTTTTTTTTTTTTTTTTGAGTCTGTTTCTGCTTCTTCTGATTGTTCGCAGGATTTTTTTTTTTTTTTATCAACCACTTATCCATCTCAGGGTTAAATTTTTTAACGTAGAATAGATCAAATAATATCACCACTTACCGATACTGGCACACCACAGACTGATAACATGGAATTAGTGAATATTACCTGAATAAGGGAATCCCCAGACCAAGAACATTTTTCTCTTTTGTGACTTTTCTCCCTTTACGGTAATTAAGCCTAACGCGAAGCAGACAGCAAAGGCAGGTTATTAAAACGTGCATACGATTGGTGCGGTATTAACAAAAGATCGCGCAACCGAAAGATAAAAGCATAGCTGACAATTGAGTTGAAATGCTAACTCTCTTCAACCGAATTCCATATGCGAAACTGCCATAACATTCATTATATATATATATTACTTAGTTTTAACACTTTTACGAATTTTAAAACGTTCGGTTGAATTTTATTGTTGCCTTGGGAAATCAAACTCACACACATCTAATTAATAACAATAGTTTTTAGTTAGATACTGTGTTTACCCATGCAACATATGGTTTTGTTTCAGTCTATACAGCATAGTTTCTGTATGAGGGGACATGTGATTCATTAATTAGTGTTTTTATCCCAGTTGTCTCTAATTGCACTATTTGTTGAGAAATATATTACACAGACTCCTCATACCTTATTCACTGGCATAATAAAAGTACTTGTTTTTATTGCCTCTGCAGTATAGTGGCTGTTTGGGAGGGTGTGTTGTTTACCACTGCAAGCAGTTACTATCTCCCCACATGAACTTGTTTAAGCTTCTTTTCATGTGTGAAGTATATGCGAAACTTTTATTGGTAACAGAAAACTAGCTCGGATGACAGTGATAATATAAAACGAGTTTTGATATGTATATAAAGTCAATATCAACAGTCCTTGATGAAAGGGACAGGAAGATTTGGAACTTCCCTGGAGAGCATTGGAAGTAAATACAATTAACCACTGTTTTGAAATGAAACATATGAATAAGCAATATTTACTAATATTCATTAGGCGCCGAAATACGCAGGAAACAAAGTTTGTGAACCAACACCAATGTGTGAATTTTTCCATTAAAATATAAAAAATAACAAAAAAGAAATAATAAATAATAAAAATTAAATACGTTTCTTTTAAAATAAAAAAAATCTACTTAGTCTTAAAACATTTTAAATTTGTTTTCATTATTTCACGGCCCCCTCAACAAAACCTACGGCCCACAGTTTGGGAAGCGCTGAACTAGGGAATAGTCTTACTGCTACTCTCTGGTCAATTTCAAAACTGTTTTTAAGTTTCAAATTTAAGTACTTTTCAAATGATGATAAATTTTTAATGTCTTATTACTATACTGCTATGAGTCTGAATAGTCCTTTCGAAAAATTTAGTTTATTTCTCTATGCGTGTATAAAATAGCAAAACTGCATCACTTTATGGTTTGTGTGTTTGTGTGTGTGCGTGTGTGCGCGCGCGCGCGCGCGTTTTCCTCCCAATAGTAACCCTACCAGGAGGTAATTTATTCCTACATGCTCCATTGCATTACAATGCTTATATTACATGTAGCTTACAAGTACTGATTAACATTTCTCTTTATATTTTTGTATCAATATTCATATTTATATTTTTATATATCCATATATTAACACCATATAATTCACACAATATCAGTAATTTATGTTAGATTACAAGCACTGGAAGGTGATCTTATTAGCAAATTTAATTAATTCTATGTAATAGTTTTCGATAAGTCTCTGTCTTGACACTGGCCACTTGTTTCCGGGAGTGATGACGTGTTGCATTAGGGGCATCCGGATGGAGTCCAGTAGCTGACAGTCGTAAAGTATGTGGTCAATAGTCTGTTGAAGGTGTGGGCTGCAAATGTATGATGGTGATTCCAGGATATGGAATCTGTGTAAGTAGTGTCTTAGTTTTCCGTGTCCCGTAAGTAGCATGATTAAACCTGGAGAAATGGTGTCTTCTCAGCCGGAGTCTGTTTCTGATGCTAGGAAAGAATTCTTTTGTTGTTGATCCGTTTTTTGATGTTTTCCATTCTTCTTTCCACATGTCTAGGTTTTTTCTCTTCTGCAAGTGTTTTTATTGCAGATTTCGAGAATTTCTGGTAACTTGTTTCTAGCCGTTCGTTTCTAGCTGCTTCTTTCACCCAGCAGAATTTGATTTCCCATCCCTCTACAGTGAGATTTCGAACCAGATTTCTTGTCTGTTCTATCAATGCAATATGGTTGTTCTGGTTTTTCATGCCGTCTATAGTGCTTCTACTATCGCTGTAAATTGTTGCTTCTTTTGCCGAGAGGTGTTGAGTTCTAATTCCTGGAGATATATGAGTGACTGAACTATGGCAAGATGTTCTGCTTGGTTGTTGGAACAGAGAGGATGAAGTCTAGAACAGTGTTCTTGTATAACGGACTGTCTGTTGTATGCAGTGAATGAACAACCGACGTTCCTTTCGGTTTTGCTTCCGTCAGTGTATATTTGGAATTCGTCACTTTCAGAGCTTTCCTTCTCCTTAATATTTGTTTTCTTTGCTGTGTGAGGCCACTTACTGTAGTGAAGCGGACGTTCGTAGCAATTTGGATCGATGTGTGTAACTTGTCGATATATCTTGTCCGGAAGTGACTGTCGTATATGAGAGATAATTCTTGTCAGATCGTGTGTGTGTGTGTGTGTGTGTGTGTGTGTGTGTGTGTGTGTGTGTGTGTGTGTGTGTGTGTGTGTGTGTGTGTGTGTGTGTGTGTGTGTGTGTGTGTGTGTGTGTGTGTGTGTGTGTGTGTGTGTGTGTGTGTGTGTGTGTGTGTGTGTGTGTGTGTGTGTGTGTGTGTGTGTGTGTGTGTGTGTGTGTGTGTGTGTGTGTGGTGTGTGTGTGTGTGTGATGTGTGTGTGTGTGTGTGTGTGTGTGTGTGTGTGTGTGTGTGGTGTGTGTGTGTGTGTGTGTGTGTGTGTGTGTGTGTGTGTGTGTGTGTGTGTGTGTGTGTGTGTGTGTGTGTGTGTGTGTGTGTGTGTGTGTGTGTGTGTGTGTGTGTGTGTGTGTGTGTGTGTGTGTGTGTGTGTGTGTGTGTGTGTGTGTGTGTGTGTGTGTGTGTGTGTGTGTGTGTGTGTGTGTGTGTGTGTGTGTG
The DNA here is from genome assembly GCF_054136105.1 of Typopeltis vanoorti. Taxonomy (NCBI): domain Eukaryota; kingdom Metazoa; phylum Arthropoda; class Arachnida; order Uropygi; family Thelyphonidae; genus Typopeltis; species Typopeltis vanoorti. The sequence continues at coordinate 108,160,867 of NC_143552.1, forward strand.
TGTGTGTGTGTCGTGTGTGTGTGTGTGTGTGTGTGTGTGTGTGTGTGTGTGTGTGTGTGTGTGTGTGTGTGTGTGTGTGTGTGTGTGTGTGTGTGTGTGTGTGTGTGTGTGTGTGTGTGTGTGTGTGTGTGTGTGTGTGTGTGTGTGTGTGTGTGTGTGTGTGTGTGTGTGTGTGTGTGTGTGTGTGTGTGTGTGTGTGTGTGTGTGTGTGTGTGTGTGTGTGTGTGTGTGTGTGTGTGTGTGTGTGTGTGTGTGTGTGTGTGTGTGTGTGTGTGTGTGTGTGTGTGTGTGTGTGTGTGTGTGTGTGTGTGTGTGTGTGTGTGTGTGTGTGTGTGTGTGTGTGTGTGTGTGTGTGTGTGTGTGTGTGTGTGTGTGTGTGTGTGTGTGTGTGTGTGTGTGTGTGTGTGTGTGTGTGTGTGTGTGTGTGTGTGTGTGTGTGTGTGTGTGTGTGTGTGTGTGTGTGTGTGTGTGTGTGTGTGTGTGTGTGTGTGTGTGTGTGTGTGTGTGTGTGTGTGTGTGTGTGTGTGTGTGTGTGTGTGTGTGTGTGTGTGTGTGTGTGTGTGTGTGTGTGTGTGTGTGTGTGTGTGTGTGTGTGTGTGTGTGTGTGTGTGTGTGTGTGTGTGTGTGTGTGTGTGTGTGTGTGTGTGTGTGTGTGTGTGTGTGTGTGTGTGTGTGTGTGTGTGTGTGTGTGTGTGTGTGTGTGTGTGTGTGTGTGTGTGTGTGTGTGTGTGTGTGTGTGTGTGTGTGTGTGTGTGTGTGTGTGTGTGTGTGTGTGTGTGTGTGTGTGTGTGTGTGTGTGTGTGTGTGTGTGTGTGTGTGTGTGTGTGTGTGTGTGTGTGTGTGTGTGTGTGTGTGTGTGTGTGTGTGTGTGTGTGTGTGTGTGTGTGTGTGTGTGTGTGTGTGTGTGTGTGTGTGTGTGTGTGTGTGTGTGTGTGTGTGTGTGTGTGTGTGTGTGTGTGTGTGTGTGTGTGTGTGTGTGTGGTGTGTGTGTGTGTGTGTGTGTGTGTGTGTGTGTGTGTGTGTGTGTGTGTGTGTGTGTGTGTGTGTGTGTGTGTGTGTGTGTGTGTGTGTGTGTGTGTGTGTGTGTGTGTGTGTGTGTGTGTGTGTGTGTGTGTGTGTGTGTGTGTGTGTGTGTGTGTGTGTGTGTGTGTGTGTGTGTGTGTGTGTGTGTGTGTGTGTGTGTGTGTGTGTGTGTGTGTGTGTGTGTGTGTGTGTGTGTGTGTGTGTGTGTGTGTGTGTGTGTGTGTGTGTGTGTGTGTGTGTGTGTGTGTGTGTGTGTGTGTGTGTGTGTGTGTGTGTGTGTGTGTGTGTGTGTGTGTGTGTGTGTGTGTGTGTGTGTGTGTGTGTGTGTGTGTGTGTGTGTGTGTGTGTGTGTGTGTGTGTGTGTGTGTGTGTGTGTGTGTGTGTGTGTGTGTGTGTGTGTGTGTGTGTGTGTGTGTGGTGTGTGTGTGTGTGTGTGGTGTGTGTGTGTGTGTGTGTGTGTGTGTGTGTGTGTGTGTGTGTGTGTGTGTGTGTGTGTGTGTGTGTGTGTGTGTGTGTGTGTGTGTGTGTGTGTGTGCGCGTGTGTGTGTGTGTGTGTGTGTGTGTGTGTGTGCGTGCGTGCGTGCGTGCGTGCGTGCGTGCGTGCCTTCCAGATCCTAAGACCGAAATCACCTGCAGTTGAAAATTTCATCACGAGTGATGAAATACATCTCCCACCTACTTAAAGACAATCACAAACACCGACGATGCCATGATGGAATTCAAACCTGCAGCCTGTTATTTGGAAAATGGATACACTACCCATTCAGCCCATCATATGTGAATCGAATCCCCAAGATAATGCCTTGACAGAATTGGTTTTACACTAAACAGGGTCCTAAACAAAACGCATCTGTGAGAACCTCCAGAAAGAATTTCAACCGACGTCCAGACATCCTCTTGAGCCTTCCAGATCCTAAGATTGGTTACGAGTCTTGGATTTAAGCAGTTCTGTTTCCTCTGATATTCTATTGCTATAGTCATCAGAAATTACATCTATAATTATAATACTTTCTTCTAAACTTGCTAAGCGATGTCAATCAACTACCACACTCACAATAAAACTTCAAAGGCATTGAATTTCTTTTATTCATTCTGTTGTCATTTTGAACCGTCTCCTTTCATATGCCATTTCTAAAACTAGCACAGTCTAAAACTAACACAGTCTGCCGATATTAAATGTTATATCGATTTAAGATCTATTATTCGTAATTTTTTTGTGTATTTAATGTTCTGTATAGAGGTGGACCCTTTTAATTAACTAAACTCGTAAAGTGGGACTTTTCAAAATTAATAGTACAGAAGCGTTGTGTGCTGTCCTTCACCAGTCACTCATATTTCTTATTTTTGCTTGTCGTTGGAAGATTAATTATGCTGCCCTTGTAAACTAGTTGAATCAGCAGATAGATTTTTTTCTCATTTAATATATGCGCCGAGTCGCTTAGTATACTATTTTAGTTCATTTCCTTGAAAACCAGACTTTGCCTTTACCTGTTAGAGAGGAAGAATGACAGTTTGATTGCTGAAACTGGTGTTTCTCTATTTCTATTCATCTTTAATTTTTTTTTTTTTTTCTCAGTGCTCGTCGAGGGTGGGGATGCCACCAGTAACATAGTGGCCCTGTCAGCATTAGTTCAAGCTGTAATAAAAAATAACAATAAACATTTTAATATTTTTGAATGATTTTTATTTTATTTTTGTTGGTTATGAATGCAAACGCTTTTCCATTCACCTTTATTGAAGCTTGCAATTTCTAACTTCAGTAATTTATACCTTCGGGCATCGGTGTGCTGCTTTCTGAAGTTTCATTAACCTCACTCAGTTGCATCATCTTCTTGTATCCTTCAACCCATACCTTATCAGTAGGTGGAATTGTAAAAATTCGCCTAAAAAACGAATAATAATAATAATAATAATAATAATAATAATCCTAAGGACATTCAGAAGGTACTGTTGTAATTCTAGACTACCTGTTGTAATTCTAGACCTATCCATGTGATTTATTTTTTACTTTCGGGGATATAAAATTCAAAACAAACAAAAAACAAAAAGAATGAGAAGAAACAATATATTTTTATTTTTTATTTTTTTTCATCTTGTGAGAAAAATATTCATGATTTTATTGTTAATTAGAATAGGGAAAATGCTATATGCGCATTACACTAAACACGTAATTCAGTGGTATTCTAACTTTAATTTTAATAATTTGTAATTTTCAATGAAGAACCTTTGTAGCTCAGTCTCTTTCAACGATGTCCTTTGATTGGAAACACCTGAGTTCGAATCCCGTTTAAGACACAAAGAATCTTTATTAGGGCTTTTCGGCTGAAGATGAGTTAGTCGGTCTCATGCAGAGGTGGTGTTTTTTTTTCTTTCCCGAAACTCGAGTTTTTCATCCAGCAAAACAGACAAACCCCTCCAGAAGAACTTACGTAATATACAAACATAAGACACGGGGATAAGGATTAGCCAGCTTATTCCATCTGATTTGGTTTCAGAAGCTTATATGGTCGATCTGGGATTACGTGTAAAACATGAAATAAGGCTTTTTTCGGCTTTGTATAGGGAATGTTCTGATTTTTTAATACCGTTTCCTCTTGCAGGTAATGTCGGTTCTCGGCACAACAAGTTGAAACCCCCTACTTTTGGAACTTGTTCTGTGTAAATATGCCTAAAACACACACACACACACACACACACACACACACACACACACACACACACACACACACACACACACACACACTTCCGACATGGAAAATACATCGTTATCTTAATGAAACATTATTCGTACTGAGCTAATATGCTTTGATGTGCTCATATTAGTTCATGTGGAATGTGACTTTATAGTAGCGCTTCCGTAACACTGGAGCAGAAGAAAAACCATTAAAGATTCAAAGATTTTTGGCAACTTATTTAGGTAAAATTCATATAAGCTCTGCATTACTTCAACCTTAGCATTGTCAGGTCTGGCTCCCACTGACGAGACCTCAATAAAGGTCGAAACCGGTATGGGTAGTGACCACTGCCTTCAATGCATAGCATCATACATCTCCGCAAGGGGACGGCCTTTACATTAAGGGAAAAATACTAAGGAAAGTGATCAGAGCTTAACCCACCTTTACCACGAGTTGCCTAGAGTGACACTATCATGAGTTGCCTAGAGTCGCACTACCATGAGTTTCCTCAGACTTACACTACGTGCAGGTGCTCACTTAAGAAATAGGATTTAAAAAAAAAAAACGTTTATATAAAATTACTTGGTATCTTGAATACATAATATATGTAGAAAGTTTTTTAACCCAAGTTAAAAAACTTTCTACATATATTATGTATTCATATATTATGTATTCATATGTAGAAAGTTTTTTAACCCAAGTTAAAAAACTTTCTACATATATATATATGTGTGTGTGTGTATGTGTGTGTGTGTGTGTGTGTGTGGAAAGTCTTTTACCTTGGATATATATTATGTTAAAGATACCAAGCAATTTTATAAGCTAGGTTTTTAATCCTTTTTACCAAGTAAACAAACAGACAAGTAAGTCAAGTTTGCGGCTGCAAGTAGTGCAACACTAGGCACCTCGTTGTAAAGGTGGAGTAAGTTCTGATCACTTTCCTTAGAATTTTCCCTAATGCAAAGCACATTTCCTTGCGGAGATGTACGATGCTATGCATTAAGGTAATGGTCACTCGGTTTCGACCTTTATTGAGGTCTCGTCAGTGGGAGCCAGACCTAAAAAATGCCAAGGGTGAAGTAATATAGAGCTTATAAATTTTACCTAAACAAGTTGTCATAAGGTGCTTTGACCTCATTAAATAAAAATCTCAGGATGAGAGTAAGATGTAGAAAGTTTTTTTACCTTGGATATATATTATGTTAAAGATACCAAGCAATTTTATAAGCTAGGTTTTTAATCCTTTTTCCCCAATTGCTTGGTATCTTTACTCTATCTCGACTCTAGGCAACTCATGGTAGTGCCACTCTAGGCAACTCGTGGTAAAGGTGGATTAAGCTCTGATAACTTTCCTTAGTATTTTTCCCTTAATATAAAGCACATTCCCTTGAGGAGATGTATGATGCTATGCATTAAAGGCAATGGTAACTAACCATACCGGTTTCGACCTTTATTGAGGTCTCGTCAGTGGGAGCCAGACCTGACAATGCTAAGGTTGAAGTAATGCAGAGCTTATATGAATTTTACCTAAACAAGTTGCCACAAGGTAATCCACCTTTACCACGAGTTGCCTAGAGTGGCACTACCATGAGTTGCCTAGAGTGGCACTACCATGAGTTACCTCAGACTTGCACTACGTGCAGGCGCAAACTTGACTTACTTGTCTGTTTGCTCACTTGGGAAATAGGATAAAAAAAAAAAGTTTATATAAAATTACTTGGTATCTTGAATACGTAATATACCCAAGTTAAAAAACTTTCTACATCTATCTCTCATCCTGAGATTTTATTTAATAAGGTCGAAGCACCTTGTGACAACTTGTTTAGGTAAAATTCATATAAGCTCTGCATTACTCCACCCTTTATATATATATATATATATATATATATATATATATATGTTTTTATAAAATATCATTGTTGGTCTTAATAGTAAAAAAAAATACTTTAATGATGTATTATTCGAATCAAGCTTTCCCATATTTTTAATAAGGATAGGCAGTCATTCCGATTGAAGTTAGGGCGGTGAAGTAATGCCTCAGCACTCTCTCCTTAAATAGGCGGTCGAATTTTTACCGACGTCTATGTAGAAGGCGTTTTTCAGACCAAAGAATGTTGTGATCTGCCTGTATTCCATGCTGAGCTAATCTATACTTATCGGCTTTTTGGGGAAATATATGATTGATGTTCTTGTATTCTTTTTTCTATTGAGCATCCAGTTTCTCCGAAGTAGGAAAGATGGCAGTCACATACAAAATGGTATACACCTGGAGGAGACATAGGTGAGCGTTTATCTTCAGAAGAGGGGAAATACGTTGAGTGTTTATTAATAGAAATAAAAGTCGCTACTAAATCATATTTCTTCAGAATTCTTAAAATAGGTTCTGAAATGCCAGAGATGTATTTGGATCGGAATTCGACGTATTGATTCCTTGTTGTTTGGGTTAAGTTAGTAGGAATCAAACAGATGTTGTGTAGTCCTTTCTGAGAAGCCATTTAATTTCTTATGTTGTTTGATATTGAGAGTTCTTCCTGTAAATAATGAGGAGTTGAACAATTAGTCTTAGCTCGTCGAATTAAACACTTTATGATTCCTGTCTTTTGAGAAGGATGATGTGCAAATTGTTGAAGAATGTAACGTCCAACGAAAGTTGGTTTTCTATAAACTGATGTTAAATTAGCTGATGGTGAGCAGATGAGAAGAATGTCTAAAAACGATAATTTGTTGTCTCTTTCAATTTCCAAAACTTGTAATAGTGACTAAATAAATTGATAAGAGAATGGCATACTTATATTGTTCCTGGGTCAACTTTAAGTTTCTTCAAAGAACATACGAGCGATGGAGAAGAAGTCTTATTGCAAAGCTTTCTATAAATCAGATCTTTCAGACCCACATAAAATCCCTAAGGCATATGAATTTGAAGAATATCTTAACCTTAAAGGAAGGATCTAAGGCTACTAATCGGCGTAATTGGTATTCCTAAGATTATTCCAAACGACAAGAACAGTCCTGATTTTTATAATTTCTTTAACATATCCCACCAAACATATAGAGCCTCCGTAGCTCAGTCAGTATAGACGAAGCCCCTTTGATCGGAAAGACCTGGGCTCGATTCCCGTCAGTGACGTGAGGAACCTTTATCTGGTTCATGTCATTAATCATAATGCACATTATTCGTTACTGTGACGGATTTAGCGTTTAGATGAAGGTAAAGATATATTGAACAGTTTAGAACCTTTACCTTCACCTGAACAAATGGTCATGAATCAGGAATGAATTCTGGAGATATGACACTAACGAATGTTGCGTGATTTACGTAAATTCCTCGGAGTAAGAACATTGTGGATCTGTGTCCGTTAGATGAAAGCTTTCAGAAGCCGCTGTCAGCGAGTCTAACGGCTGAATTTTTTTCTGAATGTAAAGAGCAACCTCCTTACTGGAAATTGGCAAACAGTAGAAAAGCTTCTACTGAGACTGAAAGTTGGGAAGGATTTAGATAGTCAGAATTCGCTAAGTAGACATTTATTGGAAAATATCCATTGTATTGCATGAAAATGCACGAAATAAACGGTGGAACCAGTCAGTGACTTTTCTTCCAATGAAACAGTGAATGAAATATTGAAGCAATTTCATCATTCCTCCTGACAGGCTTTAATTTTTCTTTAAAACGAAAAAGTTTTTTTTTTTTTTTTTTTTTTTTTCAATAGGCATTTTCAGGATGTTATACATTCCGCAGGATGGTCTCTTAGTCATTCAAAAAAGGATTCACTGGTGATGCAATTTCCCGATTTTATGTACAAGCGATCTGGTGACCAGATGGCTAGTCACCAGACATGAAAATACGTTTTCTTTTTTTCTTTTTCTTTTTCTTTTCTTTTTTTTTTTTTAAAGGAAGCCTCTCGTTGTTAGTATTTTTTTCTTCATCCCTCGTAGTTCATAAAGAGAATAATATTATTACCCAAGATAATCAATAAAGCTTTACGTAAGGCATCCAAGTAAACGCAAGCAGTTATAGCAACATATACGTATTGAAATTTTACAAAAATAAAATATGACATTTTTTTATATAAAGACAGTTCTGAAGCCCTACTACACAGACCAAATTTAAACCGCAACGACGTTCTTACCATTCCTAAAATATGGTAAATTGTTATACAAAATTGTGTAAAATAATTATTATTAGGTTTTTTTTTTGTTTTTTTTTACTTCTGTAACATTACGCACGTATAATGAGTTTCTATTGTAATCATGCGCCTTAACTGTATGCTATTCCTATTATTGTTTAAACTACTGTACTGATGATGTCCTAAGATACTTAGGATGAAATATTTACAATTAAATAATTTTCACCGTGGTTAATACGTGTGTTTCTTTTAATTTTAATTAAAATATAACATTATTTTTTTTATATATGAGCTACGAGGGGTGGGGGTTCCGGAAAGTTCTGATAAACACCTAGATAAAATGCTATTAAAGCAAGATCTGCCACAAGAAAGACCATACTAGTAACAGAGTTATGAAGATAACTTATGTTCTACATTCGTATATCCTCGTATGTTCTTTCTGGTGGTTATATCAGTTGCTTTAATATCATTTTGTTCTGGGTGTTTATCAGAACTTTCCAGACCCCCCCCATATATATGAATAATCTTTCTCTGAAATACCACGTTGTCGGTATTTTGTTGTCAGATTTTGACTAAGCCAGAGATTTTAGAGTAGTAATAGATAGAGCGTTGAAATTTAGAGGGCATATTGTTAAGGTTGCCAAAGTAGCTTATAGGATTACTTGGCCATTGAAGAACAGACTTAACAAGTAGAAATAAGGAAGCTGTTATTCCTTTTTATAAAACCTTGATTATTGGGCTCAGGTCTGGTCACCTGGGTTTAGAAGTCATCGTTGAATCGTTTAAGAGGACATCCTGGTTTTCTTTTTCCTAATGGCTTGTACTTTAAGGCTTGTTTAGTAATCTTTCTGTTTTCATTCTTTGAACGTGTTATATCCATTTATGTTTATATTTTTTAATTTTTTCTATTACTGGTTCTTGGTTTAATTCTTTCATAATTTCTTCATTTCTTTTGTGATCAAATAGGGTATACTTTGCAGTTTTTCTCTTAAACTTCATTTCTGCTGTTGTTAATCTTTGTTTGTCTTTTTGTTTTATTGTCCAGATTTCGCTTCCATACATTAAGACTGGTAGGGCTAGTGTATTGTATACTTTTAGTCTGGTTTGTTTTTGAACTAGGTTTGGTTTAAATATAGAGTTAATTACACCTGCTATTTTTAAATATTTTGCAATTTTTAAGTTTATATCTTTTTCATTTTCATATGTGATCATACATCCTAGGTAGTTAAATGAATTCACCTGTTCTAAGACCTCGTTATCTATTACTATTTCAGTTCTTGCTGGATCTTGTCCTTTAAAGGCCATAGTTTTTGATTTTTCTGTTGATATTATCATACCATAGTCTTTGGCTCTCTCATTTAGATCTAAAATAGCTTTCTGTAAGTTATCTTCAGAATTTGTAATTATTATTTGGTCGTCGGCAAAGAGGAGAGTGTTTAAGTTTACTGTAGGAGAAAGTTTAATTCCTTGATGTAAATTTTTATTCTATTTTATTATTATTTCATTTAAGTAGATATTAAAAAGAGTTGCTGAGAGGGGACATCCCTGTCGGATCCTTTGGTTTATCTCTCTCGTATATGATAGCCTGTGATTTAATCTTATTTGTATTTGATTATTTTCATATATACTTGTGATAGCTTTTAGGATATTATTTGGTATTTGTCTTTCTTTTAATATTTTAAATAATATGTTTTTTTTTTAATTTTGTCAAATGCTTTTTCAAAGTCAATAAATGCAATATGCGTTTCTAAATTGTATTCTCTTCTTTTCTCTATTATTAATTTTAAGCAAAAGGCCGGGTCTATACATGATCGTCCTTTTCTAAATCCATTCTGTACTTCTAAAATAAAGTTTTCGGAATATTTCATTAGTTTGCTATTTAAAATTCTGCTATATATTTTGTAACAGGAATTTAGTATACTGATACCTCTATAGTTTTTAGGGTAATCTCTATTACCTTTTTTAAAGATAGGAATCACAATTGCTTTTTTCCATTCTATTGGGGGGATACCAGTTGGATAAATTTTATTTAAAAATAATAAGAGTCTTTCTTTGAATCTTGTTCCTGCGTATTATATACTTCTGAACCTAGCTTATCTTCTCCAGGTGATTTTCCGTTTCTTTCAGGCTGATTTCTAATTCTTCTTTAGTTATTTCATTTTCGTTAATTGTTTGCCAGTTGGCTTTTTTAAAATATTTGTCTGTTCACAATTCTGTGTAGTAATTTAGAAATTCTTCCAATTTCAATTTGGTGTTTAATTTTATGTTTTCTTTGGTATCTGCATTTAAGTGTTTCTTAATCTTATATACATTGGGTCTTATTTTATAGAAATCATGTTCTAAATTAGAAACAAATTTGTTCAATGATTCTCTATGTCTTTTTCTGACTTATCTTTTAGCTATGGCTCTTATTCTTTTATATTCTATTTCATCTTCTAATCTTTTACTGCTTAACCATTTGCGGTAGGCTTCTTTTTTCTTTTTGATTATTTCTTTGATTGTATCATCCCAGATCTTCAGTGTTTTCCTTTTATTGAATTTTTTGGTCTTTCCTAAACTTTCATTTGCTGCTGCATTTAGTATCGTTTTTATATTAAGCCATATATATTTCTTCATTTTGTTTTATTTTATCTAGATATTGGTTAATTCTTTGTTCATATAGCCATTGTACATTTGTGTCATTCAATAGTCTAGTTTTATAAACAAATGTTTCAATTTTTCTTTCTGTTCTTGTTACTTGTAGCCATTTAGGTGGTAATCTTAATTTTATTTTAACAAGGAAGTGGTCACTGCTTATTTCATATCCTCTGTGAAACTCTAACATCTAGTGAAAATTTTGATGTCTTTTCATTTAATATAAAGTAATCTAATATTGATTTCCATCCTCTTCCTTCCCAAGTATATTTATGTATGTCTTTATGTTTATAGAAGGAATTCATTATTTTTAGGTTATTATAAACTACAAATTCAATAACTTTTTTACCATTCCTGTTTAGAGTATGTTCTCCATGTATTCCTATATTATTATTAATTTTCGTGTTTCCAATTCTTGCATTTAAGTCTCCTGCTAAAATTACGTAATCATTTTTATTTATTTTAATATATATGTTTTGTAGCTGATTATAAAAATCAGTATTATCCCGTTCTCTTTCTTCTTCTGGGGCATATAAACCAACTATTGTTAAATAGCCTCAATCTATTTTTATTCTAGCTTCTATTATTCTTTCATTCCATAATTTATGTTTTAACTGTTTTGAAAAGGAGTTATGAATCCAAATCATGACTCCTGCTTGTGCTCTTTGGTCTCTGTCGATTCCACTGTATATCACATTAAAATTTTCGGTTCTCATAGTTCATTTTAATTTATTTTTTGTTTCAGTGATGACTGCTATTTTAAAATTTCTTTCATTTAATAATTGGTCTAATTCTATTTTTTTATATGTTATTCCTCTTACATTCCAGTTTGTAAGAGGTTTTGTTTTCTATTCATAAAATAGAACTTATGATCAAAAATATTAACTTGGCATTCCATTACCCGTGGAGTACATGACTAAGAGGGCTGGTAAAAATATTCGCTGTCAACCTTTGGAAGAACGAGGATGAGAAAGCCAAGGGATGTGCCTTCAGCACTGAGTTAGAAGCTTTGTACTAACTTTCAACTGTATGGACAGTTGAGTGCGAGGAGAAGAATTTTATATTGTCCCAGTGCTCTCAATAACTGCTTCGAAATCTCTTCTTTGAAAGATCTCTAACATCGTTTATTATTTGTATCGCATTGTGTTAACAAAAGCTAAAGCTCGGTTAGTCAATATACCATTGTCTCTTCACTCCCTCCAATATTTTTGTTCAGATTTTGGGCATTATTAATCTTTTGACTCTAATATTGGGCTTATATGCAATATGATTCATTGATGTTGTCTGTAATATTAAGAGTATGTTAAAAAAAAGATTACCGAATAGTAATTAAGCTAATTGTAGGCTAAGCGGGATTTAATAGACTAAGTAAGATTTAAATGGAAGCAATTTTGATGTAATTTTTATATTTCATCACACTATGCTCTCAGAGGTTTTCACATTATCCAGTATTAGCAATATTCTGTGAAAAATGGGGAAAAATTAAACGTTCGCAAGATTAAATGTATTAAATATTTGTAAGATTTTATCTTAAAAACATTTTTGCAGGTCATTTAAATTGATATGTTAATTATAGACCAATGCAAATCAGTCATACATTTTGCAAAAGTCTTAGAGACTTAATGCTATAGACATCCACAGTGAGAGTTCGGAAACATGTTTTGACTGATTAACAGAATCAACAAATGAATCGAAAACTATCACTGAGAAATATTAGAATATTAGAAGTCCCTCAGCTACCTTTTTATTCATTTAAAAAGCCAGTATAAAGACACTAGCAATAAATATCCCTCCGTATCACATACAATCCAATACGTCGATCATTGAAACTTTGAACCTAAACAAGCATCTGAAGTGAGCAAGTTGAGAGGTTCGCGCGACCTCTCACGATAAAATTGTATTGATACATAAATAGCAGCAATATAGATTTTTCCAATATTGCTGAAGATTTCTATTTTGACTATCTATATTATTCAGAATAGTTTATCTCTCAAAGTATCTAATCTTACTTGAATATAATGATATTGCGAAATTTATTTTCGTAGTGCTGATCTCATAATTATTATTAATTTCCTTGATTTATAAAAAAAGAGTTACTTTTATATTTACAGGATAATGATGAAGTGGGTACCAATTATAATATTGTATTAAGGGATTTTGTTGGAAAACTAAACTCCTAAATCCTGCAATGAATGTTCTGACTATGAAATAATAATACCAATACATCCTATAAAACAGCCCCTTTTCATACTAATGATATATTACTACGGCGTCTATTGTGACGTAAATGGCAAATAATAGCTTGCTTGACTCGTACCTTGCGTTAGCTGTATCTGAACCGTTATAAACAACTGTTAGTAATAAAAATATAAAAGGAAACTATTCTAATATTGCTTGATTCTTTAAGAAATGGACAGATTTCTTCACATACGGAGATCTACCGGTATAACTAGAGGAAATTTAACTATTCTTCAGAAAGGTTGGCTTTTATATCTTTTGAAATTCTCACACTTGAAAGTTTTAACCATTTCGTTTCATTCTTTAGTTGTTGTTGTTTTTTCCCTCTTAATGCTTCTTGTTTGGCAATGTATTTATTACCATAAAATAAATATTTCTTATTCAAAGAATTTCCACTTTTTTTAAGCACATAATGTTTGATAAATTACTTCAGTGAAGAGAAAAGCCGGTTTCGACATAGTCTGACAGGTAAGAGACATCCTTGAACAGAACCAGAAATATGCTCAGTTGCTGTGAAAGTATTAATGTCCATAAGTGATCACGTAATAATGTAGAAAAATACATTAAAAAGAAAAGAAAAGAAATTTAAAGAAACCTAGGTAAGAACCGGTCTTGGAAATGGATAGATATCCATAAGATATAAAACCGATTCAATCACAGTAATATATCGTATGCATTGTTGTTAAATTTAAAGTCACTTCATTATTTAGTAATCCGAGAATTAATCCTTTTGATGTACAATTCAGTTTATTATTATTATTATTATTAATGAACGCTGAATATATTTCCCTGTAAAACAAAAATGCGATGTGTTTTCCCAAGAGTGAAAATTGTGTAAATAACTTTTTTTTTTTTCAAATTATTATTTTGATTTGTTTTGTTCATCTACGTATTAAGGCAAATACGACAAAGATTTGAAATCATCGAATATAATTTTTCTAATAGAAAATTATCAGAAAAATTTTCATTAGTTTGAGGACTCAAAAGGATAAAGGGAAGCGTAATACTTACTATTGGTAATCCTATACCAATGTTCACCTATCGAAAATCTTTAATATTATTATCATATAAATTTCGAGAAATTAATTGATTCAAGTTACTGTTAACAGATTAAATGAAGAAGATAAAGATAATAGTAAATACTATTATAAAATCAATATTAGGTAGTTAATAAACATTCAAAAATCATCGGTGAATTGGTGAATTTAGTTATTTAGATGGATATTTTGGATTTAGACCGAAGCAACTAAGGCTATAAGGCCAGCGTATTATCATCATAAACTGAGGGATTTTCTTCCGACGTTTGCCTGTTGTGCGGAAACAGAACAGGAAAACGCATTTCAGTATACACAGTACTGAAATCCGAATTGTTTTTCAATTTTCACTATTTCACTTTTCCCGAATGTCTCTCATTTCCTTTACATCGTGAGTTGCCCTTTTTTGCTCGTTTTTCGCAAATAGATCTGAGATGTTGTTGTTTACAATGCGTTTGACAATTTGGATCCTTTTTATCGTCTAAAAAACTTGTTATTAATTTGATTAAGTCCAGTATACTTCGATGTTCTTTCAGATTTTATCTGAAGTCAAGTTCCTGATCTGAGTACCCACGAAAAGCTTTTCTTTAGATTTTGATAATGCAAGGAATTTATACATTTTACCATCTAAAGTTTTTATTAGATGTTTCATAAAGATCGGTTTTGTTATGTGAGGGTTAATAGCACTTTTTTTAAAAAAAATATTTATTATTATTTATTTATTGAAAAGGGGGATAACTGAACTTTCACGTTAACGTTTTTGGAACCTGGTAGGCAGCCGCTTTGTAGTAATTAAATTTTAAAAAGTTTTAAATTTTGTATCGATTGTAGTAATTTCTTCTATATTAATTGTTAACTGCCTACTTGACTGCTTCATTCAAGACAAAATTTGGAAAATTTGTGGATTGTTGCCATAAAATCAAAAAAAATGTAGGGATACCAAACTAACGAATAGCGTTCTTCATATCTGACCCTTATGCAGGAGTTCAAGATTTTTGTAAGTTTCAAGTGAACAGAATAAACAATGAGAATGGATTCGTAAAAAATGGGAACACCTCTTAGACTTCCTTTCAAAGGATGCAATATTTGTGATATTACATCAAAAAAGGGTTTGATTTTATAAATATTAATAAAAAAATGTTCAGTGATGCACTAACAGGTTTTTAATTCGACCTGGTTGACAGAGTGGTTAAGGTTGGCTTTCCAACTAGGTTATGGTTTTGAATCATACCATGGTCATGCATGTTTGTGAATGTCTTGTATGGCTAGTAAGAATCCGCCATCCTGCTTACCGGAGGCGAAAAAGGTCTTTAAAATTTTAATATTTGGCCTCTTTTTGAATTACCTAGTTCAGCAATATTAGCATTACTACTGTTAATAATAATACACTGTGAGCTAATAGCCTTTCGTGGGTGGTATTAATTCATTTAAAAAGAAAAATAAATAAATAATCTCCATTAATTTTCATATACTGTACTCTCTCTCTCTCTCTCTCTCTTAAAAACGTTTCTTCAGGATTAAAAATCTAACTGATTTCGAGGAAGAAATCAGTGTTTTCATTCCCCTATTTTAAATTTACATAATTATACTTAAACGATGCATGATCATCGATCGTCTAATGTTCTTCTTTCTTCGTTCTTTCCAATTCACATTTCACCGCTTTCGACAAGTAAAGTTTTGCCTTGTACTGTTATAACTAGTGAACGTCAGTAATGAGGAAGTTAAAGCTTTCGACATTGCTTCCTGGAGTGGAGTAAAATTTAACCCTTCACCGCTATATGCATAAAAATGCCTTGTAAGTTAAGGTTGTGAAACTTTCAAATAGATTGGATATGTTTGTCATTGATATTAATAATGAATATGAGTTATTAATTAAATAACTTAGATAAAAAATAATTAAGATTTTTTTTTAGTATAACTAATTTAGTTTTCTCATCTACAGACAATGATTATGAACAATTATTTAAATTTTTAAAAATTAAAAAAAAAGATTCAGTGTATATAATCGCAGTAATGAAGCCTTATTAGATGTCCATAATTTACATTCCAGCGAAAGTGTTTTGACATGCAGCTAAATTTCTTAATAACAAATCTGCAACTTAGATTCATTCATCATTTAACCTACAAAATATATCTGGAATATAAAGTGGCTCTCAAAGTGAGATATAAATTATCGTTGAAATAATATATTTTCATGTTTTTTTTTAAATATTTTTATTTATTTATTAGAGACGTTTACAAGTTAACACCATCTATTAGTTTCATATTAGCTTCGTCATATTATCCATCCATCAGCATTAAGCAAACTCAAGAATAGATAAATCGATTTTGATTAAACTTAATATTTAAGACTTCGAGGAAAAACTGTCCAGAAATTTCCACTTTCGATTCGAACAATAGTAACTACAACTTTACATTAAAAAAATCCTAGGATTCGATGCTACAAAACCACTCCGCAGACTTGATTCCCCTCTCCACTATCTCTCTCTCTCCAATTCATCCATTACATACTAATATTTTGTATGTTAGTTGCGTGTATTCTTGTATCGGTTCGGGTGCTTTTCGGGTAGAAATATGAATAAAAATCCGAAATATATTTCACGCACAATTCAAACAAGTTGAAATTCGCTAGCAAAAATCAGTAAATATAAACAAATGAAATAAAAAAAAAAAAAAAAAAACTGATTCATTGTGTCAGCAACCGAGTTAGGCACTAACATCGACTGGTAGATGCCACGTTCCACATGATCCCGCAAATGCTCGATGGTATTCAAAACAGGAGAATTAGGCGACGGGATGCGTTGATGTGCGATATGCTTCTCGAACGATGCTCGCATAACGTGAGCCTTGTGGTACGGGATGTTGTCTTGGTGGAACAGGCGAAATCGATCGGACCAGGTCTTGTCCTGCATGTCACCATGTAGGACAAGACCTCGTCTGAAACAATTCCCAGGTAAGAATTAGGGGTGAATGGAAATGAGAGGACTCAACGATGTCCATAAGAACTATCCACATACCAGGATACTGACATCACTGGCTTTTTTCCAGCCAATGGTGCAATCCGGTTGGCGAGAAACAGAGGAGGTAGTCAAGATGTTTTAATCAATGAGTGTATGTTGGTAAAAGAAAGCAAGACACCGAAAAATGTTGTCTATGGATTTCATAATCTTAATGTGGCCTAATTATTATAATTTTATTCTAATAAAGTTTATTTATGAATACTTCATAATTAGTAACACATTCCAATTAAATGTACAAACTTAAAACTTTTCTGATTTTCGCCACTAGGCCTAGTTATATTTAACGTGGCGGAATCGGCATGCATCATAAAATGCATACCGCACGAAATAGTGAAGACGTTCACTGAGAGGGTTAGAGAAGTCTAGCAGCATCCTAAAATATATAGGATGTTCCTGTTATATGCATCTAATATGGTAGTTAATGAAGATGTTTCCTTAAATGGTTTTATTATTTTTTCTGCTAATGCAATGAATTATTTCGTCATTTTATATTAAACAGATACTGTCAATGCCTGTAATAGACTGACAGACAGCTTTATTCTGTTTTCGTGTTGCGTATTTATTAATTCACACAGAGTGCCAATCAATAAATACACAAACACAAAAACGACTTGGTATTTTTTTTTTTTACAAGTTGTAATACTTAAAACCATTCATTGTATAAAGTCAATGTCAAAATATCTTTATAACTATATTTTTATTTAATTATACCATAGACGAGCTATTTAGAACGAAAGATGCCGTTTCATGGATGATAAATGCTATTTTGAAAATTAAGGTCACTCTGTTCAAACTGATGCGCATGTAACGCATTTTGTGCAATACAAGAAGTGTGCACACGTAGTTTAAAAAATAATAATTATTATTGTTATCTTCGTACCGTTGCATGAAGTTCATGCAACGAATCGCAGGACAGAAAAAACGAATATGAATTGTTGGCTGTTCGAAAGGAAATTTAGAATAATGTTCGGTCCACATGATGGCCATAAAAACCAATCATTGCTGTTGTTGCATTACTTTTATTTCCTATGAGGAATTAAGTGCGGATTACCTCTAGATATGAAGTAATAACTGTGATTCCGGTGATATTGGGGAAAACAAAGCAGGTAATTAGGTTTTCCTGTAAATTCAAATTTTTGGCGTTGATTTTAAAGAGTTCTTAATAACAAAACTTATTTCTTCACGAAAAATGTGAAAGATGTCCTCAGAAAAGGAAAAGACAACGATTTTTAAGGAAAAGGTAAGGCAATTTTCTTACAACCACAAATATAATTCTAAAATTCTTAATTAGTAGAAATTATAAGTATCGAAATAGGTGTTCTCAACACTCATCTCAGTGAAAAAATTATCTTGAATGTTGCATATTGCAACGTATGTCTAAGATATTTTTCCGAGATTTTTGAAAGCTTTTTTCGTATTTTACTAAAACGTTTCAAATTTGCATAAATATAAGGCCAAATTTGCATAAATATAAAACAGTAACCGATAGCCCCTTGCTTTATAATTTAATTTGCACAATAAATGCCATCATTTCATGTTTTTTTTGTTTTGTTTTTTCAAAAAATAATTTTCAAGCTAATTTAAAATAATAATTTCAAAAATAACTTCCAAATAATTTTATTTGAATTTCAAAATGAAGGAAATAATATCAAAAAAGGAAGATGAAAAACGATAAAAACAATTCCAAATAATAGTATTTGTGGGTGGGGGAGGTATAACCTAGATCTTTATTCTTAAAAAAAGTTAGTTCTCCAGTTGTTATCATTGAGTTTTCTTATTTATCCACATTTCTAATTCTGGGAAGGGAGCGCGATAGAGAACAACCTAAGACCACTTTGAAATGCTTTTTCAAAATATTTGTCCTATCCCCTAGATCCTGATACCTCCATCCCATGGAAGAACATCCCATCTCACTGGCTCAGAACCAGCATGCTATATAAACCGTCCCGCTTCTTCTTCGGTGCCAGCCTGGTTGTCTGAGTGGTTAGCGTACCCGCTCTCTAACCAACAGGTCGCGGGTTCGAATCCCGCTGCGGATAGGGATGCTTGTGATTGTCTTACCTTGTGTACTGCTCTAACCATCCATATGGCGCAGTATGAGACCGAAGAAGATGACATCATCATTTTCTTCGGTCTCTCTCTCTCTCTCTCTCTCTCTCACACACACATACACACTTCAGACATGGCAAATACATCGTTATCTTAATGAAACATTATTCGTACTGAGCTAATATGCTTTGATGTGCTCATATTGGTTCATGTGGGATGTGACTTTATGGTGACGCTTCCGTAACGCTGGAGCAGAAGAAAAACCATTAAAGATTCGATTCTAGTCTAGATCTGGTCTCCTGAATTCTTTTGGTGATGAAGTGGTGGAGAGGATTCAAAGGCGAATGACAAAGATGTGGCACCTCTGTGAAATGCTTCCTATGAGAATATACTGAAGTTCTGTAGGCTTCAAACACTAGCTGGTAGGCATAAGATAGAAGATATGACAGAAGCATAGAAATTATTAATGAGGTTTTATAGGATCGACACTGATAACGTTTTTTCGGTACAGTGCACGAGGGGAGAGAACGAGGTGTCAGCCTTGGATATTATGTAAAAGTGTGGTTAACAAGGGAGTTAGGATTAGAGTTTTTGTTTGGAAGGTGGTGAAGGGGGAATGCGCTGCCATTCCACCCCTTCACCACCCCAAGAAGGTGTTTGCGAGTGCTTCGTCTGTGAATTAGCTTAAGGAGAGGTATGACAATTATTGTGTGAATAATGGCTAGTGTGTCAATGTAGGGCCGCCAGCGATAAGTACTCTGAGTCCATGGAGACACGCATATCAAAATAATAATAATAATAATAATAATAATAATAATAATAATAATAATAATAATATCATGCAAGTATACCAGTTAGGATCAGAAAGAACACGACATAGCCGCAGCGTCTGTAAAGCTATAAATTGTTGGTTAACTAGTGTTACGACGAAGGTCTTTATCTTTAGTTGTCACTCTAGTTTACGACTGCCTGCCGTTTCCAAAAGAGTAAAAGAGTTCTGTCTGTTCCCTTCGGAGAATTTTGTTTATTTTTACATTTCGATTAGCTATAATCAGCTGCCAGTAAGAAAGATAAGATTCGAAAATAAAATTAAATGGAAGAGAATTGTCCAAGTTACTCGTATATGTCTGTTTTAATAAATCAAGAGTTCTGCGACTCGAATATTTTTTGACTTAAAGATAGTTCCGAAAAAGAAAAAAAAAAAGAATAAGAAAGAAAAGCTTGAAAAATAATTTCAATCCCATTTTGTCTACTTTGCAATATTATACATATGTGTATGTTCAAAATTCGTTCTTAGTTTTAAGAAGCTACACTTTCGGTACTGTTGTTACGTATGTGACTGCATTTATAGGCCCCAGCTAAGGAACTTTTGTAGCTCAGTTGATTCAACTCCCCCCCCCCCTTCAACTGAAGGTGAGTTATCTGGTCTCATATGGAGGTGGAAGGATATTTTCTTCCGCAAACTGAGGTTTTTCATCCTGCAAAACAGAAAAAAAAACTGTCAGAAAAATACATGCAATTTACAGACACAGCGCACTGGCCTCATAGTCTTATTTGCTTCATCATAATAACAAGAGCAACTTGCCTGGTTGGGCAGAATAGATAATGTTTCTCTTCCGTTATCCAACCGATATTCTGCTGGTTCGAATCCCACTGTAGTATGGATGTTTGTGAAAGTCTTTAGGTTCGTAGACGAAGTCCATCACCTAACCACCATGCTTATTGGATGCCTGAAGTGATTTAAAATTGTTCCACATTAGTCTCTAGAACAAGATTTCGGATTATCTAATCCTTATTCCTCATCCACGGTACTAATATACTACTGCAGGTTACATCCCTTCAGGAGTGAGATTCATATAAAAAAGACCACTCTCTACTATGCCAAAATATTTGTCAAAATTTACATCGCTGTAGTGCCATAGGAAATGTGGCTGAGAATGATCAGGAGAAGAACGATCCGTAGAAAAGGAGGCATGGACAGAGTCAGATTTGTGAAGCGGAGAGCTAACATAAACGGCGTATTTAGAGGGAGAGCTGGTTAAGAAAAGGTGCAAGGTGTTGGGAGAAGTCAACACCCAGAGATGTTGACTGGCTGGATAGTTTCTACATTACAAAAGAAGCAAATATTTAAATTTATTACCTGTCCATGCCTCCTTTTCTACGGATCGTTCTTCTCCTGATCATTCTCAGCCACATTTCCTATGGCACTACAGCGGTGCCAATTGAGACGACCTTCGGAACTTCTATGCCTCGCTTCCATGGTTCAGGACCGTATTTAAGATCATTATTGACCCTAAGCTATAACTTTCAAGAGGCCGATATTCTGAGTAAATTTTAGGTAACCTATATAGAGGAAGAGATCCCTTATAAGATGAGGCCCTGAGCCGTAGTTTATCTACTTATGTATAAATCCAGCACTGATCTGATTATGATCAGAAGCAATAATTATTGCTCTGCTCTTTTTATCCTACTGCTGTTATCTAATTACAAATTATTCTCGCTAGATTCAGTGCCTTTATTGCTTGCCCCACTCAAAACCCATCTAGCCTTATTCAAGTCCTGGTTTTCCAATAGTTGTGCCAAATAAATCAAGTCTAAAAGTTAGCACATGCCCAATGGCTTGTCGAAAACTCCAGTCTCTCATTCAGCTTATGTCACACCTCATAACAACTGAAAAAAATATCAACAAATCCACTTCAGAATTTGTAAGGAACAAATACACTAAAATGCGTTAGAGGATGAAGGCGCATATCTGTGTGTCGTATTTTAACTTTGTCTATTAAATGTTTTGCCTGTTGGAAATTGTTAGGCAGACAGTGTCGTCCGCTCTTATTCGTCACCGTTAGTTGAGTTCATGATTTTGAAGACTCTGGGAAGAGAGAACGGCAAACAACTGTAGCAACTTCGTGATCCTGCTATTAAAATATATTAAACCTGCTATTATTATTATCTGAAAAAGTATGAGTAATGTCGATTTTCTATGGTACTGGGTTACAAACCGCTTTTCCGGAAGAAAAAAAAATATAATTGGCTACAAATATTCGACTAGTTAGGGAACTTGGTTGTTAAAAAAAAAAAAACTTGGAAAAAAGTTCTTGTAGCCGGCGAATAGACTCGAACCTATAACGGTTTTCTGGTAGTCCGGCAATATGGAACTCTAATTTTTTCCATAAGACTACACAGGCATCCCATGTGACACACCCATTGAACTCAAAACATTTCTGTTGATCAGTAGTATAAATTCATTTTGGAGACGTCACAGTTTATGGAAAGTGCGCCTTTCCGTAAAACATAAGACTACCAAATCAGATATGCTTTTATTCATGTGTTTCTTCTTATGTCTTTGGTTGTATTGTTCTGTGAATGAAACATTCCCAGTGTTTGTGAATGCATTCTGCCATGTTCCGATTGACATACTGAATGCCCATTGCACAAAAACACATATTTTAAGTTGGCTAGTCAAATGAGGCATTGTGCATTCATTTGCATTGTCGTCATCGTAGTGGAGTTTTCTCAATTTTTTCATTGCAAACACGTACACACTAGGTGTTTGCCATTGCCGTTCGTCAGACATTACGTTGAAACACATCACTCGAATACAAATGGAACTTCGAGAGTTGCTGTTTCATTATTG
This sequence comes from Typopeltis vanoorti, assembly GCF_054136105.1. NCBI lineage: Eukaryota > Metazoa > Arthropoda > Arachnida > Uropygi > Thelyphonidae > Typopeltis > Typopeltis vanoorti. Next base: position 108,183,298 of record NC_143552.1, read on the forward strand.
TGTGCATTCAGATAAACACGGTGGTTGAATATGGCAGCTACTTAAAACCCGAAATGAATTTTTTGTATATCACTAACGTACGCAAGATTTTCCCTTGCAGGACCTGGAGAAAACCAGGTCCTGCAATCTGATTTTCCAAATAAAGCCATGTGCTCTGGGTTTCTTAAGAGGTATAACATTTTTAAAATGCTTAACTTTTTCAACTATTGTTTGCAATATGCTATTAGTAATAACAAAAACGTGAGTAAAACGAACGAGTCGTAATTTTGCTATGCTGATCATGGGTCCAAGAGTTGTAATTTCTCATGAAAGCTATTCTAACTCATATATCTCCTATGAATGTTAACGAAAAAAAAATTATGATGACAAAATGGATACTCTTTTCCTAACCATGTGATTATCGAGAATTTGATCTGTAAATTTTTGAATATTTGCTGAAGACAACCATGCATTCATTTCAGTGTTACCGCCCCACCTTCTCCTCATAACACAGTAGCATTCACGCAAAATAACTTTGCGTGAAATGCCCTGAAAACACTTTCTCCAAAGATTTTTTTCCTGTTTAGCGAAGAGTTAAAAGTCACAGACACCCATATAAAGAGAGTATGATAGATGCTTTAATTTTTCTGATTTCCTGAAATTGCGTGACATATACCATTGCATGACTTCTTGCATTGCTTTATACTGTCACGGACACTTCAAAATGCTTTTTATCCATCTAACAGTAATTCTATATTGGAGTGATTCCAATATGCAGGTCTCATGCGCATATTTGACAGTGTTACGACTCTGAGTAACTTACTTGGATCCGCGGATGTGGAGCCAAATAAGCCACTCGGCTTATTCCAGCTTGATGAACATGCTAGATTATTGCCCTCCTGTCAGAAATGTCATTGTGTAATTTGGCTGCTACTGTTTATGGATCACATGCATTGCCTCTGATCGTCTAATTAATGAACAAAACAAACTTGTGAAACAGTTCTAGCGTCTCTTGAGTCTTTTGTTTACTGAACATTGCAATAAGTTATTCAATATTACATTATGGCAATTGTTATAGTGAAAACATTATGTAAGCTTCTCTGAGCCTTTCTCTGGTGAGGCACATTTTATTATAAGAGATTCATTCTACCATCCTGGCACATTTCAATGTTACTGCCATCTTATCAAAAGGCATTTTGTTTCCCTGAAAAAGTTCCTTAGTAATGGGAGGTGTACTAAGAGCAGGTAATTGTGATTGGATAAAGTAACCCATGTAGACGTTTCTTATAAAATGTGATTGAATAAGGCATTGAAAAATATTCTGAGAGCAACGAAAACTGAAAAAAAACTCAATCTTGAGTCGTAATACTTGCATCTGCTTTAGAATCACTTAGTCGATACATCTTCATGCTGTAAGATACAGCGTGCCTAAATGCTTAGTTCCGTCAATATATAATTAATTTTGTTTATTATTCGTTCAAAACAATCATGTTTTGAACGAAGTAATGTCCCAATGCCCTGTGGAGCTTATCATTGAAGACTGACTGGATCGACTTTGACCTTTGAACGTGCCAAACTTTCAGCCGAATGAATGGTATCCAATCAATGTACAGAATTTAAGTGTTTTCTAATTGTGTATAAAAATAGTACGTTGCTATTTTTTGTAGTTTTATTTTCCTATAAAACCTTGAACTAACTGACTTCTCACAAACATAATAATACGAGTATGTCGTTAGTTTTTTTTTTTTTTTCCAACTGGCAGTTGTAATTATTCGGCAAGTGAAATTCTAAAAGTAACTCCTTATTAGGTCATGTTCCCTGAAGGCAGTAAGTCTATAAATAATGGATATTCGTTTGTGCTATATCATTTGTGTTTCGAGATATTTTAAAGCTTAGTTCATTGCAAGGCGCTTGTTTTACTGTCATTTTTGCGAGTTTCCAGAAAGCAATTCTCAATGAGGAAAGATTCTGTCAAAAATTCCGTCCAACAGGTATGCTTATCTTATTTTTGTTTTCCATGTTCCATATTTAAGTAGTGTTATTCTCTGTCAAAACTTTCATTCAACAAGTAAAGAAAATTCCGAAACCATTTTTTGTATTTAGAATTTGGTAGAATTGGAGAACTGATTTTATTTCCATTCTCATAATTACATTAGAAGAACAAATGTTATTATTCTAATGTAATTCAAGGGATTCCTTCGGATTATTGGTATTATCCTTAAAAACTTAGTTATTCAGCGTTCTTTTCATAACCCATTTTTAATAATACCAATTTATGTGTATTGATTTGTTATCATCATAAAATATAAATTGGTGTTTTGTTAAAGAGAAATTGTTTAAAAGAGAGAGACATTACATATTTGCATTATTTCTAAACACTTATATATAAATGATAACGTTCATAGTTTTCTTTAAATGTATACGTAATTGAAATGAACTAACAGTACATTTTCTACAGCTTTTGGAAGAACGGAGAACAGCATGTGAAGCTAATGAAAAGATTGATGCATAAGGATTGATAAATCCCAAATAAGATGTTTACAGTATTCGAGGATAGTCCTAAATATTAAATAAAAGCTATAGAACTAAATAGTAATATTTTAAAGTATACGTCACTTTCAGTGGCGCACCCAGGATTTAATCTTGGGAGGGGAGGGGGGTGCCGAGTTGAGCGGATAAAAATATTTTTAATACAATGAATTTTCATTAAAAATATTTTTATCCGTTCAACTAAAATTCGTTAAATTTCATTCATTCAATAAAATTCATTACATGAAATTCATTAGGTAATTATAAACATTTATTTAAAGAATAATATCCAGTTTTCTTTTCTTTTTACAAAGCGCTTGAATTATTTCAGTCGTGGTTACATTAATCTCTCTCTGTGTGTTACTGGAAGCATTGCAAATATTTTTAATAAGTTATAGATGTTAGGATTATCATTTTGTCACGCTTTGAAACTGCATCAACGGCATTTTTGCATGGAGCTATTGCAAACGGTTTTTCAAATTTCTTATACCACAATTTGAATTTGGCGTTCAAAATTGCTGGATTTGTATAAGGCAAATCACCGGCATAAAATTCACATAATTGACGAAAATCTTCCATGCACTTGCTGTTGGAGCATCTTTTCCATTTGGTAGAAGAGAAAAAAAATATATTTCAAAATGTTGCGGTGCCGAGTGAAAAGTTCATGAAGTTGAGTCAATATTTGGTCAATAAATGGAATGAAATAGTTCTCTGAAATAAAAATACTCTTCTACAGAATCGGCTGGAAAATTGGACCTTAATATTTGTTTTGATGAAGTCCTTGGCTTTTTTAATGTCAATATTAAATTTATTGGCTTTTATACATGCTTCATCGTAAATATCTTTAAATGAAGAATCTGGTGTTTCACGAACGATATTTAATTGAGCCACAACATCATCAACAAAATTTAGGACAATTAAGAAGTCACTGTCAGATTTTTGCATTATTTTAGACAATGGTAAGGTGCACACAAATTTTTTTGCAAGCTAAATAAAGATATTATAAATCGTAAAAGATATTAATATTATAAACAACAAGGACGTCCTGTCTTTTGGGGGTATTGAAGAAATTGTGCACCTTTTCAATTATGCCAATGCAATTTCTTATTTGTCACAGATATTTCCAAGTGCCAAATTCAAACTATGTGATGCACAATAAACATATAAAGCTTGTCGATATTATTATTACATAACACCTCCAGGTAGTCCAAAGACATATCGAGGAAGGGCACCTACTCTACAACTCTCCGTCTTCACCAACTACAACTACAATCATCATTATCATCTACACCAACGCTGTCTACCGCCGACCACTACCACTAGCATTTTCACAGACAATCACAAACATCCATGCCCACGGCGGGATTCAAACTCGCAGACTTTTGGCTGGAGAGTCGGCCAACCAGGCCGGATATATAGATAAAAAATTAAATTTCGTGGATAAAAATTAAAACTTTGTTTTAATTTTTATCCACAAAATTTAATTTTTGTGGATAAAAATGATATAATTATGTTCCTATTTACTTTTAATGAGATGGATGAGCTTCTCGACCTTGCGGAGTTGCTGGATATCTGGCTCAATATTAGTCAACTTCAGTCGAAGATCGCACACACACACACTAAGACGAATTCTGTATTTTGTTTTTATTTGAAGGAGCGATGAAAATCGTTTCTCGCAAAGATAGGTTGTAGAAAACTGCACGATGATTTTTGACTTCAAACAATTCGGGAAATTCACTTCTCACCGAAGGCGAGATCCAGAATCGAGCCAAACCACGATCACGGAATTGCATTTTAAGCCCACTCTCACTTGAAAGCTCAATTAGCTGTTCTTTTTTCGATAACGAAAGGTCGTTCTCGTGACTGCAAGCCTGAAATGGATCGTGAAATCACAGAAATTTATTATAAAAAAGTTATTCGGAAAATGTTTCCAAATTCTGTTTCAGAGTTTTGAGGTGGACAAGTGGTTAAATTTAGAATTTAACCACTGGGAAAGTGGTTAAATTTCGGGGCCCTATACAAAATAACCAATTGTATTTACCTTTTGAATACTATCCGGGGAAGCTCCAAACCTCCCCATCCGTTTCATCACGCGTTCGTAATCAGACTACTGTTGATATTGATTTATATACACATTCAAAACTGTAAACAACAGTTGAATAATAACACAATAATGTAGGCATAATTACCGTAAAGGAAGAAAAGTCACAAAACAGAAAAATGTTCCTACAAAATAACCAATTGTATTTACCTTTGAATGCGATCAACTGGTCGAGTGTCCAGCAAGTCAGCAAATCTTTCCTTTCGTTAAGCGTATTAATATTATCGCATTGCAACTGATGGGAATTCTGTGTTTCTGTGGATTCGTTACATACCTCTTTCTCTTCAGAAACTACACACAAACTGTCATTACAAACTCGTTTTGTGTTATCACTGTCATCCGGGATATTTTTCCGTTTAAAGAAGGTGCCAATGTACTTATCCATAATTGAAATACCGAACTTACTCGCATATAACTCTCACCCCAGATTTTACCTTTCGAAAAAAAGAAATTAAAAAGTTTCGCATATACCTCACAAATGAAAAAAAGCTGAAATACGTTCAGAGTAGGGAGGTAGTAACTTGCTCCCGCGGTAAACAACACGCCCTCCCCCAATAGCCACTATATTGAAGAGGCAAGAAAAACCAGTACTTTTATTATGTCAGTGAATAAGGTATAAGCAGTCTCTGTAATATATTTCTCAACAAATAGTGCAATTAGAGACAACTGGGATAAAAACGACACTAATTAATAAATCATATGTCACCTCATACAGAAACTATGCTGTATAGATAGACTCAAGTAAAACCATATGTTGCACCGGCAAACACAGTATCTAACTAAAAACAATTGTTATTAATTAGATTGTGTGAGTTCGCTCGGGAGCAATAAAATTCAACCGAAAGTGTTAAAATTCGTAAACGTGTTAAAACTAAGATATATATATATATATATATATATATATATATATAGTGAATGCTGTTATGGCAGTTTCACATATTATTGGAATTCGGTTGAAGAGAGTTAGCATTTCGACTCAATTGTCAGCTTGCTTTTCGCGATTTCCAAAAAATATATAAATACTGGAGTTAACTCACAACACATTTTGTCTAAGTATTACTTAGCACTTCTGAAGATATATTGAGCCTTGGTTGAAAGAGGAAAACCTTCAATAATAAAAATCAATAAACCACAAGCAATTGGTTGAAATGTGGTCATGTAGATAACACATGTTCACTTCAAATCTGACAAAACAGCAAGGGAAAGTGGAAGCAATAAAACCATATTGTTTTTTACTTCACCCCTCTTTTATTACTCGTCATTCTGCCGCTACAAATTAAAATAGTTTTTTTAAGTATTCATTTTATTTTAATAATTTTTACTTACTTATTCAATTTTAATTTGTTTTGTTTGGATAATTAAAATATTAGATTTATTTGGTTAATTGAAGTCTGCCTGTGGACCACCTGTCCCATCGTCGCGGACCATAGGTTGAGAAACACTGCTATAGGGTTCTCTCACTTTATGTGACCCCTAATTCATAGGCCTACCTCTTCGTAAATAAAAAATGAATTTTAATTAGGAAAAGTATTTTGAAAAATTTTCTAGTGTTTTTTAACTTTTTCTTTGGGGGGGGGCTTGGCCCCCCCTCCCTAGATGCGCCACTGGTCACTTTTATATGCAGGGTGTCTACAAAGCCCTTATCAGATTGAATTTTAGATTGAATTTCCTCTTTGTTGCAAAATGCAACAAAGAGGAAATTTATCATACTTAACAGTAGAAATGTTAACTTTCAACATATGTACCATAATTTTGGATTTTGAAGGGCTCCAAAAACGTTTTGCAGTTGTCTAGTTGCACTATTGATCACATTTGCTACCGTAAGAAGGTCATTTAGAGAGCAAGACTGAGTGAACTTCAGTTTTAACATGACCCCATAGAAAAATAAATAAATAAAATAATGGATACGAGTCCCGGAAGCGAGGTAGCTAGGAACTGGCCTACCTCTTCGTATCCATCTGTCAGAAAGAAACATTTAAAAATGCTCAGACACTACGGACGAAGTGACAAAGTGCTCCATCTTACTGAAAGACTGTACTTTCAATACGTCTTGATCGCGCCTCGGTTCAGGAATAAGGTAATTCTGCAGCATGTTCAAATAGCTTCACCATTCACAGCAGTTGTCAAATATATATATATATATATAAAGATAAGCCGAAATTTGAAACGTTTTTATGTCACGTTTTTTGTCTCCGGCTTACCAGCACGGAACTCGAGGGGTTGGGTGCCGTAGGCTCCCGGGGGGGGGGCTAGTATATATATATATATATATATATATTAAGTAAAAAGGTTTTAATATAAAAACACGACTAGTTTCGGCTTGTAACAGTCTTTATCAGGTGACATTATAAAAGAAAGAAAAAAGAAAAAACACTAAAACACTGAAGCTTAAATAAACTACGAACATCATAGAGAGTCTCTATACATAATTGACACTAAATCGTTGTGGTTATATTTAAAGCTGTTCTTTTGTATTGTCGGGAAAGTGCGTGCTAGTAGCATCTCGTGAACTCCATTACATGATTACAGCTGAATGGGTGCCGGTTGTAGTATCTGGGAGGTTGTAGCTCAAGTTATTATTTAGATGAACAGGATTGAAGATGATTTCTCTAGATTCCACGATTTTTCTCTCTAGTTCATCATTGCAACGGATGATGCGAGTAGATTTTTCCCAGCAGACTTTGTAACTTTGGTTTTCATCATTAGGATTATCCGAGAAAAGGATATGACTTGATAATGCACTTGATAATGTACTGAAAACGAACTAATTATGTGTGATTTTTAATGAAACAGGTCTGATTAAAATTTTTCATTCAGTTTATAATTGAATTTCTGTTGGGACGCTTCCTTGTTATAATGAATCCTACATTTTGAAGGCTGATACAGACTTCAACTTAGCTAGTAATAGAACAAAATTGATTTTTCTTCAGTTGAAGTCAGTACAGCGTAGGATTAATGACCTGGAAAATAAAAGAAAAAATAAATTAGAAAAAATAAATTATTAACAATTTTATTTAAATCATGGATAACTTTCCTTCTATGTCGATTTTGCAGATTGTTTGTTTATATATCTTACATAGAAGTGCAATTATTAAAAATCCAATCAGTATATATCATTCTCACTTTTGCCAACGAAAAGTTGGGAAACGTATTCATATCACAGCTACTACACTACTAATGACATCTTGCTGTAAATTCCAAAGATTTCAGATATATTTCACACTGTCAAAAATCGTTTTTTTTTTTTTTATTATTTTAATAGTGTGTTACAGCTCATGCTGTAAATGAACATTGTCTTCGTTTGGAGATGTGTGTTTCCAATTATTCTTTTCGTTTAGAACAGCTGAAGCGAAGAACAGTCCTGCGCATTCAGATTTGGCAGTTGGCCAGGTTTGAACAATAACATTACTTAAGGGCGCGTCGTCTCAGCAATAAAAGTTGGAAGATGTGTTGAGGTTTAACGCTCTCATAATTCAGAATGAAACTATTGATCATAAACTTCCAAATCCTCAATACTGTCTGTTATATTGGCATTTTGGATAACGCTTTCTTAGTACCAACTGTCTAGCAATTAGATTACATATTCATTTCTTGTAGAATTTCTAGTGTAGAATGTCAGTTTATGACACATATCGGCAACACTGTAACCAAATATTTGAACGATAAATAACAATTTTGAAGTTGCATTCTTATGTTATATTTATTTTTGTGTGAAACACTGTACGTTCTGTTAGTTCAAGGCGAAAGAACGAGGTTCCGGGATTGGCCTGGTTATTCAACACAGTACTGACCTGAAATCTCTTAGAGTACCATTGAGACAAGGTTGAACGCCATATTAGGCCGAGGACAAAACTTCACTTTGTTGTAGTGATCACTGTATTGAAGGAAGAATAGTGCCAGATTGTAGCTACATTCTATCACGAAATGATCAAGTATTGAGGGAAGGACAGTCTATCGTTAGATTAAAGGAGCAAGCATACTATCCATTATTTCCTCATTAAAGATAAACTTTCATCAACGTAAGAATGTCTAAATATTTTATGGAATGTAACAAATCTTTAAATGATTTTTAATATAAAGAAAACTCAGATCTTTTCTTTAGTTTCTAAAGAAAAGAAAACTAGGATATCTGTAAAACAACTAAATCGTAACTGTGCATTTGCTTATCGCCAGAAAAAGTAATCCTGGTTTCAAGTGCAGTACAACATGACTAGTCTATGACTTTGTGTGTTGGAAGAGTCGTAAGCCGGCCCTGATTTTTCCTATCTGTTATAAGCCACGTTGCTAAAGATGTTCCTTCTTTCTTGATTCGAAATTTCTGCAAATTTGATCTGTGTAAGGAAAACTACAAGACCCTTGGATGTTTATAGGCGTTACTGTCCTTTGGAGAGCGAAAAAAAGCTGCATATGCTAAGAATAGGCTTAAAAGGCCTGATGTTATAGATTTTAAGGAGGATGTTATTTTAATGGATAGGTTATTGATGTAAGTGATTGAAATGGAGTCTCTATAATGAATGTTAGGAATTGGTCGTGAAAGAGGATTAGAAAATAGTATTTTTTTTGGACTGTTCTCCTTGAATACCCGTTGAGGGCAAACTGGCTGATTAGAAACTGTGTTCTTTTTTTCTCTCTATTTCCATTTTTTACGATGGAGACTGCACATTTTTAAAGTGTGGATGATGCCTGTTTTTTGTGATGGATGGTGAAGAGATGAGAATGAAAATAACATCCAGTATGAGTGAACTTTTGGTAAACATCTAATGAGAATCTGTTCTCAGATGTTTTTGTGATCAAGACATCAAGAAATGGTAACTTGCCTCAATCCTCCATTTCCAGTGAAATGAATTTTGGGGTTAAATGAGTTGAACAAAATTTGAAAAAGTATTGAAATCAGAAATATTCTTCCAGACAATAAAAATGCCGTCAGCGTATCACCACCATTAGCAGGCTTTGGGTTGGTTAACCAAAGAAACTTTTTCAAAAGTTCTCCATACATACACCTGCAGTTGTTCATAGAAGCGATTGTTTCATTTGAAGAATTTAGACTGGAGGTAGCAGTTAAAAAGGTCTGGCTTGGTTTGTTGTTCTTCTTACACACATCATGATATGCAATGGAACAAAGGTTTATGCCATATCTTGTTCGTTGGTTTAAAGAACCTTGCAGGCTTTGGTGAATTATTCAGTGGTTATCTCAACAAAAACCACGGATCAGATGGTCTGGAATTCATTGATTACATCGATTAATATCCTTACCTTCAACGTTTCAACTAATTACCTCTATACAGTATTAGAAAACAACCGGTTATAATGCTTCGATTGTAAATACTATAACGATTTCACTTCTGTTTTATTTTTTACAATAATGTGTATTTTCCGGTCATTTTTATATTTATTTACTGGAAAAAAGTCAAATAATTACAAATGTCCCATAAAAAGTCCATTTTGTTAGTTTATTTGTTTGGCAGATAATCTTAATTGGATGAACCAAGTTAGTAAGCTGTTACAATAATTTTGGCATAATTCGCAGCAACATACCAGGAATTTATGACCCCCATTCATTTTATAAGGACTCATTTTTAACCGAAAGTGGTCTCATATAGAGATTACAGGATTTTTCCTCCATAAGCTTCTTTTTTTTTTAAATAACAAACTCGCCTGAGAACATACAGTATGTTGACAATTAACAGCAAGTATCCTCACCCAGCATCTATAGTTGTGGCATTGTTATCTAAGCAAATAAGAAAATGAGCAATCCACCAACCTATCAAAAGGTGAACATACCAGTCGATATTATACTACATTACTTCCTAATGTAGCTATACACGTAGCTACTGTATGTGTATGAGAGTAAATCGATATCTTCACCTACACTTTTTTTGTAGTCAACATATTTTAATATTAAGAACATTTCCCAATACAAATGAAAGATGACTCTCCATACTGTATTATTCTTTTTTGTTGTTTGTAATTTTTTTACGGCAGATGGCAACCGTAAAAGACAGCATCTTCCTGTCCATGCCTACACCAAAAGATCAATAAAGTATTGTGAGATCTTTATGGTCATTCCAAGTAATATGGCGATGCGAACAGTGCAATCATGAAAACCAATTTTCGGCCGAAAATTGGTTTTCGAAAACCATTGAAAACCAATTTTCGGCCGACCAAACCATTCCATGTCTACGACATGGAATGGTTTGGTCGGCCGAAAAGTTCAGATTGTAGGTGGTGCTAGTGTTGTTATGGAACAGTAAAGAAATCCACAACAATGTTTCTAGGTAAAATGTGCGCAAACATCGTATTTAATATTACATTATTGGCACGTGCATTGAACTTACTCATCACGTAATACGAAAACCCTGACAATTATAGCAATAATAACATTTAATTAAGGTAGACACAAACTAATAACAAGGATAATTTTATTTATTATTAAAATAAATCATCTATGCTTTCTAATTTCTCAGAGGAAGTTCGACACTCTTTAGTTCTTAACTTTTTGGTCAGCAGCCGGTGTGGACCAAGTCATCTAGGAGGGATCCTAGATGGCGTGCATAAACGAAAAGACAAAGAATATATGACAATTAACTGCCAACTACAGTCGATATTTCTGAGTTGCAGATTAAAAATGGAGTCTCTGCGGTTAGAAAACCACTTGTAGAAAAACGCCAAAAAAAAAAAAGAAAGAAAAAGAAAAGAAAGAAAAAAAAAAACCGACTAACTCAGAAACCTGTTGAAAGAGACCTAGTTCTAGTTAGCGATCAGTATAGAACCTGTAAGATATTTTTGCTGACGATATCTATGCTTTATGAACATTATTACGAGACTATATGGACATTACGAGGTGAAACGGCTGTAAATATTTCTAAAACTTAAATTACTTTGCATAAAATTCAAAGATATGTTTCGACACACGGATCATGTGCTCCGATTTTTGCTTCGCAAAATATGGGTTACTATAAGTATGAAGCCTCGATTTTAGATTTGAAAATATGCTAACTCTATTTACAGTTAACATTCCCTAATCCGGATATCATCGGAATTCTCTCTCTCTCTCTCTTCCTTCTCAATTTTATCTTCATATTGCTAGGATTCAGGCCCCAATCTGTGCAAAATAATCCACGATCAATGAGTATTCAAAAATGAATCTCAACATAAAATGACCAGTTACAATCCTTTTAATTTAAGAATAAAGACAGAGCTCATTTTTATGCAAACTGTAACTGACTTTGAATATGCAAACAGAACATATATAATACTGGCTTCCATGAGTCACATAACTCGTGATTTCATTTCACATATTTGATTCTTCTCCATTCCACCATTAAGTATACACTGTGTGTGTGTGTGTGTGTGTGTGTGTGTGTGTGTGTGTGTGTGTGTGTGTGTGTGTGTGTGTGTGTGTGTGTGTGTGTGTGTGTGTGTGTGTGTGTGTGTGTGTGTGTGTGTGTGTGTGTGTGTGTGTGTGTGTGTGTGTGTGTGTGTGTGTGTGTGTGTGTGTGTGTGTGTGTGTGTGTGTGTGTGTGTGTGTGTGTGTGTGTGTTTCGAAATCAGTCTGCTGCTTGCTTGCTTGGTAGGAGGAGGAACTTTTTATCTCCATATGAGACTGACTAATTCACTTTCCTTTGAAAAAGTCATAAATAAATCCTCCTCATGTCATAACATCCGAACATTTTCTAATTAATGAGCCTCTTGTTTTTCTGACTAAACCCAGTTATCATTAAAGCTACTGCAGATTAAAATATTTATGTTTCTATATATCTATGTTCCTCGCATTCAGACGAGATTCGAACTCAGACACGAATTCAACTGGAGGGCATTAGTCGTTCTTTATATTCATTAGTCGTTATATATATATATATATATATATATATATATATATATATATATATATATATATATATATATATATATATATATATATATATATATATATATATATATATATATATATATACGTTTAGACCTTCCGGAATGGAAGTATGAATTATGATCTATAACATCAGAGCATCGAACAAACTTAAAATTGCCTTATCTATAGATTTAAAATAATAAATTGCTATTCGGTTTTATTGTCTAAGGGGTATTATGTAAATCTGCAGAATACCACTTGGTAATTGACAACTCAGTAGTTGTTTTATGGTTTATTTAAAAAATGTATGATCGTTCACTAACTGATTCCAAATTAAGAACAACTAATGCCCTCCAGTTGAATTCGTGTCTTAAGTTCGAATCTCGTCTGAAATGTGAGGAATATGTATAAGCACTTCTAGTCTTATAAAGAGAATTCAAGGATTTAATTCCGAGAAACTCATATTTATCTTCACAAAACATAAATCGCAAGAATGACAAAGACACTCACTCACTCACACAGATTGACAGGCATAATACACGTAGCTCATGATTTTCGTTGCCTTGAGTTACATTAAAACAATCAAGAATCAGCAGCGATTTCCTTGTTTTAAAAAAAATCGCCTAAGATAGGAATATATATTCCTGTTTGGGGGGAATGAAAAAACCGAGTTTCCTGAAGGAAAACCCTTCAGTTCTCACCTTCAGTCGAAAAACTTCTATAAAAGCTCTTTATGTCCTAGAAGGGATTTCAATCTTGTTCTTTCCAGCCAAAAATTATCGTCGGTACCGACTGAGTTACAGATGTTATTATAAGCCTATTATAATCACAGTTATAATTATTATCAATTATGAACATCGTGCTCTCTTAATGGCACCACCTTCAAATATTGACTTCAGTAGCAACTAACAATAATTGATTACCGGCTTGGTTGACCGAGTTATTAGCGCATACACTTTCCAACCAACAGGTTTCGATACCATTGGCGGCATGTATGCTTTGTGGATGACATCTGTAAGTGATAGATAAATTTCATTACTCGGTGAGAAATCGTCAACTTGTTTATCAGATGCTTCAAAGAATTCAATGTTTGGTTTCTAAAACAGGGTTTCCGGATTATCTAATACTCAGCTCCCTCTATGATACTATGGCTAACGGCCTTCCATGGGTTATGGAGGAGACGTACATAAAAATATTGGCACTAACGTATTCTGTCTGTATTACTATTACATGAGTTGGCTTGAGTTTATTATATCTAACTGCAAAAATATGAATATACTCAGAATGCTGTACTGCATTATAACTAAAATGCAGTTAAAAATCGAAAATTGTAAAGTGTAATAATGTTTGTACTATATAAAAATACATACTCTATGTCAGAGCTCGCAACCTTTTTAATATGAAGAGCACAATATAAAATTTGAAAATTACGGAGGCCTCATGACACAGGCATTTTTAATACCCACTCTATTATTGCATAATAAACAAATGCATTTGCCATTAAGATCGATAACGCAATACTCTTTCTCCCAATCGTCATTAAAATAGTACGTTCTTTCCCTTTCACGTTTATCCATTATAAAAGGTTAAAAATATCTTTGTAAACAAAGTATATTTGCACTGATAGCGAGAATGATTCAACAAACACATATCTAAAAAACAAAGGGCTCTAACTTGATAACTAGATGACGTCAACAACTCCAACTACTTATGATCAGTGGTCTCTCATCTTAATAGGCACAGATAAAGCAGTTTACAATAATTTCTCTGAGGGCGCACTAAAAATTCACTGCGGGTGCTGCGTTGCCGACTCCTGCTGTACGTGATAATGAACCAGTTTATTATTATTATTATTATTATTATTAGATTTGGTGTCTTTATTAGACATTATGGTGTCTGAGAATTCATGTGTTCTTCGTCATTTTGCGCAAAGGACCATCATGACTCTTCTAAAATTCATTCATCGTTATTTCAGTGAACGCTCCCCTCTTCATAAGAAAAGCTACTTACTCTTTTGCTTTCCACATTCTTACTGAACTTCACGGATGATCCTTTACTCTCTCTCTCTCTCTCTCTCTCTCTCTCTCTCTCACCTCCTCTCCTGCCATGTGATAAAAAAAATCTCTTTCAAGCAGGTTTTTCTAATTATGATTTCCAGTAATGAAACATACGATTACGTTTATCATAACGGTATCCTACTATTCCTCCTCTATTACCTCGTTTATAATTTTTGAAGTAACGGAATTCCATAGCTGTCCTTTTCCTGACGTTCTTGAATCTTTACGATTTTGCACTCTAACTGATTTTTGATTTGCTCAGCTAAAGAATCATCTTACATGCAGTGATAGCCATGAAGTTTCTTTTTCATTTTTTTTTTTAAGTTGCTCCCACCCACGAAAAGTTATTTGCAAATCTATAGTACATTTTGTACTGTGGACGGGCTAAGAATGTTTTTCTATTTTTATCAATTTCATTTTTTTTTTTTTTTTGTATTTTAATTTATTTTTACATAGTCCAGAAACCCTGCTCTAGAGACCAAACTCTAGAGACCTTATTTCATTCACCATTTGCCATACCTTCCAAATATTTTACGCCGCCTTCTTCGCCATCTGCTACTCACCCACGTAGACATCATGACAAGTATACTGAATTGGAAAAAAAAAATCTAAGCAATAATTCCTTAAGAACGTAACTGCCAGCTTCACATTTCAAGAAATGCAAAACAGAGATGTCAAGCTATTTAAAGTGAATTGTGCAAGAGAAAGCGGAAATGTTAGATGCTCCTGATGCGCAGTATAAAACGTGCACGAATTTCTTCCATTTAATACTATAATCGATCATCTACGTATGTTTTGACCTTCATCGCATGAATTTGACATTGGTTTCGAAACTCTTAATCGATGGACCGCACACCTCCACTGCAGTGTCTTTCTATTGGCTGCAGCTTTGCCGTAACACCTACGTCTTTTCACCCACATCTCTCTCTCTCTCTCTCTCTCTCTCTCTCTCTCTCTCGTTCTCTCCTTTTACGATCTCCAAGGGCAACCATTTACTACGACAGTTTCTTCAGTCTTTGAAGGGCAGCACGTAACACCGCTTCTTGATATCTTCAACGCGGAAGTTGAATAACACACGCCATTAGTTTGAATGAAAACTGATTCGCAGAAGAACGGAAAATTTTCATTGACATAAAGAAGCATTTTATTGTACAAAATTCTTTAAATTGTTATCGAAATGAATTATTGCTTCGAATTCAATTATGTTTTGCAAAGCCGAGTTGAAACAACAATATGTAACACGTTCACGATAGGCCCCGTGTGCCTTATGTTGCACTAGTACATAGATCACGATTACCAATTTGTTTTTAAATATTGAATAAGCGTTTGTGTGTGTGTGTGTGTGTGTGTGTGTGTGTGTGTGTGTGTGTGTGGCTTCCTCTCGCAAAAGGCTGTAAAACTTGTAGTATAGTGAATAGGCTAAGGTTTTTCTTATTATTTTATTTATATATTATTTTCATAGTCCAGAAACCTTACTCTCATCGAACTTTTTTTACGCTACTTCAGTCCTCTAATAAATAGGTCGTCGATAGTCTCACACCGGATGATGAAATCACTCTCATCTAATGATATTCACAAAACATTCTTGCTGATGATGAAATGTGAACCCGGAGAAAATATAGGCTATCCAGGGAGTCAATTCGTATGTAAAAAGCAAAACATCTTATTCATTTCTTTATTTTCCTTTCTCTTCAATTTAAACATCTTACGTAAGTTTCTTTGGAATAAAAGTCTCACATTTGGAATAAGACTACTCCATAAGCTTTATTTGCATTTTGAAGATTTAAAAAAAAAAAAAAAATTGGCATTCATAGGAAACTCGAGTCACTTCTTATTCATATTCGTTCTGCCTATCTGCTTGGTCGAGTGGATAGCGTAAATCGTCTTCGCCATCAAAAGGGATTGGAGTCAAATCTCACTGTGAGCATGGATGTTCGAGAACTTTATGAAACCTTTACTTTACTTATTAGAAGCCTGAAATAGGTGGAAATATTACCATGTTTGATCTGTAGTCAGGATTTTTGGATTATCTAATCCTTAGCCCACCGATGGTATTAACACAAACGCTATTGGCTATAGAGCCTTTTTGTGGGTGGGACTCATAAAAAATAAAGAAGAAAAGTTCAAACGTCCTATGGGATTTCCAATGCGTCTGCAAAACTAGAAATTTTGAACGATATCGTTTTTTATTTATTTTTATTTATTTTTAAGATTTAAAGAAAAGCATCGATCAGGGAATGCAGGTGATCAGATAATACAGATAAGAACACCTATTATTTATCTATTTAATTATTTGTTATTTATTTAGAGTTTCGTGCTTTGCCTTGAACTTTTTTTTTTTTTTTTTTTGTCTATTGTGTAGTCTGCACTGCGCCAACGTCCATGAACCCAAACAGCAAGCGTTTGAGTTCATCGACATTTCACTTGAAGGAATTAAAACAAACCACCTGGGATTTCTATTAAGTTAGAACGCTAAATTTTAGAAACAATCTCGCACAGAAAAGAAAGAAAGGGAAAAAAAAAACTAAACAATGCAAGTAAGAAGGAGATTAATTATAGCAATACTGTTATAGCCTCTTTATATGCATCATTAAACTTTTTTATGCCGTTCTTCTCATTTATAGAAGGAAGTGAATATTGTATTTCCTGTTCTATGCTTTCTGCATATTGTCTCCGCATGGTGACGCCATCGCACTCTTCAATATTTATATCGAAGAGTGTGATGACGTCACACTCACACTCTTCAATATTTATATCGATTGGTATTTCTGTTAACATTTCTCCATTTGACAAAACATCTCAGTTTGATATGCGCTATCACCAAATAATGATCAGATACTGGACGTTTTTTATAAGTGTCTTCCGTTGATTATCATTACGTGGTCTGTTTGGTTGCTTATTGTTCCATCTGGAGAGATCCAATCAATACTTCATCCCCCCCCCCTCCTACTACTACAAATAATAATAATACAGTATTTATGAAAATCTAGCATTAAAAATATCTCAACTTATCTAAAACAGTTTTTAGATAACTGAAGTAAAATACTGGAAAAAAATCTCTGCTAAATCGCAAATTCAAAAAATCTTCACACCGATGAAGCCCTTACTAATGTTTCGCGTTCAAATTCATGTAGTAATTTTTCTGACAGCTTATATAAATCCACCTCTTCTACATCTCCAAGAAACCTAGGAGATCAGATATGCGCACAATAGTCCAGATGGTGCCTTATCGAAGACTTATAAAGAGGTACAATAAACTGCTTATATCTGCTTGTCAGGGTGTTCTTCAATAACCCAGGTAATACTATGACCACTTTTAGCTACTTTAGCTGTATGTCATCTGAACTTTAGTTCCCTATCCATTAGCACTCCAAATCCCTGGCTTCATCAGTTTCCTGGATTACAGCTCCATCAATGTCGTGCACAGTTAGTAATCTTGTCACCCCAAAATTAAACAGACATCTATTTTTCTCATACTGCCAGTCTATTTAAATCATTCTGCAAAAATTAACATCATCTTTCTTGAACATTTCTCTACCCAATTGCATCATTTGCAAGCAACTGAATATTTTATTGATCATTTCCTATATCACGAATTGACAAATTCAATAGTAGTGACCCAAGTACAGAGCCCTGTGGCACGCCGCTAGTCATAGGCCTTTTACTAGACTCAACTCCGGAATAAATTACTACCTGTATCTCTCTATCAACCACCATCTTATCCATCATCAACTTCATATCCATACCTATTTGTTGTAATTTGTGTATCAGAATTCCATTCGTTATCCCATCAAACGTGTCTGCAAAGTCCAGCGGTATCACCTTGTAACCATTACCTTTATCCAACTCAGATGTTGCTTTATTCTAAAAAAAATAAATAAATAAAAGACGTTACTGAAGCATGACCTACCCTTCACAGATCCATGCTGTCCCCCCCCCCCACACACACACATGTATCTCATTCCTATTCATGCCTGAATTTTGTCTTTAATCAACTTCTCCAATATCTTGACCACCACTCCTGAAATGCTGACCAGCAAATAATTTTCTAATTCTGTCTTGGAGTCTCCTTTATGCAAAATAATTATTTTCCCCTCCTTACACTCATTTGGAACTCTATCAGAACTGAGATTCAAATTAAATAATCTACTCAAAGGCGCTACCAATTCCCTAGCACATTCTCATAATACGAGCGCTGATCATATACAAGTCAACCTGCTCTACTCCTATTTCTACTTCAACCCCTATCACATCTCTTACTGAAATATCTTCACCTAGATGATACAACCTTGTAAAGTGATCGTCTGCTTCAGTCATCTCCCTGCGATCTGCATTCATCAAAATTATTCAGCCATGGGCATTCTTTCTTTTACTTGCCACATATGGAAAGAACGCTTTCGAATTATCCTTGGCTCGCTCAGTTAATTTCCTCTACCCACCCATTTCTGATTTAGCGCTTCTTACCAGTCACTAAAGATATCCTTCTGACCTGTTTATATTGCTAATCATGTGGACTTGCTAATCACCTTTCTCTTTGAATTCCTCCCTCCGCGTTTTTTTTAACTCCTGCTTAATGCTGCAGATTATCCGTTTAATTTCCAAATTATTAATTCTCGAAACGCCAGGCATGCAATGAGCTCCCATGCACGACTAACACCTTTCTCCCTGTAGCATTTCTTCCCATGACA